>NC_034601.1:9324688-9374145 GCF_900095145.1 Mus pahari | reverse complement strand
TATATATATATATATATACACACACACACAGTAGTATACTGTTGCCTTAGTATATGTGTGTGTGTGTGTATGTGTATATATATATATATATATATATATATGTAAAAATATATATGCATACAGTAGTATACTGTTGCCTTAGTAGTTTTTCTTGGTGACCTCGGTGTCCTTGTCAAGAAGTCTATCATCACATACAGAGGACTCTTCTCTAGGCTCTTATTTCAGTGGGCTCTGACAGGTCCCACTTGACTGTGTGCTTGTTCTTATGTTAGCACAATAGTATTTTGACTTCCCTGGCTTCATAATAAGTTTTAAAACCAATACATTATATATACATATGAAATTATCAAAAGAAGAATTTAATTAATTAATAACAAGTTAAAAAAATACACAAAGGGTGAGGCTGACAATATTGTATTCTTTTAAGGGTCTCTTACCAGGTTATGATAGGGCTTGCACTGAACCTGAGAATTGGTTTAGGCCATGTTGATGTCTTACCAAAAGCCTTCAATGAACACAAGGTGTCTTTTCATGCTCGGCTGACATTTCTGTAGTGATAACCGATTCTCTTCTCTCTTTCTACATACTTTCTCAGTGCATTGTTTTTGGTTACTATGGCTATGGCAATTATGCACAAAATTGAGAGCTATTTATACCATCAGCTCCAGTCACATACAGAGATGTTGCTTTATGGCATCCCCATGTCTACCAGGCAGACCTGAAGGCATCAATCCTCCTGTCTAGGCTTCTTGAGGGTGGGACTACAGAGGTATACACCCACCCTCAGCTCTCTTCTCTACCAGCAAGAGCACACACTGTTGCAAACCATATCGTCATTACCTCCGATTTATAATTTTACATTCTGCATAAAAACAGTTAGAATCAAGGTTGAAATAGTTTTTTACTTGTCCATATCTTATTGTATTGATTAGCTTGCTTTTACTGTGACAAATTGCCTGAGATAACCAACCTAGTTAAGGGAAAAGCGTGTTTAGGCTGTGGTTTCACAGGTCCTGTCACTTTGGCACAAGTCCATCCTGGTGAAAGTGTATGGAGGAGACAGGGGAGAAAGTCGAAAGGGCGAAAGACTCTGAAAAACTGCTCACCAGAGCAGCTGGCCAACAGAGTTCCTTCTCCACGTACCAGGCTTTGGGAATTCACACAAGTCCTATCAGACCAGGCTTATAGTTGGCCATCAAGGTGTTTTAAAGTAATAGATGACTAAAGGGCTTAAGAAATTCCTAAGAGTGTGCAGATGAAAGAGACTAGGTAAGCCCCTTGCACCCACATGTGGAAACTGATTTTCTATAGTTTCCTAACGCTCATGAATTGCCTAAGCATAAAACAAGTTGTGCTCCATTTACAGTACATGATCTTTGGGTATAGAATGAGCTCTAAAGCTGAGAGAAATACCTAGTTAGTTTGTGTTAATCTGTGATTTCAATGACTATGCTGCCTTAGGCTGATGGTAAGGCAGAGGTACAGTGGTGAAAGAAGAGGAGAGGTTGGGAGAAGCCTCACTGCATCCTCCTCATAGCCCGTTAGGTTAGGAGCCTCTGAGTGACTAATGAACGCAGTGCCTCAGGACCACTCACCTCTCAAGTCCACGGCCATCTCCTAAGGTGTTTCATTCATTCAGTCAGTGTGCCGCTTGTTTCGCTTGTATACTCTGTGGTTCTATGATAAAATGAGTGACGATCGCATTGTCTCATGTCTGATGAGGAGAATACGCTAAGACCCTTTCCCTTGAGGGAAATGTGGAGTCATTATAACAGGGTAGGTAAACCACGGTAGATTTTATACATGTATGGAGCACTGTGATCTGAATGTGGGACGCCCTCCACAGGCTCCCAAGGCTTAGTCCCAAGTTGGAGGTAATGGCTTAGGTTACTGGGGGTGGGCACTTGGCTCACTTCCTAGTCACTGCTCTCTAGACTGTAGATGCAACTTGAAGAGCCACTTTTCTGCTGCCATGCCTGTCCTGCCATTTTAGACTTTGTCCTCACAAATTACAAGGCAAAACAAGAATGCTAAGTAGCTTCTTGCCAGGTACTTGCTCACAGTCATGAAAAACAGAACTAATAAAAGAAATGAAGAAACCTGGCCAAATACAATAAAGTTAAAAAAGTTGTCAAAATAAAAGTTACCAATTCTAGGTGATATAAAACTCCTTGACTTGACTGATAAAAGGCTTGCCTCTGAACTTAAATGTAAAAACTGAAGACAGACAGAACCCTGACAGTGTTACTTACAGTCCTACTTAAGGGTTCCTGTTCTCAGGTATCAGGTAGCATGGCTGCCAGGGTCAGTGACAGAGAGGACAGAATCTCTCTTGCCAGCAGAGCCTCTGTGGCACATACATTTCTTGTTGCTGTGACCAAACACCTACCTAGAATTCCAAGGGAAGGGTTCTTCTGGCTCCCAGCTCTGACATACAGTCATCATGGCTGGAGACGGCATGGCAGCAGGAGGAAACAGGTACACATCTGCTAGCCGGAGAGACAAAGGCTGAGCTAACTTGGCTTCCTCCTCTCTCTTGATGTATTCAGTAGGATCCATCCCATGAAGCAGGACCACCTTGGATGTCCTGTCCTCAGTTAAGCCTCTCTGAGAAACACCCTCAGCAGACAGACTCTCTTGCTCATATCTCCTACCTGATTCCAAATCTCATCAAGTTGGTAAGAAGGATCAACCATCACAGCATCAAGCAACAAACTTCAGAGAGCTGAAGTGATGATTCTGTTACTACAGTTACAGCCATGTGAAGAGCTGTCTCACCAACTTGATCTACTCAGACAGAAGCAAAAAAGTAACCCAAATGACTAAGTAAAATGTTTTTCTAAAGTTTATTTACTTACATTCTTGACATTCTTTTTAGGCCTATTTTTAAAGCCCCAGTCAGGGTGAAGCAAATATGTTAGAGCACAGTAGGGCGGACCTCCCTCCTCCATCTGCTCAGACCTCAGTGTGTGCTGCTCCTTAACCCTCAGTTCTCCCCGGGCCAGATTTCAGAAATACTGTGGGCTACAAACACTGCTGTTTTGTGAGCCTGGACAGCAGATCTGGGCTGTCACCACCCATACCATCTCTGATGGGATCACTTTTTAATATAAGAATACAAACGTCTATAGATTTTCCAGTCAGCCTGTATTGAAAACCTTTGGGTGCACACATGCATATAACACACAGACTAAATTTATCCACATACACATGCACTAAATTGTCTGCCCTCCAAATATATACTAAATTGTCTACCACCCCACAAAGTTGCCAGCTCCCAACTCTACAAGGTCTATCTTAATAGTCAAGAGTTCTTTATTCTCACCAAAGACAACACACGAACAGAATATATATTTTGTACTACAATGAAGAGTGTAATGAAGAAATAATGCTTCAAGACAACTTCCTAACAAGAATATATTCACAAGACAAGGACAGAAGAAAATGCATTTTCAGTCTCTGAGGTGTTCACATCCTGTCCACTCAGGCTGTCCCTTACACCAAGGCCTACCTACTTCATTATCTGGCAATTCAGCTAAAGAAATAATCAGACAAGAGCCAAAAACTATAATCAACAAGCGGGAGTGAAGACAAGGGCATTTTGCTGTAAGCATAGAAGTAAACCCCAGGAGCTGCCTGCAGTGCCTGGCTGCACGGCTGCTTAACTGGACGATGGAGCAGTTCAAGTCTAATACAGCATGGTCTTTGTTTTCAAGACATGGTTTCTCTGCATAGCCCAGCCACAACATGGCTAGGACTATGGATATTATACTAAGTGAAATAAACCAGTCAGAAAAAGATACACACTGATCCCATTTTAAGAGCTACCTAAAGAGTCAAACTCATAGAGACAGGTAATAGGACAGGCTCCTGGCAGCTGGAGAGATGGGAGTGGAGGAGGTGTGAAAGGCTATGGCACTTCAGTGTGGTTAGGTGAAGAGACCATGGAGATCTGTTCCAAGACTGTAAGACTATATTTGACTGCTTAAAAATGGTTCAGATGATAGAAAACAGGTAATTACATTATATTATATAATATTTGTCAGTATTCTAAGAAGATGTGGTGGTTTGAATAAAAATGGCCCCATAGGCTCTTGGATTTGAATAATAGTGCTATTAGGAGGTGTGTCAGTGGGAGTGGGCGTTGAGGTCTTAGGTGCTCCAGCCATGGTAAGTATAGCATTCTTTTCCTGCTGCCTGCAAATCAAGATGTAGAACTCTCAGCTCCACTTCCAGCGCCATTCGTGCCCGGATGCCATCATGCTTCCTGACTTGATGATTATGGACTAAACCTCTAAAACTGTATGCCAGTCCCAATGAAATGTTTTCCTTTATAAGGGTTACTGCAATCATGGTGCCTCTTCACACCACTAAGAGCCTAACGAAGAGAAGATTAGAATAACGTGTGTGTTTGTCTATCAGAACTATTGAGAACCAGCTGTGAATTTTTATAGTGTATGCCTCACAAGTAGGAAGTGTCAATACTTTCATTTTTTTTTTTTCCTAGTGAAAATACTGTCTTAACATAGTCTGTAAGAATGTTAGGAAGGTCTTACCTGGGCTGGAGTGCTTGCAGTCACAGGAGGTGGCGAGGCACTGACTTTTGGCTCACTGGGGGATGCAGCTGAGCCCTGAGACTCCTGGCTCGCTGGCTGGTCTGGAGACAAAGCATCACTGCTATCTTCGTCAAATGAGAACTCGCCGTGAGTGTGAGGGTAGTCCTCCTTCACCACGCCTGCAGAGAGAGCCACGGAACTCAGGGGGCTGACCAAGAAGGGAGCGTTCAAGGAGGTGGTTTAAAGCTGGGCTCTCCCAGGGGGAGCCATACTGCTATCATGTACTCTTTGGGGTTTGATGTTCTAGTCAGATCAAGCCTTTGGATCCAGCTACTGCTGTAGGAGGGAGAGGAGACTAGAGTGCTTTGTGGTTTTGTTCTGTGTGGTGCTGGGGATGGGCCCAGGGCACTGTACATGCTAGCCAAGGGGCCAGAGCACCCGCAGCCCTCTAGTCCTGATGGAGGGGAGGGGAAGGTTCTTGATAATACTGGAGGATATCACAGCAGGGAGGGGATCCAGGATGAAGGACACTCAGCCTCCTTTTCAAAATACAAGCAGCAGGGCAAATGTGGAAAGAGAAGACCCTCCTCTCAACAGAGTAATATTTAAGAGATGCACAGACTTTATTTTTTTAAACCCTGACCTGGAACCCAAATGTTAAAAGCAGGAAGCAGAGGAGAAAGTGGGCATGTTATGGGGCCTCTGCAAATCAGTTTCCATTTCAAAGAACAGCACACCTAACTACACTCACACCTCACTGCTGGTGGCTCTCTTTCCAGATGTTTGGGATCAAAGTTGATGGTTTTAGAATTTTGTGATTATAAACTGCCTACGGTTTAAACTCACACTCTTAGTAGGAAGTCCTCAGGGGTACAAGAGCCATATAACTAGTTTCTCAATATAAAAAACCTGCTGACTGGGGACCCACTGTTCATCTTTCCTGCTACAACTATGATAGAAACAAACAGTGCAGTGGTGACACTAATTATCTTTCTAATAGACATAATGAAGTCTACCAATCTGAAAGAGTAGAAATGAGACAGTACAGTAATTTACCTTAGAAATGTGATAATGGCATGAGACGTTCTACTGACATAAAATGGGAGGCCGTACTAACTGCACCAGAGGCCATTTCCTAATCTATAATAAAGAATCCCAAGAACCACTAGATGACCAGCAGCTTCTAGCTAATTCAGAAAACAGCATCCTTGATGGATGTTAGCATCTTAGGCAGGTCTGTTTTATCTGAATCCCCTGTGCTTTCCTTTCTCCCAGAAGACTGAAACTAGTACCCTTGCCTATAATTGCTTCCTTGACACTCGAATCCACAGGAAGGATGTTCTTCTCCACCAGCTCCATGGGACCAGGCCTTTGAGCAATCTTCTCGTTCAGGTCATCTGCCAACCGAGCTCTCTTTAGCTTCATCTGTGTGGCCTGAAGAGATGGCTCTGCAAACGTTTCTGGAAGAGGAAGCATAGCTTTAACCATGGTGCCTAGCAGGCCACGTAACTGAACTGAGAGTGATGGCTGAGAGTGCTTGGTAGATGTGGTATTTCAGAGTGGGCTGGCTACCTGTCTATGCAACACAGCAGTTCCAAGGCTGAATCACCATGAACTGAAGCTGCAATGGGAGCTGCCATCATGTGCTGACAGTAGGAGGCCAGATTTGTTAGAACGCTTTTTAGTTATCAGGGAGACACAGCAGGAAGACCAATATGGCCCAGAGCTCTAAAAGTATATGGTTCTCATTTGGCTTCGCTGGAAAGGCAGTTCCTAGAAGGGGAGGAGCATGAAATCTTAGGATAGAAGTGTATTTTCTTTAGTGGGAAGAACTATGAATCATATTCTTGGATTGATCTGTGTGTATCTTAGGGTCAGTTATCATACTTAAAAATTTGAGCTTATTTTGGATCAAAAATCTCATTTTACACAGAGATTACAGTGCATAGAACTGTCATCTCATATACTTAAAATGATGGAGATACTATAACAGACACAAAGCCACTGTAGCTCTCCCACCTCCTCTGCTTCATCCTGTCAGTTCTGGAGCTTGTGGTAAGTCACTAACATATCCTCCCACTGTCTTGAGCTATGTTTATGTTGCTTTAAAAATAAGCAGGGAACTAACACTCCAAATTCTGAGTTGATTCTGAGCTCTCATGAGGGAAGCACACAGAACTGTACAGGAACACTATAGACAGGGGCAGGATCAGCCAATTATGTTGATGTTTTCAATGTTTTTGTGAAGCCTTGTGTTTCTCTGTCTTCTCACTTTCATACATCTAAGTGAAAGAAGCAAAGAAAACCTTCCACAGTGGGAAGCAGAGCCAGCAGGTCCATTGAAGCCAAGGTCCAATTTTTGCTGTTGAACTCCAGAAAACAATTTAGGCTCTAACCTGCCAAATACCCAATTCAATCAAATTTGGCTAATGTCAAAATATGGCTGTGGTTTTAAGGTAATTCAAAAGTTAACGAAGATACATCCTTTTTCATTCTTCAGGTCTCAACTTTCATTTTTCAATATATACTCATAATAAAAAAAAGTAAGTGTGTGAGTATTTGCCTGTATGTGTGTGTGTGTGACCCATGAGTGCCTGGTGGTCAGGGAGGCTAGAAGACGGCAGCAGATCCCATAGAGCGGGAGTTACAGGAGGCTATCAGCTGCCTGATCACAGTACTGCAACCCAACAGTGTCCTCTGTAAAGGACAATGTGCTTTTAATTGCTAAGCCACCTCTTCAGCCCTCGGGCCTTCCTTTATTTTATTTTCATAAACAAGAATTTTGAGTAGATGTATTTATTTTTATTTTAATTCTATTAATGACATCTTCTAGAGTCAGAATTGCCTTCTGACTCTAGAGACACCATTGTGTACACACACACACACACACACACACACACACACACACATGCACGCATGCCTGTTGTTCTCTGCTGTGTTAGTGGAGGGCTTGTTGAAGTCACTGATCCCTGACAACTGCAGGGCTCTACCTGATATTGCTCTGATAAATTTTTCAGTTCAAAGGATTTCTGAGAACACAAACCATAGTGGAGAAAGGCACACATTTGCCACCTCCTGCTCAGGACAAAGAAGGACACATAGGAGCACACTTTTTAGGCTTGTGGAGGCCAGTACAGTACTTAGTACTCCTTTAGAGCATATTCTAATGCAGTTATCAGCCTGTGTTTTTCTCAGTCAGAGCTACCTGTCTTGTTCGCTGTTTCTCTCTGCTCCTAAAGCACAGAGACTACAGGAAGGCATGCCGCTTTGCCTTGCTCATTATTGGGCCACTGGTTCTTAGCATTTAGCCAGTAGAAGCACAGCTCTCAAATGGGTACCTACTGCTCTTGAAGAAGTCCATCTTTGCCAGTGTCTGAGCTACCAGGCTACCATCCTGCATGTGAAGACCGTTTGACGTCTGTCACCAGGCCCAGAGAGAATAGACTTTTTCTGTCTATGAATGTCTGAGAGGTTTCCAGATCCTTCTTAAAGCTTAACAGACGTGATTCTGTCCAAGGATGAAGCTTTTTCTTTTTCTTTTCTTTTAAACTTTTGCTTAGTAAATTAGTTACAAAAGCAGAATGATAGGAGGTGGTAGGGTAAGTAGAAAGCTGGAAATCTGTGACAGAGAAAAAAGATGGCTGACTCAGAGAGAAGGACAGCCATGTGAGTCACGGATTCTGCAGGAATGGAATGAAGTTGTCTGGCCTTCAGGGGCTAAGACTAGAATACCCAGAGGTGTCAGAGAGAGTCATGTCACAATGACTGTTGTATTTAAGAGGAATAGCAACATGTGCGGGCACCACCTTGACTAGATATCAGTGAGATCCAAGCTAGATAGAGAAGAAGACAGACAAGTCAGTCTTAGGATGACAGTACAGGTGGACTTAGGAGGCAGCTGGCAGAAGCACCGCTTTATGAAGTGATCTCCCCCACCCCCCAGGTATCCTACACAGAGATTCAGTTTTGAGTCTTCTTGGTGCTATCCAATTTGAGGATGCCAGCCTGTGGGGTAAAGCGTTATTAAAATGGGAATAAAGAAAAATGCTGGGCACCTCACTTTCCTTCAGCAAACACAACCCCCTTACCTTCTAAAATGTGCATCCTGACCAGCTCAGAGCGGTCTGGGCGGCTCCGGATCTTGTGCTTCAGAAAATTTTCAGTCTTAAAAAGAAAAGTACTGCTCACAATTCATTGTAGTTTTAGATTTTCTTCAAAAATAAATTATATACCCTGTTGTATCTTTGACAGAATGACCAGAAATTAGTACTGAGGAGAACTTTCATCTATCTCATAGTTTATAGTGTAGCCTTGCAAAATCACCCAGAGGTTTGAAGTATATTAGTACAAAGTAAATACTTTATAGAGTTTTATAGTTAAACTGAGAAAAGCTCAAAATTTTAAGATAAACTTTAAATAAACATAAGATGTAATCCCTTCTGAAATGGTGCCCTGAGAAGACCTTGGGCACTAGCTCTGCACTCAGTCCCACAACATCCAGAAGAAGCTCGACTCCCAGGGGCTCTAACACACCCAGGATTATGGGTAAGGAGACCACAACATCTGCTCCAACACCAGGAGTATATAAAGCTAATACTTTAGAAAAGTAGACATTTATTTAGATATCAAAATTATTAAAAATAAAATTTTATTTGTGTTTATATTCTCAGGCACCTTCTCCTTTATTTAATTCTCAACCAACAGGTCTAGGAGCTTGTTACTGCATTCTGGGGACAGTCATAAGGAATTTTCATAATATTCGTATTTCTATACTGCATAACAGAACTTGTCCCCCCGCCCCGCCCCAGGCAAAACAGAAAGAAAGGTTGTGCATAATGGGACTGAGCCCCATCCAGTGTGTGACCACAAAGGAGCCACTTTCAAGAACACAGTTGAGTGTTCCATGCTTATTTAGCTGTGCTCAGTCCATAGGCAACACAGTGTCACAGACCCATGGAGAAATTGGCCAAGGACCTTCAGAAGTACATGGCTTCCTTGTCTCTCTGCAGGGCTAATGCACAGCAGAGGCTCTTGCCTGGTTTGTCTGTTAAAGAGCTGGTCATGCCCTAGACTGCTTTCTTATAACACCCAGGACCACCAGCCCAGGAAGGGCCACATCAAAAATGGGCTGGGCTCTGCTAATCAGTCATTGGTCTAGAGAATACCCTATAGCCTTGCAATGTGGTGGGGCATTTTCTGAATTGATCCCTCTTCTCAGTTGATTCTAGCTTTTGTCAAGCTGGTAAAAAGCTAGTCAGTGAAGCCCTGAAAACACATGGATAAAACTTGCTACCATTTTGTTGTGTATGTATGTATATATGTATGTATATGTGTGTGTGTGTGTGTGTGTGTGTGTGTGTGTTGATGCATCTTTATGAGTACATGTGAGTGTGTGCATATAGAGGACAGAGGCTGATGACAGGTGCCTTTGCATGATAGAGTTTCTTTCTGAAACTAGAGCTTACGGGGTTGGTTAGACTGGCTAGCCAACAAGCACAAGGGACTTTGTTACCTCAGCCTCCTCAGTGCTCTGGCAAGTCCAGACTTAATTTTATATGGGTGGATTAAACTCAGCCCCTATGGCAACGTATTTATTGACTTGAATCATCTCTTCTGGCAGAGTTCCTGATTTTAAAGGAAGAAAACTGAACCACCACACACTTTCTGAAAATCTCTAAGAAACTACCCCAGAACACATGCTATCTATATCTGTATCAGGCGTCTTGGAGACATCATGCATGTTCTGCAGTGATATATTTAGGAGTACGAGTGCCTGGGATACGGCAGAGAAGTAAGGATTTTAAAGAGAAATCACTCACTCTGGCTCGCTCCAGGCTTTTTATCTGCTCATGGAATGCTGCTGGACTCTTCAAAGCTGTTAGGAAGAAAACAAATTGATTCTCCAGCATAAATAGGAGCTTACATCTTAGCTCGCCACTCTGATGACCCCCCCCCCATACACACCTGTGTTGACATTTATTTACCAGGTCCTTTATAAGACCCCTACAAATTTGGACTCTTCAATATTACCCAACTGAACGTACATCCTTTGCAAATAAAGCAAGTGGCCATTACAAACAGAGCTGGCATATAATGACTATAAATGCCAGGTCAGACCATTCTGTGGCCCAGGAACAGTCACAGGTGTTTGTTCTTAGTGCCATATGCTTCTAAACAAAGCCCATGTGATCTTGGAACTTGAACATGGGGACACACAGCACTCATGTCTCATAGATCTGAGGTGCCATCTATTCAGAACTCACAACTGGTTATGGCGAAGCACAGTTAAGAGTCCTGTTGGTCTCCCTAATAAACCTGAAAGGTAGGTATGAACTCCAATATAGGTGCTCAGAATGTGTGAGTCCCTAAGGTCATATAGCTAAATGTTGGTCAATAAGTGGAATTTTCATCTCATATTCTAAATTAAAGGATCATGTTCTTTGTGGCACACCACAGCGCAACACATAAAAGAAGACCCTTTAAGTATTCTACTTTAGAATCTCAGCATAAGATGAAGTGGTGTTTACATTCCCATCTGTCATCTTTGAAAACTCTGGATTTGCATATTATCCCGCACTGTCCTGTAATAGCAGGCATGGAAGAACCATGGACTTAGGTCAGTAGATGGGAGACAGGACCAGCTCCCCACAGTCAGGGTTGATCTAGCAGTAATGCCTTAAGCACCATTGTCTGATGCTGCTTGGCTAACTGGCTGGGACACCTGGCAGATTACCGAAGTGTCTTTGGGTTACCACAGCTGGATTCAGAAGGCGGGCAGTAAGGAGTCTTTACAAGTGTCACTAAGGGGAAAAAAACCTGAGGAGAAAAAATTATCCTCATTAACTGAGAAGTGATTTCTGGGTTAGCAATGAGTTATAGGTCTAGAATTTTTTTGAAAATTGTTTGTTTTGTAATTTCTAGTGTTTTAAAGTTAATTTCTAAACACTAAATAGTAGATACATAATAACAATCCAGATGTATAATCCTATGTTATATAAAATCAACCATTCTCCCCTCAAAGACTTCCAAAGCTGGTGTTAAAGGTGAGGAAAAAAGTTTAGACAAATATTTCAAAGTCAACTCTTACAAATCTCTTGAAGGAAACAGCTGTATTTAGGGCAGAAATACTGCACTAACTGTAGTGTTAGTTTAAACTGATATGTATAGAATTAGTTAGATCATAGCCTACTATCAAGGAGAATGACCATGAATTAAGTTTAAGTAGAACAAGGTCATGGGTTAATTGTATCACATCATTCTTACAGGTTTAATCTCAGATGTACCAGCACTGTTAGCAACTCAACAGTTTTAAAACTCAGACATTAAAATTCACAGTATTCACAGTGCCTTAGAGGCATTCTTCTTCATTAGTGTAAAATTCAAGCCCATTTTATACACTGCTCTTTTTAAAAAATGTATTCTAAGGGTTCTCCTAGGCGGGCCCTGCTGACCCCCGGCTTTCCTGATAAGCTTGAAAAGAGACCTTGAGGACTGAAGGAAGCAGGGCAGGCTTTCCCCGGGAACGCCCATCCTGTCCCAGCACACCAGAGACAACAGCAACTTGGTCTTACGTGGCATGATGCCCTGGTCCACTAGTTGTTCTCTTGTCCTCCTTTGTTGCAGCCTCAGCTGGAGCACTGTAGAAAGGAAAGAGTTGATTAGCAACCACAGAAGCCAATGTTCCAAAGGGGACACTGTTTGTCGTTTATAAACATCCACTTCACTATCCAATAAGAAGGAAATCAGCTGTGCAGCTGAGTTTGGTGGCCATGTCTCTAACCTCAGCTCTCAAGGAGCTGAGACAGGAGGGTCAGCCAGGCTGCACAGTGAGTTCCAGGACATTCTGAACTACAGGTGAGACCTTAACTTAAGGAGGGAGAAGACATTACTTGGCACTAAGTTGTAAAAAACAATCGTGATTCTGCTTGTTGGTCAATTCTGAACTTAGCAATTCTTTTGTTCAGTTAAATGACAAACGCTAGGCATTTTCCTATTTAAAAACTTCACACAGTGCTCAAACAAACAAAGATGGTTAGCTTATGTGTTATGACTTGTTCAAAAGAGATCTCATTCAGAGCAAGGATGAGATTTCTTGACAGTTTTCTATGTTTCTAGCAATAACAATTTACTTTAAGAAAAGGCTGGCTTGTTTAGAAAGACTTCTCTGCAAGGAAATAATTTAAGAGAAGGAGCTTTAGTGATGCCTGAGTGCATACAAATTAGGCCAGCGAGAAACTTCTGAGTTACTAATGTATAAACACACACCCCACACGCTCCGAGAAACCTGCAACCAACTGGCATCACTGTTTAATACACAGTAAAATACATTAAATTTAATACATTGTGTGAATTGGTAGAAACAAGGCCTACATTAGAAAACGTGGACATCTAACTTGTCAAATAAAAATTAACTTACTGTACCCCCTGATCTTACTGCACCCCTGATCTTACTGCACCCCCTGATCTTTCTGCACCCCTGATCTTACTGCAACCCCTGATCTTACTGTACCCTCTGATCTTACTGCACCCCCTGATCTTACTGCACTCCCTGATCTTACTGCACCCCTGATCTTACTGCACCCCCTGATCTTTCAAGGGGATTCTTTCTCTTTAGATTCTCTACAACAAGTCTATCTAAAAAAGAACATGTCAAATAAAACTGAAAACTTTTTCCTAGTTATTTTAAGCTGTTTTGTTATTATTTTTAAATTCTGGTTAGGATGCTTCAAGGTCTGTATAGAAGTCACCTACGTGTGCTTCTCACCGGTGGGGAGAGAAGGCAGCTCAGCGCGTGGAGATGAAGGAGGCTGAACGAAAGGCTTGGCATGCAGCACACTGGTGCCTCCCATTTCTGGGAGACCCCCGTGTGCCCCAGAGACCACAGTCCTGACAGCTGTTGGCCCTGTGAACATTTCCGAGTAGAGTCCTTCCTTATGCTGTGGAGCCTGGAACTGTCCTGTGGCTCTTATGAACACCTTCTTATCAAGGCTAGATATGAGGACTGAACACAGAAATGTGACTTGGGGTTTTCTTTTGGACCACAGAGTTTCACTGATACTGAATTTAGAATTGAAACAGTTGATAAAAAACTGTTACAGAGAGCAAAAGCCAAGTAAAAGCAACTTAAACAGCAAGCACACTAGCTTTTTTTTTTTTTCTCTAAAGAAATGGAATTTGCCAAATAGTACAAATTATTACACAAGGTAATGCTGTGTAGTACATAAGGGTGTCACATCAAGGAGAATCCCAAGGAAAGCAATGAGAGGACAAAGGGAGAGGGTGTTACTCCAGTTCAAACAGTCAATGTTGGTGAGACGCTCCGCTCCAGCAGTACAGTCTTTCCCTGCTCCCCAGGGATCCTCAAAGAAAGGTCTCAGAAACACCAACGGCCCCTTAAAAACAAACAACCCTGGGAGGCAGAGGCAGGCAGATTGAGTTCAAGGGCATCCTGGACTACAGAGTGAGTTCTGGGACAGCCAGTGCTACACAGAAAAATCCTGTCTCAAACAAACAAACAAACAAACAAACAAACAAAGGAAAAAACTAAAAACAAACCCAACCTAACCAACCAACCAACCAAAAAACCCTCAAACAACAACAACAACAACAACAACAACAACAGAAAATCTGAACTCCACAATATGATATGCAGGTGTGAGCCATGTTTGGATATAGAACATTTTCTGCACAATGACTTCTGTGGATGATGAGCACATTACCAGTTACTTGTCTGCAAGCCAATACCATGACAACAGCGTGTGCATCTCAGAGGCTCTTTTGAGTGGTTGCTTCAAGAGTCCACAAGCACAGGAATGCAGCCCTCGGTCCTTCAAGACTGAAACTCACCCATGTTGACATGAGTGATGCACCAGCTGTGAGGTTATCAGACCGAATGGATGAGCGAAAACTGTGAGGTTATCAGACAGAATGGCTGAGCGAACGCTGCTCCTGGGTTCCTCATGCCAATACTCCGGGCTGTAAATGTACAGGCTTTCCCCTATGTCCCCATTTTCTCATCTGAGGATGGCAACTGGGTGTCCAACGATTCCAATCAAATCTGACCCTAGCTATATACTCAAGAGTGAAGGCAAGACTTCCTAGACTCCCTCACTTTCAACTACTACTCACTAGCCTAGGCTACTCATACTACAAGATCCTCCTCACACTTGAGTATTCATTTGCCTGACAATTCCACAAAATGCAGGAGCGCACTTTATTTATGACTGCTGCTTTATTACGAAGGCTACAAGTCAGAAAGAGACAAGGAAAGAGGTGCATTGGGGTGGGGGCCCCTCACTGGGCTTCCTTCCTTTCTTTGACTTTATCTGTGCCTTCCTGAAACTAAAGGTACCCAGAAGCCATCTAGGGCCCTCAGCCACCAGTCACATAGCATACCCTAAATGTTCTCATCACTGGCAACACTGAGCAGCCTGTGTATGAGGACTAAGATCAAGGCTCACAGAAGATGTTTGCTCAGCCCCAACCCCCATCACCTAGGAAACCATTTTTGGAGCTGGATGCCAGGAACCAGGGGCAGAGAGCAGTCATGTGTCATACCACACAGCAGAAGCACCAACCACCAATTATTTTATTTTTTATTAAACTAATAAAATTTATTTTAAGATATATAACTTAGTATTGACATTTTTTAAGTTATCAAAATAATTTATAATCGTTAAATGCCTCTTAAATGTACATGATGTTTTCTGAAGTTAAAAGTAATATGCATTTAACCAGTTTTTAAAATCTATTTGGAACATTTACATGATAGAAGTAGAAAAAAATCTCTTATGAAGTTCTCTATGGAAGAAAATTGTGAAAAGTTCCTGATTAGACAGAAATCGTTCCATCTCCAAGGGAGAATACTCTCGGTGTAACTGTGGCTTCATGGAATGAATTGAATAGTGTTCCTTCTGTTTCTATTTTGTGGGACAGATTGAAGAGTATTGGTATTAATCTTTGAAGGTCTGATAGAATTCTGCACTAAACCATCTGGTCCTGGGCATTTTTTTGGTTGAGAGACTTTTAATGACTGCTCTTATTTCTTTAGGGGTTATGGGACTGTTTAGATGGCTTATCTGATCCTGATTTAACTTTGGTATTTGGTATCTGTCTAGAAAATTGTCCATTTCATCTAGACTTCCCAGTTGTGTTGAGTACAGGCTTCTGTAGTAGGATCTGATGACTTTTTTCAATTTCCTCAGGTTCTGTTGTTATGTCTCTTTTTTTTTTCCTTCCTGATTTTGTTAATTTGGATACTGTCTCTGTGCCTTCTGCTAAGTCTGCTTAGTCTGTCTGGTTAAGGGTTTATCTATCTTGTTGATTTTCTCAAAGAACCAATTGTTAAAACAAAAACTATGCACAAGTCACATGTGTTTTTCATCCAGTTTCGTACATGGATAAAATAAGCCACCTCCCCCACAACTTAGGTCATTCTGACTGAAGAGAACAGAATGATTTAATGATGCTCTCAAAATTCCTTGTATAACTCTCCCCCCAAACAAGAACACGCACAGAGCTCCTCTAAGCATGAGGCTGCTGCATGGGTTTGCTAGAAAGTATCAGTAGTTGATAATGGGACAAGTATTTTGAAGCAAAGATGTTAGAAAGGACATGTCTGGAGAAGAGGCAGACTTGGAAGTAATATGTTATATTATGTCTGTTGTAATATGTTATGTATGTCTGTTGTAATATGTTATATTATGTATGTCTGTTGTAATATGTTATATTATGTCTGTTGTAACATGTTATATTTTGTCTGTTGTAACATGTTATATTTTGTCTGTTGTAACATGTTATATTTTATCTGTTGTAACATGTTATATTATGTCTGTTGGTTGCCAGCTCTTTAATCTTCTGTCTGTACCAAAATGTGAACAGTATGGGACAGTATCTAATAGATAAACTCAGGTAGACATAGGGTGCCACAGTACATTGCAAAGCTTGGTGAATTTTAAAATACAATTATGGTATTTGTTCACATTAAACACAACAAATGAGGAACAACTTGATAAAGGCTATTCTTAGAATTAGTTATAAAGTACTGTTAGTACAAACTAATAATTTTAGAAAATAGCAAACTTCCTTTTAGTACTCCACTCACCCACACAGAATAAATGGCTGTGGGCAGCTGAGCACACTGCGAGGCAGGGGAAGGGCAGGGGTGGTTTTTGTGCTTCTCAGGGACTGTGGAAAAGATCACGGACTGTGAGATAATGCTGTGATCTTCTGACTGCAGAGGTTCCTGTGGCTCTGGATGAGGTGTCTTGTCAGGAAAGGCCACTCTCCTCTCTCTAGAGACTCCATATTAACCAAAGCTGCTCCATCCACATGGACGAAGAAAGCCCCAGAGCACTGGATGTTACTTAGCCCTTTGCAGTCCTGAACCCCTAGACGCTATCCCAGAGTGCACACCAGCCTGGCGTACTGTCTTATGGCAGGTGGCACAGGTGTCTGAGAGAGCCTGGCATACTGTCCTATGGTGGGTGGCACAGGTGTCTGAGAGAGCCTGGCGTACTGTCCTATGGCGGGTGGCACAGGTGTCTGAGAGAGCCTGGCGTACTGTCCTATGGNGGGTGGCACAGGTGTCTGAGAGAGCCTGGCGTACTGTCCTATGGCGGGTGGCACAGGTGTCTGAGAGAGCCTGGCGTACTGTCCTATGGTGGGTGGCACAGGTGTCTGAGAGAGCCTGGCGTACTGTCCTATGGCGGGTGGCACAGGTGTCTGAGAGAGCCTGGCATACTGTCCTATGGCGGGTGGCACAGGTGTCTGAGAGGCCTGTTTCCCTGGAAAGGGCTTCCTGTCCAGATAGTGTACCTGAGAGTCGCATCCTGGTCCCCTCTGAGACACTGAATTACACTAATGGGCTCATGACACCACAGCCTGCATGCTCTTAGTAAGCTGACTGACACTGAGTACCTTCCATGCCCCACCCCTTGCAAATGACTGAAGGCAAAAGATGAATCCATATGAAGTGAAATTCTGGTGGAAAGCAGCTCAAGCACACACCAACTGTATGCTTCCATCTTTCACAAAGCAAAACCGCAGAGCTAGGAAAGCAAAATCGAACTCACATTTGAATAGTTGCAGAGGTTGCCTTTATTTTTGGAAACAAGGAACTAAAGCAATCCATTATACTGCCCCCTGAGAAGTCCTTAAACACAGAACAGAGCTTAAACCTGTATGTTTTTTAAAGGAAGTGCTGATATGCAGGAATATACTTTACACAAGAAGCACTGTATCCTCTGTGAAGCCTCAATCTCAGTGTATGAATCCCAAATACTGTGCATGTACAAAGTTCCCTGCTGAAGGTGGCAGACGAGGGTGCAGTCCATCTGCTCATGCATGATTCACATCTTTTTTCTAAGTATCTGTGCCCTGCGTCATATGAAACAGGAAAATATGAAGAAGAAAGAGAACCAAAGGGGAAAACAATGGCTGCATGTGAGGGGTCTGACTGTACAAAGCAAGGCAGCCCACAGAAACATATCTCCTAGGTTGGGCATGGAAGGTCAAGTTGGCTCATGTCTAATATCTGTCTATCAAGTAGTTTAGTGGACAAATGAGATTTGCTACAGCAACCAGAGTGCACAGCCTCTGGTTGTGTGCTTTGCACTCTGTTGTCATAGTCTACACAGTGACGAGACTGCAATGTAGTCTCAGCGGCAGGCTGTATCTGCTAACGGTGCCACACAGATCTCAGTAGCCACCATTTATTGCTTGCTTGTTTCCAATGTTTGCATAATGATATTCTGGTGGGGTTTTGTGCATAAACTTTATTCCTCATTTCCTAAATTTAAATTCTAGACAAGAGACAAGAGGGTGCCTTGATGGTCTCTGCACACAGCATGGCTGCAGGGTAGTAGCAGTCTGTGTACAGCATCATGTTTTGAAGTTGCACCAGGTAAGTGAGATCACGAACAACTTTCTGTTCCCTCCATCATGGTGAAAGATTTACTTACTGACTCTGAGGTGCCGTGTCTCATGCTCTCTCAGGGCCAGTAGTCATGAACGTGGCAAATGTTTTGATATTAAAAGTGTCTTAATTACTTTCCCTTGCTTCCTAAATAGTTGAAGATAATAAAATTAAGATTAATATCTAATACAGAAGATCTTACATATAACTTACACAATACTTATATAAAATTTCAGCTTTTCAAGTTAAAATGACCAGTATTGAAAATTTCACTTTCAAAGAGTATTAATCACAAGGAACAGTTGGCATGAGCTGAGCAAGCCAACACGAAGCACAGCTCTGGCTTCGTGTGAGGGACACTGAGCACTGTGTGTTACAAAACAAGTGGAAAGGACACCGTCTGGGAACCAGGATGGCGCGCAGCCAGGGTCTGGAGATGCTGACTAATCATGCTGCAGTGCCGGGTGTAAGAGGACCGGGAGTGGGGACCTGCAGCTGGCTGCAAGGCAGAGACAGGAGCCGGTATTTGTTATTTAACTGTAGCACAAGGGTGAGGCAAACTGCAGGTTCATGAGGGGTGAGGAGACCCTGAAAAACAAAACCCAAAGCCAAGCAGTCTCATACAGGCTGGGCAAGCTGGGGTGAGAGCAGACGGAAATGAGATCACACCTCAGAACTCATGATCTACCGACAGAACAAAGTGCAGGGCAATAAGCGACCTCAGTTTCAGCTTCTTCCAAAGAGACGTTGGAGCAATTAAGATAGTCAAATGGTTGGGCTCGTTTGAGCAGGATGAAGTGAGGGGCCTGACTGTACAAAGCAAGGCAGCCCACAGAAACGTATCTCCTAGGTTGGGCATGGAAGGTCAAGTTGGCTCATGTCCAATATCTGTCTATCAAGCAGTTTAGTGGACAAATGAGATTTGCTACAGCAAATCATAGCAAGAAAAATTTATACTGAAGAGGTAAAGTGACAAATTATTCTACTTTCCTTCAAAACAAATGTTTAAAATGGTGATGACTACTAGTATTTTTACTTCCACTATTACTTCAATTATGAAACTATAAAACTAGGAAAAAGCCTTCCTCAGAGATTCCCTCATTAATTTTATGTTTTAAATATCAAATTATGTGTCTGTGTGTGGGTTGGTGGGTATACATGTGTACAGGTGCCATGGAGGCCACAGATGTTGGATCTCAGAACCTAGAGTTGCAGGCAGCCATGAGCTGACTATGTGGGTGCTAAGAACTGACTTGAGGGCCTCTGGTGTGTAGTTCTGGTGTGTACTAACTTTCCAGATTTCTTTGCTGGGAAGATTTACTTTTCAGTCACAGGGGAAGAAGTCAGTTCAGAGGCTTTCTTCTGAGCCCAGGTTTCAGAAAAAGACCCCTGCCTGTGATGCTAGTACCTTGATGTAAGTACCACATTTTTATGTAAAAGTTTCCTACTTATTTGTTGAAATTAAAGTGAAGGTATGCATAATGGCCAATAAGAAGAATGTGAAATCCATTCCATTTTACCCAGACTTCCTGTCCCCTGTCACTGCTGTGAGAGCCCCACGGTGTCAGAAAATGTCTTCTGAGCATCCTATTAAAAGTAAATACATCCCAGCACTCGGGAGGCAGAGGCAGGCCGATTTCTGAGTTTGAGGCCAGCCTGGTCTACAAAGTGAGTTCCAGGACAGCCAGGGCTATACAGAGAAACCCTGTCTCGAAAAACCAAAAAAAAAAAAAAAAAAAAAAAAAAAAAAAAAAAAAAAAAAAAAAAAAAGTAAATACAAAGTATGCAAAGAAACACACAGCACAGGGCTGTATTAGTCATGGAGTTTGTGAGTTGGCTTTAAAAAGTGAAATCTAGCTCTTTTCCTTCACTTAGTACTTGTACTGCATGGCTTCTTGTTACTAAAAACAGAGAGAGTTAAGAGCCTTATTCAGTTTGGTAGCATCTTTTGATAATACAGTTGTAGATCAACTTTCTAATAATGGATTTAGCATCCTGACAGAATCATTTTGCTGTCTAACGATAGTACCAATATATACTGTTAGGAAGTATGAGAGTCTGTCTCTAACTGTTCCATGATGTGTACCACCATGTTTTAGTAAATTAAAAAGCAAAAACTGCCTTCATCTTCCTAACCACATGGTGACCTCATGTCAAATAATATAAACATTCATTGAGTTGATAGGAAGACAGCAAGTGTCCTGGGACAGCAGGACTGGGCTGTGATGTGGAGAAGCTCAGGGAATCTTGGGGTAACATCTCAATGTTCCAGGGCAGGAACTTTAATAGAATAACTTTCTTCAATGATGTAAGAGTTGTTTTGAGATGATGCCAGGCGGGAGTTTTAAGCCTGAGCATCCTGTAGACAGAAACAGAGATGTGAGATGCTCAGTCTGGACCTTAGGAGGCTCAGATTTGATATGGAAGCAGAAATGCCAGATGACAATTGGCCTTGTGGGTCCAGGTCTCAGAAACTAGGAACAATGTATCATTTGAAGCCACAGGCATTTGCTGAGGCAGAGATACAAACAGAAAGCAAATGAGTTCAGGGCTCAGCTATCAAGAAAACCAACAATTAAATGTGCACGTGGAGGTCAGATTCAGAAAGAAGAGAGCACGGTTGTCAGGGGAGCCAGAGTGCTGCTGCTTCCACACACAGGAGCAGCTTTGTGGAAGTTAGGCTGCGGGAGGAGAAGCAGCAAGAAGCAGGTAGGAGTGTGTCCCGGAGGCTACGGGCTGGGCTGACACCCAAGGAGAGCTTTGTGAGGGGAGTACTCTCTCCTCAGGGGGCTCAGAGCTTTGGTCGGACACAGCCAGGGAGTTCTGAGTGATGGCTTATATTTTCTCTGAGAAGTAGCAAGAAAGGTGCAGTGTTGAAAGTGAGGATGATGACTAGGTGGGAGGTCAGTGGAGGACGCATGGAATACTTAACAGCACAACTGGAAAACTTGAAACATTGCCAGATAATAAGGCAGCAGCTATGGTTGGCAAGTTACTCACTGGCCCTGAACTATGCCATTTTTATCACCAAAAAGATCACAGGACACAAAATCAGAATACTTGGGGTCTTTCAAAAGTTCTGTATATGGTACCTTTGTTAAAAACAAAACAACAAGAACAACAAGAACCATACTTACAATTCTATTCTTAAGTGAAATGCAGAGAGCTCAGGTATGCAGACACGATGTGTGCACACATGTTCACAGCAACTGTACCACGACAGCTTACGTGCTACAGGAATCTGCAAAGTCTATACTGAACATGGAGTACTTAGTATTCAGCTACAGAAAGGAATTATGGATTGATATGGGTGAGGGAAAGAGAACTCAGCCCTTACGAGCACTTGATGCGCTTGCAGAAGACCCCAGTTTAGTTCCTGGCATCCATGCTCAGGGCAGCCTGGGCTCTGACACTCTCTTTTGGACTCTGCGGGGGCCCTGCGCTCTCTCTTCCTCTCCCTGCTTCCCTTTCCTATCTCTAACTGTGGATGAGCCTGGAAGACACATTATATGAAAGAAGCCAGACACAAAGTGTGACGTATTATTTTACTTATAAGAAACATCCGCCGGGAGTGGTAGCACACGCCGGTAGGATTTGCTGAAGGAGTCAGAGGCAGGAGGATCATGAGTTCGAGGCGAGCCTGGGCTACACATTTTTGCCAGGCAGTGGTGATGCCCGCCTTTAATTCCAGCACTTTGGAGGCATAGGCAGGCGAATTTCTGAGTTCCAGGCCAGCCTGGTCTACAGAGTGAGTTCCAGGACAGCCAGGGCTACACAGAGAAACCCTGTCTCGAAAAACCAAAAAAAAAAAAAAAAAAAAAAAAAAAAAAAAAAAAAAAAAAAAAAAAAAAAAAAAGAAATACCCAGAACAAGAGTACTGCTGGTGGCCAGGAACCACGGGGAGGACATGGGAGCAGCTGCTGCTGCTGCTGCTGCTGGTGGTGGTGCTGCTCTTTGGTTATGGCATTCATTCCTTTGAGCCTACACTGTGGTAATCATTGTGTAACATTGTAAGTGTATACAATACTACTGAATTGCTTTCTTTAAAATGGTCAATTTAATGTAAAGTGAATTTCACCTTAACACATTTTTTTTTTTTAAATAGAGAGTAACACAAAATATGTTAAGAAACAAATTTCTCAGGATTCAAATCTCCAATTTCCTACCCACTCCTGGTTTGTCCCCTCCCCACCAACACAATTCCATTAACCATTAATGGAGTGATCTGTAATCAAATAGTTACATTTTCTATTTTCTGCCTCATAGACTTCTGTGCATTTCCCCAGAAGCACACCTTTTCTGTATGTTTCTAGCACCTGCTACAATGCTTACTTAAAAACCACCATTTTTTTTTTCAGTTCACATGGGTAGTTAAAATATACAATTTGCTTCAGTTTCCTAAGAAACATTTAAGAATAAATTAACAGAAAGATTTTCTATGGGTCAGTAATTATCCTGGGGCAAAGTGTTTCATCTTATTGTGTGAATCTTGGAGCCTGTGTTTTTTTTCCAAAAATTAATCTTTTTTTTTTTTTTTTTGCATTTTATTAGTTTACTGTGTGGGGCACAGTCAGAGCACTAGTGGACGTGACTGACCCCCATCTTGTGGACCCATTACTTGGGGAGCCACCCATCTCGTCAGCCTTGGTGTTTACTTTTGAACTAATACTGGTAGAATAGACACAAATGTAATTATGCTGCTGTAAATGATAAAGGAGACTAAAAAGGACAGGCTACAAGCCAGGGTGTGAGGTCCACAGATGCATGGTGGATCCATCTCTTTCTTATTCCTACTCACACTGATTGTGAAATCCATGTGAACCTACAAATCCTCAGATGCTAAAGGAGCCATCAAAGGTCACATGGCTTTAGCTGTATTTTCAGGGTCTAGTTTGCTCATAGTAAAATAAGGTTCTTCAGTAAATTTTTAAAAAGTAAGGCAAAGAGATGAAAACAAAACAAAAACAAAACAAAAAAAGAAAACACAGTCTTCTAAAACAAAGCAAACTAAACCAACCAACCAACCAACCAAACCAACCAACCAACCAAACCAACCAACCAACCAAACCAACCAACTAACCAACCAAACCAACCAACTAACCAACCAACCAACTAAACCATCCAACCAACCATCCAACCAAATCAACCAACCAACCAAACCAACCAACCAACCAACCAAACCAACCAACCAACCAACCATCCAACCAAACCCAACCAAACCAACCAACCAACCAAACCAACCAACCAACCAAACCAACCAACCAACCATCCAACCAAACCCAACCAAACCAACCAACCAACTCAACCATCCAATCAAACCCAACCAAACCAACCAAACCAACCAACCAACCAACCAACCAACCAACCAACCAACCAACCAAACCAACCAACCAACCATCCAACCAAACCCAACCAAACCAACCAAACCAAACAACCAACCATCCAACCAAACCAACCAACCAACCATCCAACCAAACAACCAACCATCCAACCAAACCCAACCAAACCCAACCAAAGCAAACAGCAGCAGCGTGCCCTGCAAGCCCTGCTGTTTGTACTGACTCAGCATACTTCCACTCCACTTCCTGTCTAGAACAAAGGCAACTCAGCCACAAGCAGGAACAAACAGTATCTGCATCAGGGATTTTAGGACTCTTTTCTGACTAAAACAGGAGCAACACCAGATTAACTAAAATGCTGTGCAGATAAGTTTCCAAAGAAAGTTGCCTATAGGTGGAGCTGGAAGGAATGCCTTTCTCTTCAGAGTGCCAGTGGATGCCCTCTGCTGCATCCTTACAGGCACACAGGCCGAGGGAGACGCCCACTACAACCAAGCTGAAATGCACTCCAGGTGCACTGGTTCCCGCACTGATCTGCAGTATGGGGGCAGGAAGACAATGTTTTCACTACTCAGCCCTGGAAATTTACAGGAGCTTTGAGAACTCTGTTTGGCTGCTGCTTATGTTGCCATGGAAACAGACAGCTAAAAATGGGGTATGTTTCTTTAAACTGAGCATACCTTCACACAGATTCCTCACCCCTTTTTGCAGAAGCTGCAAGGAATGTCTGCTCGTCCTGGTATGACAATGTGACTGATATTCAGTTGGGATGGAAGGGCAGAGATCACACTAGCTGTAGCAGAATTCCAGAAAGACAGACCCACTGTCTCGGTGAAAGAGCAACAGAGAAAAAGCCCACAGCAGCATCTATGCAGGCCCAGGGCTCTAACAAGCTCCGAAGAAGCAGACATGTCCATGTACTTGCCTGATGCAAGAGAGATCAGAAAGTTAGAACAAGGTTTGATTTTTTTTTCCTCCCAGTTTTTGACTGGAAGAATCATGAGGCTCTTTATGTGAAGATTTCTTATCTATATGGTTCCAAGGGAACAGAATGCTTATTTTTCTTGCTTTGGGTGTAATGAAAACCCATCATTCCTGTGCAGAACAGTGGAGGTCTCTCATGGTGGGCTCTAGTTAAACCTTCATTTACTTCTTAATCTTTCTGCAATGACACAGTTGTCTAAATGATTCTGTAATTTTTTTTAGAATAAACATCTAAGGTGGGTGCTCTGAACAAGAACCAACCAGAAACTAAACAGGAAAACGGTTCTATTCACTACCCAAGAGCAGCCCGTGCCAGCTGCTCTAAGGAAGGAGCCTAGTCCAGGCTCCCTGCCTGCCCAGGCTTTTCTCACTTAGTGGGCCAGGAACGTGGTGAGCTGAGGCCTTCATTTATATGGTTAGTGTCCTTGTAAGAAGGATAGCAGAGATGGCAGAGAGCCCTTTGACTCATATAAATGTGTAAATGCATACAATTTTATATGTAGACTATTTATCTATCTATGTTCATATATGTGCAATGTACAACAAAGCACAGAGACATGTGAACACTGTTATAATTTGTATTATGCTAACAGCACTGTAACTACTCACACTGATCCAGGTGATACACTGAGCAGCTGTATGTGGCCTGAAGGGTCACCCAGCTGTCCTTTACACAACAGTACCACATTTCAGGGACTACAATGGCGTTGCATGCACAAAGAGAAAGATTGCTGATTGGTGTTTAGATTATATAATGGACGACTGACTTGCTGTGCTCTTTCCATTAAAATAAGTAAGAAAATGTATAATTTGAGCCATTGAACAAGGATGCTGGAACTTGCCATAAATACTTAGGATAAAATCTTATGATAAATATCTAGATATGAAATGAATTTATATCAATTAACAGGAAGGTTCATCACCTAAAATGGTAAACAGGTAGGAAACTGCCTGCCTCTGTATTCTCTTGCTTCAGCAGCTAGAAACCAGTGGTTCTGCTCAGTGCTGTGCTGTAGCCAGGGAGGACTTCTGCTTAGCAGGCTCCACTGGGAGCTTCCCTGTCAACAGGTGTCTCTCTTCCCAGCAGCACCATGAGGTGGGTACCAATATTCATCTTTTCAGAGAAATTAAGTACTTACACATTATTGTATGTAAAGTAGCAAGAAACCAGAAATTCAGAAACTAGAATTAAGCAAGAAATTGCTGTGGTAATTTTCCTTAAAAAATTTAGCTCATAAATATTTACTAATACTAGTGTTCAGCTTTTGCTATAGCACTAAGCTCCATCAACAAAGCTGCTAATCATGCTATGTACAGGAAGTCAAATAAGAACTCATTGCTGTAGGCAGCGACTTTCTAGAGACAGGACCTTTAGGAGGTAATTCTGAGTGGGGCACAGGCTTGCTTGCTGCTCCTCTCCCTGTGTTTTGAGGGAAAGGCTGTGTAACCTCATGGCAAAGCTGCATGACAAGAAGAGAGCCCTCAGCAGAAGCTCTGCCTCAGGCTTCTAGCCTGCAGAGAGGTATGCGCAAAGAAGGTTGTCGTCACTGAAGCCTTCCAGTGTG
The DNA here is from genome assembly GCF_900095145.1 of Mus pahari. Taxonomy (NCBI): domain Eukaryota; kingdom Metazoa; phylum Chordata; class Mammalia; order Rodentia; family Muridae; genus Mus; species Mus pahari. The sequence continues at coordinate 9,347,786 of NC_034601.1, read as the reverse complement.
ATACAAACTCTAAGCTGACCCTTCTTAATCACTCAGTGCTCCTGCTAACAAGAAGGAAGCGACTGAAACCACAAAGCCTTGACCATATCTAAATTCTCTTAAAAGCTTTTCATTGAGACTGGTGTTACACTAACCTGTCGTGTTACCACGGAGGGACGGTATACAAAACACAGTTACGCCTTTCCATCTCCAGTTCCACATGTGGACTTTTACAGGATCCACAAAGTCACTCACAAAGGGGTGATTCTGCTGCGCTCTTCTTTCTCCAGGTGAGGGTCCATGCACACTACTTGCTGACTCCCCTCAGAGGTGGTACCTACTTTCGAACAGCCTTAAACTGAGGGAGAAGCTCAGGACCCTGGCTTTGAAATACAGGGGACACATGCAGTCCCTTCCCTCTGAGACTCTGGAGTCTAGAAGGGGTAGTTTTTAAAAATATGAACATTGCTGACACACAGGTCCTTTCAGCATTGTCTGGCATCTGGAATGAAACTGGGGGGTGGGGAGTGGGGTGGGGGGGTAGCAAAGGGAAGCTGTGCTGTGGTGGCTTAGACCAGGGGCCAACACAGGCTTTCTGAGAGAAGCCCTGAAGGCAAGGCAGGCCCTCAACACTAGGGAATTAGGTTTATTGCAGTGAGCATGGCTAATCAAGTCTGCACGTCACCATGGTGGCTCTTGATACTGTCAGGGGTGCAGGACTGTTGGGAGGGAAGGGAGGCCAGCTTTGCATCTGCCTCTACCTTAGCAGATTCTTTGGAAGGCTGGGCCACAGTGCTGCAGTCCTGTGGGGGAAAGAATGCATTTCTGAGGGTGGACTGACAGAATTGGTAACAGAAGGGGTCAGAGAAGGAATCCAGGATCACTGTCTGGGTGTGAGCCACTGGCTGAACAGAGGTGATGTGTACTGAGACAGGGAAGCCTGGAGGAAGACGTGTGGTGTGAGAAAGACGATGCCCAGGGACAGCTGGGCTGGATGACTATGTATGCATCTCAAGAGAGGCTGGATCCCTAGGCTCAGCTGCTGGCTTATGTGGACCAAAGCACATGTAATTTTCTTCTGCTGTGCGTGTGTGTGTGTGTGTGTGTGTGTGTGTGTGTGTGTGTGTATGTGTTTGGACTTTTATATTATCATCTTAGTTTGCCAATTTTTAGGATATATATCTAATATATCTCCGTCCGTCTATCTATCTATCTATCTATCTATCTATCTATCTATCTATCTATCTATCTATCTATCTATCTATCAGAATGCAACATATACCAGAGTCCTATGTGGAAGACAATTCCCTTTCTGCTAAATAAAATGAGTTTCAATAAAAATTAAACTGTATAATTTCATCCCAATTGTATATACCCACTTTAAAATACTGAGTCCTATCTGAGAGAGATTTTTCTTCATGTGTTGTCAATTGAATATGAAACCATATCTTTTCAAACTTACTTTATTAAACATTAATTTAGTGGTAATTCACACTTATGATACTTTCAATTAGAAGAATGTAGGCAGAAAACAAAGAAAAGAAAAGAAAACAAAGGTTCTTGACTCCAAGAACCACAATGGTGTTACTGCAATGGCAGAGCAGGTGTTCAGCACAGTGGTCTCTGAGTGACTTACTGGGAGTATAGAGGGGATGAGTAAGTGCTTTCAGCTATTAAAGTGAGTGGCTTTTTTTTTTTTTTTTTTTTGAGACAAAGCCTTACTGTGCTGAGGCATGTGGACCCTCCTGCCCCAGCTGCCCGAGTGCTAGGATTGTAGGTATGGGCGCCATGCCTGGTGTGGATGACTTTCTGAAGAACAGGAGACCAAGGCATGCTGCCCAGGCAAATGTCTCTGTGACTATACAACTGTGCTCCACGATGGTGTTTTTGAAAAATTTTATTCAATTAAAAAAAATTTTTTTTTTGAGAAGGAAGCTGTCCAGGTTGTCCTTGAACCCTCAGCTGGAACTACAAGTAGGAGCCACTGAACTGGGTGAGATAAACACAGGCATAACTTTTTTTTTTTTTTTAGATTTATTTATTTGTTATATGTAATTATACTGTAGCTGTCTTCAGACACTCCTGAAGAGGGCGTCAGATCTCATTACAGATGGTTGTGAGCCACCATGTGGTTGCTGGGATTTGAACTCAGGACCTCTGGAAGAGCAGTCAGTGCTCTTAACCACTGAGCCATCTCACCAGCCCAGGTATAACTTAAGAGTTCATTTCTGTCTTGTAAAAGCTGTGCTTTGTCCAAGTTGTTGTTGCTTTTTTCTTATTTTTCTTATTCTCTGCTGCTTATTGTCTATCTCTGGGTTGGATTCCCTAGAATATCTCAGACAAATATTCTTTCTTTCCTTAAACATTTCTATGATAGACTTGTTCTAGCATGGAGTCTCCTGCTCCTTTGGCAAAGGACCACAGACTCACACCTCACCTAGTTGTTCCCTCAGATCTTAAATTCCTCCTCACTTCAATACCAAAGCTGAGTTCAGCGAGAGGGGTCCAGCTTCCCAGTCACCGTCAGAGGACAGCTACTGTAGGATGTGCTGTCTACTGGCTGGACCTACACAGTGTGAGATGCAGAGAAACGCGAGGCACTTCAGATAAAGTACACAAACCAGCCAAATACACAATCCAGTTTTCTTTCTCTCATACTTTATTTTCAACAGCAAAAAGTTCTCAGATTTTACTTCCCCCTTTTTACTAGAAGCACTACCAGTTTGTTTTTTGATAAATATGGTCTATAACTAGCTAGTAGCACTGGAGCTCTGATCTGTTCGTTTCAAAGATTAAAAGGCTTATCCGAATTAAAGAACCCCAACTTATTGATTACTCCTGGAAATTCATATGAACATACTGAAGATCTGTAAGTCAAATTTAAGCTCGTGTGTGCTGAGCTTAACTATTGAGAAAACAGCCAAACCCCTTGCATGTTAGGCAGGGGGAGAGCCCCCAGTGTTGCTTCTACAACAGGAGCTGGTATGAGGAATGCTTTATTTGACTTTGTTCAGGGAATTTGTGACAATTGCTGCTTCTCATCTAGGGCAGAGAGAAGTCAGATTCTCTAGCTACGCACACTGACTAGGAGTTACCAACGTTTTCATAACGGTAAGCCTTAGCAGGGTGTGGTGTTAGCTTCTGCTGTTCAGTCCATTCCCTGGTATGTAGAGCAACTACTAGTCGAGAACATTTTCCTTGGGTTGAGGTGTGACACACTGGCAGAACACATACTATGCATATGTAAGACCCTGGATGAGACAGAAGGACAGCTTTACCTGTGACATATTACTAAATTTCCTTGATGTACTGCAAAAATTATGTAAAGTTGTGTGTGTGTGTGTGTGTGTGTGTGTGTGTGTGTGCATGGTATGTGTGGTATGTGTATGTGTGTGGTTATGGCATGAGTATAGAGGCCAGAAACCAGGTTTTGGGAGTCAGTCCTCTCCTGCTGCCATGTGCATCCCAGGGATTGAATGCATATGGTCAGGCTCAGTGGCAAGCACTTTTACCCACTGGCCATCTTGCTTTCTCCATACAAACAAAGACCCTTAAATCCTATGATTATTTGCTTACAAAATCTGAACCCCACCCGAAGTAGCCTTATATTAATTTTAGCCAATTGCACTGTCAACAATTATTGGAATTGGCAAAGACTTCAATATAAGCAGGCAAGAGAGTTGTCACTTGAGGCAGAGAAACTCCAGCCCTTAAAGCAGACAAAAGTTAGCAACACCAGAGGGACCAGGCTGGTGTCTATGCGACTAGAATCAGAAGAACAATTCATTGCCTAGAAATTTATGATTTTATGATTCAGATGTTTACAAAAAAATTCTATAGGGTGGTCTTCAAAAAAATCCATCTTTCTTAACACTGAGAAGAAAAACACAACAGAATTGATGTGAAATATAATAAATACCTTTAATAAGTGCCCCTTAATACACGAGAATAAACTATTAGGCATTACTAATAGTCATTTATATATTTATCTCTTTCACCAAAATAGCGCAGGATCTACATAGACTTGAAGGCATTTTCAATAACAAGTCAATCTAAGACATTTGAGCAACTGTCTTTCTCATGAAGCAACACAGCTGCTGGACAAGAAGACACTGTGCTGGCCCAGGTCAGTCAGCCACATGCTTCACTCACATTATGTATCTGCAGTTGGTACTGGGGTACACTGAATTTCAGGGTTCAGTTCTTCATAGGAACAATTTATTTTCATACAACTCAAATAAGGGAGTTTTCCTAAAAAGTTATTTTTCTGTTCTGATTAAATCCAGATCTGAGGCAGGAGACTTTGACTTAATATGTGGCTATATCATTTTACTCTCATCCCCTATTACTGAAAATGAACAAAAATACATAATATGTTAAATATGTTAAACATGTCAAACTCAGTTCCATTCAATTCTGGTGAGATGTGGATTTCATTATCAGTCATTTCTATGGGGTGTCTTAAAACATGACCTCTTTATGAATTTGCATTTATGAATATGCAGGCCACTTCTTTGCAAGAAAATATATGTTAGCTCTTAAACTTTAACTTTTGCATAGAAGCAGGCAGTAACAAAAAGCTTTCAAGTGGGTGAGAGGGTGAATGTGAAACTGATACTGCACCCAGCCTCCCATGTAAATAGAAGGACATGGGAACTATTCCTTTTCATTGTACAGACAAGGAAACCAAAGTGCAGAGCAGTAAATACATCCATCCAGGGCCACAAAAGTAATGCTGTACCTGGGCTTGAGCCTAAAGACCTGCCACTCACAGTCTGTCTTTGCTCTTTCAATACTGCACTGTTTACTGCACTGCATAACCCTCAGGATTGCCAGGGAGATTCTAATTATGTGATTAATCAGCTCATGATCCTTCTACCATGGACACATGTGTGCAGGATGTATGCATGTATTATGTATGTATATATGTATTATGTATGCATGCATGCATGCATGCACAGTGTTGGGAATCAAACCTGGGACTCTTACATGCTAGGCATAGCTCCACACCCCACTACTCCTTATGTTTATACTTTTGACCCTTGCTTCCTAAGCCCTTTAGATCACAGTCTTCTGTTTTGTTATCTTTTTATTTCTACTGTTCTATTTAACTTGCCTGATTTCACAAGCATACAAAGCTGCTTTAAATATATGGCATTAAGAAGAACTGACATTTAAACATCTTAACTGATGCAAAAGGAATTCTTAAACTTTTTTTTTATCAATGAATGATTTAAAAACTTTAAGCCCACCTGACCCCCATAACGAGTCTCTGTGTGTCCTAAAAACTCCCCTGGCACTGACTGTTCTAGCAATCTGCTGTAACGCACACTGTGTAGAGGCAGAGCACACCCATTGTTCAGTTCTCAGCAGCAGTAACTTACATTTCACTGTTATCTGTTGTGACCTAGGTGTTTCCCGACCATTCTCGAAAGCAGTTTGACTCCGGGAAGTCAAAGAATGATTTATTTTCATTTTTTGCAAGCTACAGCACTCCCTCATCGAATCTGCACACTCTTAGTATCTGAGAGAAAAGGATGGAAGCACTCGCTCCTCAAGGCAACAGGGTTCCTTCCAGGCTGTCTGTCTGCAGGAGGAACCGGAGCTGGGCAGGACAGGACAGGAGGGGTCTGCAGACAGAGCTGAGGGGGTGAGGAAGGAAGCCTCCCCAGAGGACTGAGTGGGCACGGGGGTCAACAACACTCAGGTCTCAATGGAGGAAATCCTTGCTCTGTCCAGATTCGGGCTTCCTCACCCACAGCCCTGGCTCTCCGCTGTAACATAAGCATGCTGCGCAAACAGGAAGAGGAATTCCCAGATCTCTGGCCATTTTCTTAATTAGTGCAGTGCTTACCGACAATCATAACCACCAGTAAGCATTCTCAAGCTTATTTGCTTGCTTTTTTTATTTTTTTAAATCACACGCTTTTAAATCAACATGCAGATAATGCACACACAGCTGAGTCATCATTTCAGGACTCAAGTGAGGAGACGAACAACAAACACCCGACATATTCATCGGGAAAATGATTTTTCCTGGAATTATGTGGCTGTAAACACAAATAAAGCAGTGTTCTGATTAATAATAAAGATGGAATAGCCTCTCCAAAACCCACAGGGTTTGGAGGAGAATCCCAAACTGGGAAAAATACACAAACAAATCTGGACAAATTCACCTGAAACCAGCACTGGCTTCCTAACTGTCCTTATCAGTAGCAGTTACTGCGGACTGCTCATGTCCTGTCAACTCTGCTCTCTGCAAGCAGCATTAAACATTCACCATAGAGAACTCAGAGTAAGGACAACAGCAAACAGAGAGACAGACATACAGTGGTAGACAGACGTGCCAGCCAGCAAGGTGACAGAACAGGAATGTAGCCATCCTGCCCTGTCCAGAGACAGACTGACCTTCCTTGAGACTTTTCTGGTTGCTTCCCTCAAGGCATTCCTTTTCTTTGAAAGGTTCGAAATCCTCAGCAGTTAAAATCTCTGGGAAGCCTTGTGGCTGCTTCTTGGAGCTATCGATCATGGTGAAGACTTCTGGAGACAGGCAGCATCCAGCAGGAGAGAAGCTTGATTTGCAGGACCGTAGAGAGCACAGAACACTCTGGTCCTGCTCCCTCCTCACAGCACACTGGTCACAGGGCAATTAAGTCTCTAAGTGACATAAGGCAGCCATTCTCTTGGAGTTCCCAGGTTGACCTGCAGACACACTCCTTCGGGTGGGAGCCTTTAACTCTTCCACACTGGAGGGAGGCAGAGGCTGCGAGGCACGACTCTTAAGATCCCACCCCCTTTCCCAGCCATCCCCCTTCCCTTTGCCATTCCAGCCTCCCCCGCGCTGGCTGCTTCAATCTGCAGCTAGATGCTCCCAATCATCTGACGAGCACTGAGTCAAGCAGTTAAAAATAAAATCTCTAGCTGTTAAAGAGAAACCTTTGCTGATAACAGGAAGATGAACGGCTGGCTGCCGTCTCTGCCGCGCTCTCTGTAAGCAAAGCCTTGGGCTGTGAAATACTTCACACTGGCCAGACGAGCCCATGCATTACTCATGAAGTTCTCCAGCTAAACAAATGACAGGAGAGGACATCCAAAGGAAGCAGTTTTATCTCTGCAGAGGCACCACACTGAATAAACATGCCACCAGCACATCTGGGTGGAAAGCATCCCTTCCCTCCCAGTTCCTTTGTGGGAGCCTCTTGCTTCATAGGGCTATCCCTGGCAGAGCTTTATAGCCAGGAATGTGCTGCAAATCCGGCTGCTTCCTTGGCTGTTCAGAACCCATGGAGCAGCAGTTTGCCTTTGTGCCACTAGTCGGCTGAGAGAGCTCACATCACTAGGATTCTTTTTTAAAGGAGAATTGTTCTCCTAACTACAAAGCAATGTCACTAAGCGATGCTCCTAAAAGATTTAATCAGCGATGGGCTAGAGTTTCATTTCACAACAGGAGTGCCTTTTCTGCAAGGCACAGGTGGCTGCTCACACATGCAAGGGGCACTCTGGAAGGAAATGTTTATGGATGGAAATTCCAGGCAATGTGTAAACAAGTTTGTTTCCATATACACCAAACACACACCAGCAGACACAATACTCTGATTTTTAGAGTTCTAACTATGTGCCTTTGCATGGAGCTCCCATATGCCCATCAACAAATGGTCGTGGCACAAGAGCTGTGCTCGATGAGGAGTCTTGTTGGATGAGTAATTTTACTTGTACACAACCAAGGGACAAGACTAAGCTGAAAAAAAAAAAAAAAAAAACCCAGGAGAAAATAGCTGGCAGCACTGCTGCTGATCAGTGACCAGGCATGACTGATGGAAGATGAAGAAACTCTAAAGGATGGATATTTCTTCTGAAGAGAAGATGAAGTTATATTAGTCATACACAGCATGGCCCTTGGTGGACTGAAGAAAGCATTACATCCTGCACACAGGTGAAGCAATATTTCCCCTTCGAGCACAGATGGGTTTAGATCAAGAATCCTGAAAATCGTTTGCCTCTGGTTTCAAGGCTAGTGTGCAGTCAACCCACACTATCCTAAGATTGCTATCTACCCTTCTCCCACATCCCTGGAGAATGGGATTATACAGCATACGACATGTTTCTTGTCAACTGAGGCTCCTTTTAAAGCAACAGAAATCTTCCAGCATAGTCTAAGAACACACGGAAGTGTCTATCACACTGCCCTCGAGCAAAGCTCTGCTACTGTTCCCTGTCTCTGGACCTAGTTTCCAGACACAGCATCCCTGTCCTTCCAAGAGTCACAAGGAGTGACTGCTGTTTACTGGGTACTTCATCAACATTTTTACACATATTACACGTATTCCAGCAGTCCTGCTGAGCTTCATGATGATTTGAATATCACAGACATTGAAGAACAAAGACCAGGATCACAAAGGCTTAGAACTGAACCACAGTTGCTATTCTCCAAATCGGAAGGTCTTTTTATTGCACTGCACTGCCTGGTTTCTCTACAATAGGCCCTAGTTCTAAGTTTTGGCTAGAGACATGTAGCAGCAGAAGTCATGAGTTTATGATATCCCTGCTCTTTGGGGGAATAACCACAAGGCACTAATTTATAAAAGTATTTTAACTTTTTATGAAGCAGTAACTCTTTTTCTATTTATTTATCTATCAATCAGTCAGCTCTGCTGTTGATAGACTTGCAAAATCAGTATTATCAACTCAATTTACAGATGGGAAAACTGAGGCCTAGGAAAATTAAATACTTTGTTAGAGATAGCATATCTCATAAGTGAAGGCCAGGATTCTTATAAAATAAACTTGGCTCTAGGGCTTACATCTTACAGTACTTTGCAAAAGAAACAGTAAAAACAACAGGGGGCATGTACTTTTCTACGGTGCTGCTCAATGTTTTCAGTCTATAGGTTAAAAAACACGCACATATTTCAAGTTACACTCATCACTTTAAAACTTGAAACACCATTGTTGAAGTCTTTGTGAAGGAAACTCTGCCGACATATTATCTCTCCATGGAAGCGGCAGCCTCCCATCAATGAAGCGCAGTCTGCTGCAGGCTTACAGCAAAGCCTCAGCTTTGCCGTTTCAAAAAGAAATAATTTCTCTAGTAATGGAGATACCTAAAAAATGTTTTTGCTGTGTTTCAAAGGATTTGAAATAGTTTCAAATTTACAAAGCATTTCCCCCAAACATTCTGTGAGAATTTCTGATACTATCTCTTCAAGAACATTGCTGAGCATGTTCACACATAAGGCCACCTTTTTACAGAACCACAGCGTTAAGAGTCAGTACTGAGCTCTCTTGTTTTAGCTTTCTTGCTCCTGCTCTGTCCTCTCACCCTTTTCCCCCACTCCTCACTCCCATCAACCCTTTCTCTCCAAATGCTCATAGCTGGCTTTTACTTCTCTGTCTCTCTGTCTGTCTCTCTGTATCTCTCTCTGTGTCTCTCTCTGTCTCTCTCTCTACTACCCTCTCAATTTCCCTCCCCATGCCCTGAATAAACTCTATACAAAAAAAAAAAGTCAGTATTGAGAGAGATCGAGTCTGATAAGCTACTACTATCAACCCACAAACTCCATCCAAGTTCCAAATTGTCCAAATAGCAAAAGGGATCCAAAGCTAGGTCCCATCTGTAGTTTGGGTTTAAGGACTGCATCCTTGTGATGAGACTGGTGACACAGTTGGAAGGAAGACTATCATCCTGTCTGTAGTTACAGATGTCCCCCAATTTATGTCCTGATATATTAATTTTAAATAAAAAGTACCGTTAAGTTCAAAGTTCATTAAGCAATCCCCAACATACAACGTACCACAGTAGCACAGCACTCCAGCATATCCGATGGCTCCTGGTAACCCTGGGGGGACTGGAAGTGGTGGTTGTTGGCCACTGCCTAACTCTGCGCAAGAGAACTAGACTGCATACTGTCAGCTCAGGAAAAGATCAGAATCCAAAGCATGGTTTCTATACTACATGTACTGCTTTTATGCCCCTGTAAGTTGGAAACTCATAAGCAGAATTATAAATTGTGGACCATCCATATTAGAGGTATACCCAACTCTAAGGAAATGAATAGCTGGTATGTATTACCAGTTTACAGCATGGTCTCAAGGCTTCCTGTTTTGTTCAAGGGGTTGTATCTATGACTGTCATTTATTTGATGATAGGACTGTCTCTATCAGAGGCCAGGACTCCTAGTTTGGCATTATCTTCTAATAAGAAGTTTCAAGTCCACCTTGTACCCCTACCCCATTTAGGAACTAGGGTCTGAAGGTGAGGTGTGGCCACTCTTCCAGGCCTTCTGAGCACAGAGCTAGGATGTGCTGCATGAGTAGACATGTTTCCATTTAATACATACACACACGTTTACATCTCTGTATATGAAGAGATAGCAAATACATTCTATTTGTGTGAGTGTGTGGTTTTGTGTACATATATAAAATCTGTATTATCTATACACAGCAAAGAGCACAGATTTGCCCCAATGCTTCCAGTTTCCAGAACAACGCCTAAGGTCAATGCTATTTTCTTCGCTGCTCTCATGACTCTCTTTTCCCCCAGGGCCAGAGCTGCCTCCAGAGTCTCTACAACCCACTGCTGGCCACAGTCTAGCTGTGTAGCTCTGCCCTGCACAGATGATGTTTCATTCTGACCAACCACACCCAGTGTCCTAGGGCAGCTACCTTGCTGTGACCTTGGTCTTCAGGTTGAGCAGAGAGGAGAGAGAACCTTGCATTGCTTTAGCAGGAAAGCCCAAGGTGTCACAGGAACTGCTGTGCAGGGGTCTGCTCTTCTTTCTACCACATGTACTGCGCACCTTTATTGTCATTTGGCTCTTTGTCAGGAGCAACATTTAACTTCAAATGATATGTGATTAAAGTCACTTCTATTTAAGATAAATTTGCTTTGCCAGTGTTTGTGTGTATGCATACTCAAAAGAGCTCTTTAACCCCTACAGAGGCTGCCAGAAATCAAGCCAGTTTCTCCAGCACTAAACAAAGATAGTTAATACGCGTGAGAAAAACTGTGTGGTTTAGAGTAGCAGCGTTTCAAGAAAGGCTTCAGGGATCAAATATAAACAAACATGGCTCAAGGGATCCACACAAAACCCTGGCAGAGCCAAGGGAGGCTCACAAAAGTCCTGATGAGCAGATTCCTGCTGGGATGACGTCATATCTAGAAAGTCCGGGGCATATTTTAACAGGGCATGCTCCACTGATGCAAAGTCTTTAAAAGTTACAGCGCCAAGAGGCTTCTGGGGTTGAGGACACTGCTTTGGCATTCTGACTTGGAAATAGAGAGAGTGTGGCCTTTCTTGTAACCCCCACAGTGTGTTGGTTTGTCACAGATCCTCAGCTACTGCTCTCTGGAGAGAAGTGAACTTGGTGGCTTACTGCACACTGGCTGGGCATATTCACAGAAGAAACAAGTTTCTTCTAAGTTTTTTTCTAAGGGCACCATGTTTCTATAAGTCTTATTTTGGGTCCTTATTTCTTTCCCTTTTAACACTATAAATACTATTCTAAAAAGGAAACCATGACTAAATAAATAGGGCAACTTGCACTGGTGAGTTTGAATTTTTTTTCAGAAAGGAAATTGAAATTAAATGCACTATCATTGAAGTAAGATCTTTAATGGTGTTCATCCTTATTATTTAAACAATACATTTTTGTCAAGAATGGTGTATTTCTATAATCCCAGCAAGTGGAAACTGAAACAAGAGGATAGCAATTAGTTTCAAGGCCAGCCTGAAGTATAGAGTGAGATTATTCTAAAAACAAAAACTAAAAGCAGTAACAATGAAACCCCTCCATTCAGACTGGTGGAGCAGGGTGAAGACTAGCACATGGCCTAGGGTCCCCATGAGTCATCCTCAGGCCTCACTGCTCCATGGCAAAAGAAACTCCACATGAATGTCTCACGCCGTGTTATATCTTGCTTAGAATGAAGGCATACTTGATCAATCAAGAGACGACAGAGCACCCGTGTCAGCTCAGAGAAGCAGTCTGAGTACTTCCCCGTTTCTAAGCTTTACAGTTACATAAGCAGACGACTGGTTATGAAAGAGTCATAACTAAGAGCTCTCCGTGGATTCTCTTCTAGCTAGTACTAGAAGTCCTCAGAAGACAGTCACAGTCAGAGAGAAGAGAAAGAAACGACACAGCTCTGAAACCTTAACAAAGATGTACAAGACAACAGGAAAGTACAGTGGACCAGATCCCAGCAGCTCAATGGCTTGTTAGTACATTATGGTCAGTGATGTTGGAGTAGCTGCTGAAATAATTAGGCACCCTGACAGTTGGAGCTACCCTCTTCATCCCAGTGCTCCATTACAATTCTTTCCTAGTCACATTTCATAAAATGTAGTATCATAAGGTTCTGCAGCACGAGAACAAGCATGCATGAGGACGTACAAGTTAAGTGGGTCGTTTTACACTCAGATCTCATACGGTAGTTCTCACCCCTGCAGCACGGTTTTGTTTTGTTTTAAATCAATTTTAATTGTGTGTGAGTGTATGTGCTGGGAACCAAATTTGGATCCTCGGCAAGAACAGCAATACCCTTAACCACTGAGTTATCTCTCTAGCCTCCTCCCTCCATAAAAAATTCTTTCTATAAAAGGGAAGCCAATGCCTCTTATCTTGAGAAAAACCCAGCCGCATTAGAGTAAACTGTATATATGAAGCCTTCAATGAGAAAAAATCAAAATGTTTACCATCTGTAACAACGGCTTTGAGATCACTAGACACTTTTCACCATCTTTACATCCTTAGATGTTGAGTCAAATGTAATATATGTGGCAACGTATTAATTAACAAATAATCAATACATATCTATTAATACTGGCAGTCCTATAAGGGAGTATTACTCAACAATTAAAAATTATATACAGCAACATGGATGAAACTCAAGATAAACATACTCAATGAAGGAGAACAGACACACACAGTGCACAGACATGCATAATTCAGTTACTTAAAAACAAAGTGTCAATATAAAATGACACAATGTAAGTCAGTTCTAGTAAGTACAGCTCTTCAATCAAGGCAGCCTGACTCTGACAAGTCTTTCACCCAAAGCAAGCACTAGTTCACTTTTTCTTTTTACTAATTCAGTGTGACTTGCAAAGATGAGTGTTTTAAAAGTGGTGACTCGTTTGAAGGGGCAATGGCATCACTAGTAGACTGATAAAGTTTAGGAGCCAGATGGTTCTGGGAAAGGGGCTGGGCTTTAGAGTGAAAGGACACTTAGCTGCTTGGATACACAGGTATCTCTGTGTGTCACTAGAGAAATTGGCCTCAGTAGCAGATCTTAGCATCATAGCCACTGCGCGCCTAACTCCCAACAGGCTGAGGATTTCTTTCTGTCGTCCAACATGGCTGTGCTTGCAGCCTCTCTGGCAGGTCTCCACATGCATGCACATGTGTACCCCAGAGGGCTATACACACACCTTCTGTTTTCCCATCCCATCCGCTACGGCTACACACAGCCCAGGTGAGGATTTTTGATAGGGGTTTTTGATGTTGTTCGGTACTTGATACTTTTTTTAAAGGTTTATTATTATTATTATTATTATTATTATTATTATTTGTTTTTTTTTTTTTTTTGAGACAGGGTTTCTCTGTATAGCCCTGGCTGTCCTGGAACTCACTTTGTAGACCAGGCTGGCCTTGAACTCAGAAATTCGCCTGCCTCTGCGTCCCGAGTGCTGGGATTAAAGGCGTGCGCCATCACGCCCGGCCTAAAGGTTTATTTTTTATTCATGTGTCTGGTCATATGCAAAGAGGTGTTCACAAGGCCAGAAGTGGGTGTTTGATTCCCAGGAGCTAGAGTTAATTCTGAGCATCTCAACATGGGTGCTAGAAACTGAACTTAAGTCTTTTGGAAGAGCAGTAAAGGCTCTTAATTGCTGAATCATCTCTCTAGCTAAATTAATGAATTAAAGTAATTAATTGAAAATTATTTTATTATCTTGAATGTATGAGGTTTTTTTCTTTCTTTCTGGTATATATGACTGTATATACCACATGCATGCAGAGGCAGTGCCCTCAGATGCCAGAAAAGGGCATTAGATTCCCTGGAACTGGAGTTACAGAATGCTGGGTATTGAACCTGGGTGGGTCCTCTGCAAGAATGGCTAGTGCTCCTAATCACTAAACCTTCCATCCAGCTCCTTTATGAAAACATTTTTTAATTGTGTTTTCATTATTTAAGTTTAAGGGGGAAATCTCTATAGTGACCTGGACAGCTATTTTGTTACCAAGTAGTGCCAGAGAGGAAAAAAAAAGTAACAACAGTAACATCTATAGAAAATGACACTTTCATCTGAGCTGGCCCAGAAGAAAGCTGTAAGGAAGGTACGTCTGGAGGACCTTGCCCTCATTCATGTTGTGGAGTTCGGAGTCTACATACAAGGAGCTTGGGTTTGTATCCACGTTCAGTGCTATCCTTGGATAATGTAACATTACACCAGAAGAATGAAATCATCTATTAAGTGTTCCTAAAGATCTATGTCTTACTTAAGCTTGGGAGCACTGCTCCACCATGGGACTCTGGGAGAGAGTGGCTCATAAGCCAAGACATGGCTTCTGCGGTGCCATCTGAATGAATCACACACTGCCTTCACATAGCGTCATGACAAAGGTAGAGATGAAAAAGGTGGCTGAGGAAGGTTTTCTCTGAGAGTGGGACTAACAGCTCTGTCACTGCAGATTAGTACTCTGTAGGAGTGGGGGTTGGGTGGGGGAAAGTAGTGACCCTAAGAGCAGAACACCCAGATTAAAGTGTGGGTAGAGGTGTTTGCTACACAAGTTTGACAACCCAAGTTCCACACCTGTCCCCCAGAGTAGAAGGAGGGAGCTGACTCTCAAGAACTGTCCCAATGAACTTACACATCTATACAAACAAACAAACAAACAAACAAGTATAAAGGGTTATTTTATATGCAACTGAGCAATAAAAGGATGGCAGACAGATAATGGATCAGAAAAACATATTCGCAAAACTAGTCCCTGAAAATTCCCTTAACTAGATGAAAAGCATAAACGTACAACACCTACACATGCCCAGTGGGGCAGACTCATGTATACAGATGGAAGGGTCTCCAGAAGCATGGAGAAGTAGCCAGAGCACTGCAGCCTGATACTTTCATGAGATCCAGGCCAGCTTAGACTACTCAGTGTGACTGTGTCTCAAACTAGCCAATGAAAATAAACAGCAATGACAAAAACATATTAGGTATCAACAACAGAAAGTCGGGGAGGACAGTACTGACAAACTAAGAAAGGTGGGAAGCTCTTGACTACACAGAAGGTGGCCTGAACAGACAGACAGGCCTCATGCACAGACAAGACAATAATCATAAAGATTTCTAAGTTAATCTACAAATTTAGTGTGCTCTCAACATAAATACCCAGTGGCTTTTCAATAAAGACAATCTGACAGTTATGTTTATAGGAAACAACAACAACAACAACAAAACATCCTGACAGATAAGAAAACATACAAAATTAACATCCTATAGTGGAAAGGGGGGCACCAGCTCTGGACCTGGAGAGGGCTTGACAGTCAGACACCGACTGCTCTTGAGAAGATCTGGTTCCGTTCCCAGCACCCACACAGCCCAAGCTCCAGGGATTCTAATGCCTCTGGCCCTCATGGACAACTATAATCATGTTCTCAAGTATGCATGGGTGCATACACATATAGAATAGAATAATAAAAGTAAACCTTAAAAACAAAACAAGAACCTGAGAGGCCCACAGATGTAAATGAAAAAAAAAAAAAATCAAATCATATGAGTGCCGTGAGTGAGGATGAGGGTTTTCCAGGTCCTGGACATTAGAAAAGGTTTTCAAAGTCTGACCCAAGATGCAATTGCAGTCGATGACTGACAGATTTTGGCCACATGCACAGGCACACACACGCACACTCACTCCTATGTATACATGAAACAGTAATAGTAAAGAAAACAAAACAGACAATCCTGAAAGTAGAAGGCAGGCTTGGAGTCAGAGAAAGAAGGAATGGGGAAGGAATGTAGGACATGATCACAGGGTACTGAAGATAATCAAAATATATACATGTATGAAATGTAATGAAATCCATTATTTTGTACAAGTAATAAATTTTAAAAATGAAAAAATAAATAAAATATTGAAAGTTACTTGTGCTTGTCAAGGCAGCGAGTTGCAGACAGACAGGGGAAGGCTGAGGGAAGACTGTAATTCCAGCGCAGCAAAGCCATCAGTAGGATCCACTGCTTAACATTAAAGTCACAGAGGAAACAAGAAGTAAGACTAGAGAAATCCATCTTAAAGGAGATGCAGAGACTAGACAGTGACCTTGGAATAGAGCACAAGAAAGACATTATTCTTCTTCTTCTACAACGGCTATGACTGGATCAACCTGGGGACCTAAGAGGTGTCTGATAGCAGTTAACAGCAGTGCTGCATTCTCATTTTAACATTGTGGGCACAGAAGAGAGTATTTATATTTGTAGTAAGCACATACCTAAGTATCTAGCACTAAAAGCAGCACCAAGAACCTGCTTTCATGTAGTTCAAAGAAAAAGCCAGATCTAGACATGGAAATAACAAGATAATGTAACAGTGGGGATTCTGTGTATAATTTCTGTAACCATCATGTAATCATTTCAAAACATAAAGATTTAGAGCCTGGCCTGTTGATACATGCCTGCAGTCCCCCACTACAGTACCCCCAGTACTCAGAAGCTGAGGCAATGAACACAAGGCTTCAAGGCCAGTCCAGGTAACACAGAACTCATTCTCAAAGCAAACACAAAACAAACAAAAAGCAGAGCTGGAGAGATGACTCAGCAGTTAAGAGCACCAGCTGCTCTTCCAGAGGACCAGGGTTTGATTTCCAGCACTGCAGCTCACAAACCTCTGTAACTCCAGCTTCAGGACACCTGATGCCCTCTTCTGGTTGCCATAGTCACCCAGCATGCAAGTAGAATAGACATATATGTATGCAAAACACCTGCATATCATAAAATAAAATAAATAAAAAAGCTTAAAAATCCCAACCCTCCTCAAACCATACATTGAAGATCTGTGTGTTTCAATGTATGTACAACACAACTTAATAAAAGAGGCAGAGCTTTTCAAGTAAATACTGGGAACCATTTCTGAAGGCTGTCAATAAGGCACAGCTGGCACATTTCTAGAAAGTTGACTACAGGCCATGTCAAGAGCCTCTAAAGCAGTCTGGACTCTGGCCCAGTAATTATGTATCTGTGATTTTGTTCTAAAGATACTGGCTGAGCATCTCTCTCCTTTCTTCTCCTCTTCCTCCCTCTTTCTTCCCTCTATTTCACACTAGCAGGGACTGTACAACCAAGCATCAGTATGATTCAACCATGGCACTCACATATTATGTTGCATAGCTCTTAAGTGGCTTCAAAACTGGAAAATAATTACTGAATGCATCATTGTAAGAAAGAACTAGAATAATGGACCGACCAGGGGAATATTTAATAACCAGGAAAAGTCAGTATGAAGACAAGGAGAGGAGAGCATATTCAGAATGAGACCCGAGTGAGACTGAGCACAGAGCTGGAAAAGGCTGGCAGAGGTTCCGGCCCAGGGCATGGGAAGCATTACCAATGTGCCCAGAATATTTAAATGGAAGCTCATAAGCATTAGGGGCTTCTCTACAGGTGTCTATAATTTAACCTGAAACATGTCTATTTGTTTGCTTGTTTCTTCCTTTATTTTTTTAATTTATTTACATTTCAAGTGTTATCCACTTACCCAGGTTTCTCTCCCTCCTGGAAACACTCTATCCCACCCCCTCCCCCTGCTTCTATGAGAGTGTTCCTACACCCACCCACCCACTCCCACCTCCCTGCCCTCAATTCCCCTACATTGGGGTCACCGATCAAGTCTTCATAGCACCAAGAGCCTCTCCTCCCATTGATACCTGACAAGGCCATCCTCTGCTACATATGCAGCTGGAGCCATGTGGTCCTTGGTTTTGTGGCTTAGTCCCTGGGAGTTTTGGGGGGTCTAGTTGGTTCTTCCTATGGGGTTACAAACCCCTTCAGCTCCTTCAGTCCTTTCTCTCACTCCTGGTTGGCTGCAAGCATCTGACTGTATTTGTAAGGCTCTGGGAGGGCCTCTCAGGAGACAGCTGTATCAGGCTCCTTTCAGCAAGCATTTCTTAGCATCCACAATAGTGTCAAGAGTTTGGTGACTGTATCTGTGATGAATCCCCAGGTGGGATCATCTCTGGATAGCCTTTCCTTCAGTCTCTGAATTGCACTTTGTCTCCATATTTGCTTTTATGAGTATTTTGTATTTCCCTTTCTAAGAAGGACCGAAGCACCCACACCTTGGTCTTCCTTCTTCTTGAGCTTCATTTGGCCTGTAAATTTTATCTTGGGTATTTGGAGCTTTGGGGCTAATATCCACTTATCAGTATATACCATGTATGTTCTTTTGTGACTGGGTTACCTCACTCAGGATGATATGTTCTACTTCCATCTATTTGCCTAAGAATTTCAGAAATTCATTGTTTTTAATAGCTGAGTAGTA
The DNA here is from genome assembly GCF_900095145.1 of Mus pahari. NCBI lineage: Eukaryota > Metazoa > Chordata > Mammalia > Rodentia > Muridae > Mus > Mus pahari. The sequence continues at coordinate 9,329,270 of NC_034601.1, read as the reverse complement.
TTCCATTGTGTAAATAAATGTACCACATTTTCTGTATCCATTCCTCTGTTGAGGGACATCTGGGTTCTTTCCAGTTTCTGGCTATGATAAATAGGGCTGCTGTGAACATAGTAGAGCATGTGTCTTTGTTATATGTTGGAGAATCTTTTGGGTTTATGCCCAAGAGTGGTATAGCTGGGTCCTCAGGTAATACTGTGTCCAATTTTCTTAGGAGCCACAGACTGAGTTCTAGAGTGGTTGTACCACCTTACAATCTGACCAACAATGGTTCCTCTTTTTCTACATCCTTGCCAGCATCTGCTGTCACCTGAGTTTTTGATCTTAGCCATTCTGACTGGTATGAGGTGGAATCTCAGGGTTGTTTTGATTTGCATTTCCCTGATTACTAAGGAAGTTGAACATTTCTTTAGGTGCTTCTCAGCCATTTGAGTTTCCTCAGTTGAGGATTCTCTGTTTAGCTCTGTTTCCCATTTTTTAATAGGGTTATTTGGTTCTCTGGAGTCTAACTTCTTGAGTTCTTTGTATATATTGGATATTACCCCTCTATCAGATATANGGTTGGTAAAGATCTTTCCCCAACCTGTTGGTTGCCATTTTGTCCTACTGACAGTGTACTTTGCCTTACAGAAGTGTTGCAATTTTATGAGGCCCCATTTTGTCAATTCTTGATCTTAGAGCATAAGCCATTGGTATTCTGTTCAGGAACCTTTCCCCTGTGCCCATGTGTTTGAGACTTTCCCCCACTTTCTCTTCTGTTAGATTCAGTGTCTCTGGTTTTATGTGGAGGTCCTTGATCCACTTGGACTTGAGCTTTGTACAGTGAGATAAAAATGGATCAATTTGCAGTCTCCATGTTGACCTGCAGTTGAACCAGCACCATTTGTTGAAAATGCTGTCTTTTTTCCACTGGATGATTTCAGCTCTTTGTCAAAGATCAAGTGACTGTAGGTGTGCGGGTTCATTTCTGGGTCTTCAATTCTATTCCATTGATTACCTGCCTGTCAATGTACCAATACCATACAGTTTTTTATCACTATTACTCTGTAATACAGCTTGAGGTCAGGGATGGTGATTTCCCCAGAAGTTCTTTTATTGCTGAGAATAGTTTTTGATATCTTGGGTTTTTTATTATTCCAAATGAATTTGAGAATTGCTCTTTCTAACTCTATAAAGAATTGAGTTGGAATTTTGATGGGGATTGCATTGAATCTGTAGATTGCTTTCAGCAAGATGGCCATTTTTACTATATTAATTCTGCCAATCCATGAGCATGGGAGATCTTTAACAAGGGTAGGTGAGCACAGGAGACTGAAGAAGCATGATAAAATGTTACTACTGGTGGAACCTATACTGAGACATGAATGTTTACTGTAAAGTATTCTTCAACATGTACTGTATGCCTGAAAATTATTATAATAAAAAGTTCACAACAGTATGAAAAACCCTTATGTAACTATATATTAGTATATGAAATCCCCAGACATCATAAAAGATGCACATTCAAACGAAAAGACAGCAACAAACAGTGAAAGGAGACTTTGCTACAGAGAACATAACATTCCTCACCCATTTTTGGGAGTACAAAATGATTTAGCTGCTTCTGAAAGGATGTTCAAATTTAAACAACTAAATATACAATTAGCAAGCCCACTCTCACACAAGACAATCAAGGCAGTGTTATATACAATAGATCTCAAGTAGAAAGGAGGTATTTAATAACAGGGCATAGGTAAGCTGTGACATGTTCGTATACTGGGATGCCGGTGAGCAATGCCTGAATGGACATCACAAGCACTGTGATGAACATCACACACCCTGTGATGAACACTCAGTTCTCCCATGTCCACATGCTGCGTGGTCCCATTTACAGATGCTCTAGAGCAGCAGTTCTCAACCTGTGGGTTGTGACCCCTCTGGCATATCAGATATTTATGATTCCTAACAGTAGCAAAGTTACAGTTATGAAGTAGCAGTGAAAATAACTTTATGGTTAGGGGGTCACCACAACCTGTGAAACTAAATTATAGGGTCACAGAGTTAGGAAAGATGAGAATCGGCTCCACATAGGACAGATCTTTCTGGGTGACAGCCATGCCCTGCAACTTGACTGATAAAGGCTTAGGATGTGTACATGTATGCATGTGTCAAAATATACTCAACAGCATGCTTCAGATGTGGGTACTGCAATCATATATCACATGTGCACAACGCATATACAGCATATCCCACTGAGAAAATACAAATTACTACTGAATTTTACAAAGTATTTAGAAGTTAACTATACTGCAGATGGCAACCTTTTTGTCGTACACTAAAAATGTGATGGAACGATAAGCAAACGAAAGACGCCTATGTAATAGACAACGCTCACAATCAGTAATTATAGAGTCTCAGTGTTTATTATGTGGATGTTCATCGCATATGGTTGGATTAAAAAACTATCTGAACACTATTACTGTGCCAATCCTACTCTTTTAAGTTTAGTTTTATTTTATTCTTTTGGTTTTTCAAGACAGGGGTTCTCTGGAATGCCCTAGTTGATCTAGAACTCACTCTGTAGACCAGGATGGCCTCAAACTTAAGAAATCCTCCTGCCTCTGCCTCTTGAGTACTAGGATTAAAGATGTGCACCACTATACCTTACTCTATTCTTGTTGACAAGAGTGACATGCACACTTGGAAATGGATCCTGTACTTTGTAAAGAAAGACAATATTAGAATAATTTTTTTCTTAAAAGTCATTATGTCCTACTTTAATCTATAAAGAAGGAGACACAGAAAAATAGAGTTCTAATTGCAGAAAAATGACCTGTTGTTCTTCAAATAAATATTCAGTGGACACTAAATCAGAAGGTCATTTCTGAGAAACAGAGAATGATAAATATTTCTGTAGCAAATTGGAAAGAAACAGAAAAGTGATCACAAATTCAGGTATGAAACAGAGGCAAAGGTTGCTACTACGAGGCCAGAAAGGAATCATCTAGTTGGACAAAGACCAGTAAGTGTTGAAGGATGGTACCTTGCAAACAGGAGCATGGGAGTGACAAGGCTGGGATGGGAAGGGCAGAACACATATGAGAAGGTGACATCCCATGACCGAGTTACTGCAGGTTAGAGCTGGTAGTTGCTCAAGACTTGGGTGCTGGTTGCAAGGAAGCATGAAGGAGAGCTGGAGGGCTGGAGAGCTGTGCACAGCTCAGGCACGATGGAGGGCTGTGCACAGCTCAGGCACGATGGAGGGCTGTGCACAGCTCAGGCATGAAGGAAGGCTTTCAGACCTGTAACCTGCAATGCTGCAGATCTCTCACACTTCAGTTCCTCTTACTTTTCTTTGTAACCCAAGGATAGTGGTGCTCCACTTTCACAGACTGCCTGGGAGGAGACCTGGGACGGTGAAGGAAAGCAGGATGCAGGGAGCAGAAAAGAAATGATGATAAAGGTTTGTTTTAAAAACTGTAATGTTGGGTCTAGAAATATGGTTCAGTGGTTATGAGTGTAGACTGCTCTTGAGAAAACTGAAGTTCCAGCTACAGGGGATCTGATGACCTCTCTGACCTCCATGGACAAATTTATAAATCTACACATTCATTTATAAAATAAAAAAAAAATCCCTTTAAAGCTCAGTGTGTTCGGTGTGGTAGCCCATGTCTATAATCCTGACACTTGAGAGGTGAAGGAGGATCAGGAGCTCAGGCTAAGCCTTGGCTACATCCTTCATGGACTTGCTCAGTGGGTACCTTGCTCAGTGATCCTAACCTTTTCTCTACATTTATTTATTGGATGTGTGTATGACAATGACATGGGAGTCAGTTCTATCTTTCCAACATGTAGGTTCTGGGGATGGAAGTCAGTTCCTCAGACTTGGTGACAAGCACCTGCGCTCACTCAGCCACTTCACTCACTCTGACCTCCCACTTCTAATGCTGGTCTCACCATTATTTGGCCAGTTTAGTTACAGACTGGCTTCTGGGTAACTCTTGTCTTTAGGAGACTGAAGATTAGACACTGTTGATAGTGAGTACAAGGCAGCAACTTGTGGAGTTCCAATTAAGATCTCACCTTGGGGTGAGTATGAAGTGTGTATGTGTTTCCACTGAGTACTTACTTAGTAGAGGAATTCTAATGCTGGAGTGATTGACATTTATTTTTAAGTTATACAAGTTCACACACCCGCCAGCTGTTCCACATCCCTGACACCTCTGATGGCATGCCATGTTTCACTGCTCTGATGACTGAGGACAAAGTACCCATATCCACAGGCACAGGCATCCCGGACATCCATTGTCAACTGTCTGAGTTGTCAATTCTTTTACTGCTGCATGAGATATCATGACCAAGGAAACTTAAAGAAAAAGGTTTTGGGGGCATACAATACCAGAGGATTAGAGTTAATGGCTATCATGGTGTGGAGCACAGCAACAGGCAGATGCAGTGCTGGAGCAGTAGCTGAGCACTTATACCTGAGCTACCAGCAGAAGGCAGGTGGGGGTGGGATGGGGGGAGGAAGAGAGAGGGAGGGGGAGAGGGAGGGGGAGCGAGGGGGAGAGGGAGAGAGAGAGAGAGAGAGAGCCCTACCCAGCTA
>NC_034601.1:9288611-9324602 GCF_900095145.1 Mus pahari | reverse complement strand
AGAGAGAGAGAGAGAGAGAGAGAGAGAGAGAGAGAGAGAGAGAGAGACCTAACTAGGAATGCCATGGGCTTCTGAAACCTCAAAGCCCACCTCCAGTGACATTCCTCCTTGAACAAGGCCACAAGCTTCCTAATGGTGCAACCCCTTAATACAGTTCCTTGTGCTGTGCTGACTCCCAACCAAAACATTATTTAGTTGCCACTTGATAGCTGTAATTTTACTACTGTTATGAAACATAATGTAAGTATGTGTGTTTTCTGATGGTCTTAGGAGACCCCTGTGAAAATGACCATTCAACAACCCCACCCCCAGCTCCAACAAAGGTTAAAACCCACAGGTTGAGAATGGTTGTCTTAAACCTTCCCAAACCTTGAAACATGAGCCACATGGACTGTCTTCTTTGAACCAGCGGCATGTCCATGCTCTTGTCCATAGATTAGACTGGCTTGTAAAGATTTCTTTTTTTACAGACTCAGTCTTTTATTAAATGTATCTATTGAGACTTACTTCTTTGTATTCTGTGGGTCTTCTATATCTCTCAATAATATGCTGGTGCATACGTGCTCATAATTTAAATATAGCATAAACTATCAGTCCTATTTAAAAATTTTCTGCCATTCCATGGTCATGGAAATATTACGCCTAATGATTTGGTCTACCACAGTTGGATGTTTGTGTATGGGATGAGTAAAAGGTAAATGTCTTTCCACTGGATAGTTAACAAATCTAGAACTTTTTTTTTAGAAGACCACTGTTTCTCTATGGCACATTGCAAAATGGAGCAGGTGGCTACATGCCATCAGCCCCTAATTCCCTTATGCATTCCACCGGCTGACTGTGCCTCTGTTCTCTGGCACTGTTTATCTTCTTTACACCTGCATGGCCATCCTTGGCCCAAAGACACAGCTCTAAAACAAAAGACCTAGCTAACCTACTAAAAAGTACGGACTCAGTGACTCCCAGCTGATCATGGCCATGTCTAGTTCTCTGTGGTTTCTAAATACTATTCCTCACTAAAGGGAGCAGAGATCCACAGAGGAACAGGCATTGTAGACTAGGTCAAAGAATGTTTAAAGGTGGTGAACAAGAGAAAATCAAAAGGACACAAAGGAATAGTATGTGCCACAAAAGGATTTTATTATTCAAGTTAAAATGATGTGTGGGTGAGAGAGAGAGAGAGAGAGAGAGAGAGAGAGAGAGAGAGAGAGAGAGAGAGAGAGAGAGAGAGAGAGAGAGAGAGAGAGAGAGAGAGAGCGCTTAGCAAGTAAAGGCACTTGCCACCAAGCCTGACAACCTGAGATTGATCCCTGAATGTCTTCTGACCTCAACACACATGCTGTGGCTCATGCGTGCCCACACATATACACATACACAGTAAATACATACAGAATGCACAACAATGACAGTTATGCATAAAGAACCTATGAATCTACAGTGCTTGTTCCCTTAGAGAAGAGTAAACCTCTCAGAATTTCAGAAAGAATGTCAAAATCTGCAAGGAACTTTATAATGATTAGATGAAAACTGTCATTCAAACAATGGATGAAAGATGGCTAAGGCACAGAACAGTCATTTCTTTTTTTTTTTTTTTTGGTTTTTCGAGACAGGGTTTCTCTGTATAGCCCTGGCTGTCCTGGGACTCACTCTGTAGATCAGGTTGGCCTCGAACTCAGAAATTCGCCTGCTTCTGCCTTCCAAGTGCTGGGATTAAAGGCATGTGCCACCACTGTCTGGCAGAACAGTCATGTCTTAAGGTCATACTCCACATACCACTTACGGGTTAATTACAGAGAATAAGAGTACTTTTCTATAAAGATAGGATGAGAGAAAACCCTGTCTGAACCACAGGAGTGCCCTTAATCTCATCCAGTAATGGGCTAATCGATCACAATCCTCTTGGTGTAGCTTACTGAAGACAGAGTTCCCGTGTCATACTCTCACCTGAGCATCCCACAACAACCCGATCAGGCAAATAAGACTGGTGCCATTCTGCAAATAACTGATTAGATACTCCAAAATTGCCAAGTTGCAAAAGGCAGGGAGAACTGCACTGCATTAGGAGAAATTAGAAGTCCATCAGCTAACCATATGGAGCCACTCTTGGTATGGTCTTGGCTGAGGAACACAAAGCTAAACGGGACATTTCTGAGAAGCATGAGGAGAGTGAGCATGGGCTATAGCTCACATACTGCTATTACTGCACATGGTAACCTTTGATAGTAAGACCAAGTATACTGAAGAGCATCTCTGTTCATACAAAATGTGTGCTGGTGTATATGGGCATGCCTGCAGCTTACACATATATGGTCCTGGGGGCTAATAAACTACCCTAACTCCAACAGTTAAAAGAACACACAAAAAGGCTGCTACTATTGTGGGAATTTACAAGTGAAAATTGCTCATGTATACTTTACTCGTGGAAAAGAGTTGATTTATAAAACTAGTAAAAGCAGGCCTTTATTTTAGTTGTTAAACGTCAAATAAAATAAATCGCCAGAAGAGGGTGATCTATTTGGGCCCTTCCCTTTCTTGGGAAATGAAGCATACCTGTTCAAAAGATTAGTAAGAGGGCCCATGACTGGTGAAGGCGTTTGCCTCCAAGTATGATGAACTCAGTTCCACGCCCAGGATTCATACAGTAGGAAAGAAGAGCAAGTTCCTGCAAGCTGTCCTCTGACCACATGAGTATAATGGAATACACACACACACACACACACACACACACACACACACACACACTCACACACCAATAAACAACAAATCAATTCTTTAAAGATTAAAAAGAATCAAATGATTGTTGGAACATTTGTTACTAGAGGAATTCTTAAAATTTCCCCCTTCATTCCACAGAGAATCTTCCCAAGTATATGTTAAGCGTGCAGACATACCACTCGAAGCTACAAACAGCCTCGGTGCTCAGCCTTGACGCCACTCTTTCTCAGGCAGGAAGTAATATTTTAAGGCAGTGAGCATAATAAGGATGATTCCCATGCTTATGCACAAAGGCACGAGAGGAGAGCACCGCAGGTGGCAGTGAGTGTCTGTCGCATGGATGTTCTTAGGAACGGCATGGCATTTGTAGTCGTCTGAATAAGAAATGCCCTCCATGGTTTCAGGCATTTAAGCACTTGTCCCCATTGGCGGCCTAGTTTGGTAGTATGTCTTGCTGGAGGAAGTACGTCACTGGGAATGGGCAGTCTGCTCCCTCTGCTTCATGTTTGGTTCAGGCGTGAGCTTTCAGCTTCCTGTTCTTACTCCTTTTGCAATGCCTCTGCTCAGCCACTATGGATTCTCATCACTCTGGAACCATAAGCCCAAATAAGCCCTTTCTTCTCTAAGTTCTCTTGGTCATGGTGCTTTATCACAGCTAAGAAGGAAGGAAGATAGCATCTGCAATACCTGCTGGCTAAACTGAAACGGAAGGCAAAGCCAATGAGGCCAGCAGCGGGCAGGACAATGTTTCCATCTTCAGGAGAAGTTCAAAGTAAAACTGCTCTTCGTAAAATCTTCAGCCTCAGCTGGCTTTATATATGGCCACCTTTATACCATTTTTAGCAATTTTATGTAAAAAGAAGAGGAAACCCACCTTAAAGATGGCTTTAGCTTTTGTCTACAAGCAATCTTTTCTGCTTTGTAGCCTTCTTTATACCTCTGGTGGCACCTTTATAGTATCTATAAAACTGTATTTCGGAGCAGCCACTCTGCCTTATTTAGCCTCCTTGCAGGGAAAGTCACATCCTATCTCACAAGTGCGATGCTTTGCCTCTTTGAGGAAGAAAACCTCTTTCTCTGCAAAATTCAGGGCTGTATGTGGCTGTGCACTCATGGGATCTAGGCCTATGGTGTGGCAAGAAGGAAGAAGGCGGCACGTGCAGCACCACAGGAAGGACCGACAACAGCTTGCTTGTAGGCGTCACTGGTTGTCTTAGCAGAGGGGGCGGCACAGTGACTAAGAAGCTCAAAACTAGGCGTTAGGTATCTGACTGCACACTTTAGAAAGGAGCAAGGGAACAGTGTCCTTCTGAAGGACACAGTATGGAGATGAAACCTCTGTTTGAAAATATCACAGCAACCAAACCCTTAATGTAAACGATCGGCTGTGAGTGGCAGCCATGCCCGCAATGCCAGCACTTGGGGAGGGCTAGGGAGGGAGATGTCCAGTTCTAGGCCAGCCTGGACTACATAGCAAGACCTTGCCTTAAAACAAGTTACACACAAGACCAAACCCAAACCAATATACATAGAATGTGGGCTAATAAATTAGAATTCTGTATTATGAAACTCCTTTGATAAAATCTTAGTCTGACAACTCGACAGTTCCAAAGTAGCAATCAAGAGCTGATTCTAATTTTACTCTGCTTATACCTGGCTTTCTACATTCAAAGCAGTTTTGGACCTACAGAGCACCACCTGGGCTCACTATCTCCCTGATGGGGCTGTTCACCTGCTCCGGGGGCTCATCTTCATTGCATTTTGACACAGATGTCCAGTATACTCAGTCAGTTACCAAACACTCTCTGTGGTCTCTCAACTGCTCTGGTTCCATATGAGATGGGTTTACAGTATCACATGTAGGCAGTGATGACAGCTCTAGGAGCTGAGGTGTGGGCACAGCCTTTGCAGAGGAGACCAGTCTGTCAGTGTTCCCCGGGGTTATGGTGAGGTAGGGGCTGAGCAGTGTGTCCAGGAGAGCACAGTAATTCTCTATTTCATTTTTATCATCTTGTTCAAAGAGGCCACACCTCATAACAGTGCCACTCCCTGAGCCAAGCATATATAAACCATCACAGATAGCATTATGTGTACATGATGAGGAATATATACTATAGCAAAGAAAGGTACTGCGCAGGGTGGATCATCTCTGTTACCTTAGAACTTGGGAAGGCGAGGCACAAGGATCAAGACAAAAAGATTGATAAAGAATGAAAGCATGTCATTCCCAGGAAATATGACTGGAGATAACATGTTAAAAAATATTAAGCCTATTTCAGACTGACAAATATTGTTCACTTTCTCTCAATGATTGGGCCTAAGACTCTACAGAGATGCATGCAGCCCTGGATGAGGAACTGCGTAGGGAACAAAGGGGACTAAAGGGAGCAAGAAGGGCAGGAAGAGGGAGCTAGGTGAGAGGGAGGGAGAAGGAGACCAATGTGCCTGTTGCCAACTGACAAACACAACTTAGTGCTCCACCCTGGCCCTCTCCCAGGAGCAGGCTTTGGTGGAGGCTTTCCTGTGGTCAGGCTAGGAGATGGCGGGAAAGTGTACATTCATAGTAAGTTTATAATTTTATTCCTTGTTTTTCTCTTAGTAGAATCAGATGTTGCTGACAACAAAGTTCCCATTTGATACACCCGTGAGACGAGCAGTGCACCCAGTGGTTATCTTTAAGGGATGACTCTTGCCAAGTTGGATCTAATTCAAATATTGGGGCAAAGTGGTTTTTTAAATGTATTTCAGTTTTTCTTTAAGGATAAACAGTATATAATTAGTTCTATATTTATGGCAGAGGAACAGACTCTGCCAGTCTGAGAAACCTTTCCTCTCTGATGTTTATGAACTGAGGGAAAATGAGCTTCTAGACGTGTGTAATTCTGCCACTGGCTCCAGGAGGCACAGAAGGCTGAGGAGCGTCCCCAGATCCTGCAGGCTGCTCTTGCCAGCTGAGATGTGGAAAGCTGCTCTTTATTGTTTCTTCACTCATTGCTCAAAGCACCAAACACTAGCACTGAGAGGACGGTGCGGCTGTGGTCTGATCAGAGGCTCAGCCCCACACACCCTAGAAGACTCACAAGCCTCACAATAACGAAATAAAAAGCCAGTTCCAGACCCCACAGATTTGGTCACAGTGCAGTCACAAGCACTGGGCTTCCCTTCCTGTCATGAGAAACTAGGAAACCCAACACACATGAGGCATTTGCGCACACACATGAGGCATTGCTCACACACACTAGGAAATGGGCTGCGCATCAAGTCCCAGCTCTCTGGAGGGTGAGCCAGCTCGGTGTGTGACACTGTCCTGATGTCTCTGCTGATGAAGTGCTCTATGCGATGGACTTTCTCACAAGACTAAGTAAAAAAATGACCAGCTGAAGTATCCTTATAGTGTATATGCTCCAAACAACCTGAGTGGAACGCTCTCCCTAGGGCAAATGGCAGGGCAACAACAGAGATGCCAAGGGAGATGAAAGTCAGTGCCCTTAAAGCACTGTCCCCAGCACAGTCCAAGAGCTGCTACGGGTGGACAGAGCGGGAGAACAGGAGAGAGCCCGGTCAGAGGGTGAGAGTGAGCAAGAGTTGGCCTTGCCTCCTGCTGGTGGCAGCATTGGGCAGCCTAGCCAGAGCAGTGCCCGATAGCTTGCCCTGGTGGTACAGATAAGGGAGAGCCAGTGGGCTGACCAGTTCAGCTACCACCCAGGCCCAGATTCAGGGCCTTGATTTAGCCTACCCCAAAATCTGTATTATCTGTGAACTGTTGAGTGTCAGTCCAGTTGATTCAAAACTTCAGGATTTCCATGACACAAGGCAACAAAAGGATAACCAGGCCCTATGAGGATTCAATACTGATGGTGTCACAGAAACCAGAGACCTTGAACCAGACCAATGACTCATTGCAATAAACATTCACAAGTGAAGATGTGTGGACAGAGGAGTATGTTGTGGGGACACACTGTGATACACTACAGTTTCCATGACAAGATGTTTTCTATGTTTTATTTTGCTTTGTTTGTGTGTTTTTATTATTTTGGTAGAGGGAGGAGATTGCAAGGGTGGATACAAGGGGACAGGGAGATGAGTGGGTCTGGAGTGCATGATGGGAAGCTCACAAAAAAAATAATCAATAAAAAGTTAAAAAAAAAAAAGTACCCCTAGATCTTGACAGGCAAAATTTACAAAAGGCTTTGAGGTGACCTAAAAGTTACTCAATGCTTACCAAAGCCAAAATCCAGTGCTTTTAAAATGAAGACAGCAAAACCCAAGGCCAGACACTCAGCCTGGGAACAGTCACAACATCACGGCCATCAGCCTTTGTCATTTATATACACATGTGTCCACACATGCATTCATACTCTTACAAATGTCACACATAACACACACACACACACAGAGAGAGAGAGAGAGAGAGAGAGAGAGAGAGAGAGAGAGAGAGAGAGAGAGAATTATACATAAAAAAGATAAATCCACAAAGATAACTGGTAGCTTTAAATTTCTGAATACATGGTGAACGAGTAAACAGAAGATCATTGGTGACCTCAGACAGCATTTCATAAGTGAAATCTGACAGAGACACAATGGTCTACCCTCAAGGGTGCATAAGAGAATTAGTTGCTTATACAGTACATACATTTCTACAAGAAAGTGTTAGTGAAGAAAATAAAAACCAAAATAATTTCTAAAACCTTACCTGGTCTTGAGTTATAATTCCCAAATTATTTAACTGTCCATATTTGAATCTGAACTTGATTTCATTAGTATAATGCCAAATTCCTTATCTTTAAAATCCTCAGAATTATGACATTTGTACATCCAAGAGAAATTTCTATACTTTGAAGGTGTCCGTGTGATGGTTTGAATGAGAAATGTCCCCTCCGGCTCACACATTTGAACACTTGGTGCTACTTGGGTGGGTTACAGAGGTGTGGCCTTTCTAGAGAAAGTATGTCATTGGGCTTGGGCCTCACTCCACGTACAGTGTGTTCTTTACCCTCCATGTTCGTGGTTGAATGTGCTTTCTTAGTCTGCTAGAGCAACTGTGCCAAGGCTCTCCTTGACATTATGGATTCTCCCTCTAGAATCATAAGCCCAAAGACATGTTTCTGATCATGGTATTTTATCAAGGCAACAGACAAATAACTAACACTAACCCTCTGTACTGTGCTTCTGTGGGAAGCCACTCTGTCTGCTACAAAGACTCAAGCACACAGTTACACAAGCAGCGTTCTCTAGCTCATCATCACATTCCAGCTCTTTGAAAAACAATGGAGGCTAACACACACACACACACACATGGTTAAGGGTGGAGGTGGTATCAGGATCATATCTAGTTACAGACCAGTGTAATCCTGGCTTGAGAAAAGCACTCATCTATATATCCTTTTCAGCATTTATATCTTACACACTGACCAAGAGCCACAAAATTCAGTTACTACTTGTGACCAATTTGCTACTTCACTTTAGTTTCCTTTCTTTTTCTTTTTTCCTTTAAAACTAGGGACATCTAAACTATCCTGGGTCTTCAACAGAAAATGATAAAATATATTTTATTCATACTGCCAACCTGAAGCGGCTTAGTTGAGAACACATCTACTTGTTCATATCCCTTAAGACATTACTCAAAACATATTACAGTCCTACAACAGAAATGGATATGGAAATTTCCAGTTGTGTAGGACTCTCAACAGCTGAATTCTGTGGATTCATCTAAGGGTTAACTCATTGAAAAGAAATAGGAAGACACATAAAGAAACCTCTAAGAACATCTCCCACCCTTAATTTCCAGTGTGGAATTCTGCTCTGCCTCTGGAATTTTAGACATGTCACTTAGGCTTCCGGCAGGAAAACCCCAGGACTTTTAGCATTTAGATCCAACTATAGATCCAATCAATCCTAATTACCTAATTCTGAAGTAATCCAGCCTCCAAATCACTTGGGCTCTGCCCTTCACATTTATTTTTAGTTTTACAGGTGTGTATAAAGTTATTTTATATAGAAACATACATATAAAATGTTAAAAAAAGTATATTAGTACACAATAAAGTACTGAAAGGGATCCAAGTAAAGCCAATTACAGCCCCATCCCCTGAACTTAGAGCTTCAGGCAAGTCACTGAAAGACGTCTCAGAACATTCTAAATCACTGCAAGTATTTATACTTTTGTGCATGTCAAAATCAATGGGAAACAAGTCACAGCAGCATAAACATGTTCTTAATATCCATGTTTATTTTTTAGTGAGTCATTTCTGAACCTAATCTAATTTCTTTGTTAAAAAGAAAAAACTAAATCAAGTCATAACAAAAACAATAGAGATGCGATTATGCCAGAGATTTCCTGTAATTGAAGTAAAAAAAAGTTTAGATGATGACCTAGAAGAAACCTCCCTAAACACTGTATTACTTTAAAGTACCGCATGTCTTCTGCCCAGCAGTCATCATCCACATCACAGGCCTTCGGGACCTCAGTAGCCACACCTAGTGCTTTAACCTCCTCAGAATAAGAACCCGGGAGGGAGGGAGAGCAGATGCACTCCAGCCCTGGGTGATGGAGGGGGTCTGCTCGGGAGCTTGATGCCTGGACCTGCCCTACTGGAGCTCCTGCAAGTAGCCTGTGAAAATGTCAGCTTGGAGTCTGTTCTGGATGGCAGGGTCCCTAGAGAGCCCGAATGTTGGCCTGTTTGTATTTTCACATGCTTTACAATCTGAAAGTCCTTCCTTGTAGACACTGACTGATGCACAGGGAATGCTAGGGCTGTGGGAACTGGCGGGACCCATGAGAGATAGCTTCCTGGGAACCTTGTGCCCCCTGCTTTTGCCCTCTCAGGGACCGTAAGCTGCCTGTCATGCTGTGAAGGTGTGTGAGTGGCGGGAGAAGCTGGGTGCTGGGTGCCATTTTAGTGTCTTTAAAAAGAAGTCACTGTGGAAATGGAAGCAAAAATTACTGGGACTACTAAAAAAGCAAAACAAACCCATCAAGTTATAAAACATCATTGGGAGAAACGTATAAAAATGATATGCCTTTGTCATGGACAAATTTAACAGATTCTTTAAGTATCCACACTCATTCTGCACTGTTCTAAACACTACAGAGTAACTTACTCTCCTGTCAAATTGATCTACAGGGCAGGAAGTAGATGTGGACCCCGGTCTGCAGGAGGGAAGCAAGCAGAGGGAGGAAAATGCAGACAGTAAAGGTCGGCCTAGGGGCTGGCCCTGGCTGCTGTTAGAGCTGCTGCTCTCAGCCACTCTGTGTGCTGCTCCTCAGAGGTTCTGAGTGCTTATTACAATGTACCCTGTGTATCCGGCGAGAATCCTCTCTACACTGCTTGTTTGTATATGGTCAGGAGAACTGCTTTCAGAGACCTACATGTCCAACAATTTCACAGAAACGCTGTGTTTTCAATTGCTGGCCTTGTATTAGAGGCTGGAAATCTAAGAATTATTTTAGGGTAAGGCACACAACGGCCATCTTGATACTGTTTGCTAAAAATACCTTTTAAATAAACCTTTCAATGGCCAGTGAGCTGGCTCAGCTAGTCCAGGCACTTGCTGCTGAGTGAGGGTCTGAGCTCAGTCCTCAGAACCCATATAGTAGAGACGGGGGAGGGGAAGAACCACATGCCTTTACATGCATAAGCATGTGTGCACACACTCATACACAGAAATAAATCAATGTAAAAATAAAAGTATCTTTATTCCTATCCTCGAAGTGCCAATCTTTAACACCATGAGAGACGTGGACTGACTTTTTAAGTACAGTGTTCCATGAGAGACTGGTCAAGCAGCACAGTCAGCGTCACTGGTGCCCTGTCAGGAGGAGGCTTCTACTCCAGGTAGGGCTCTAATTTTGTTGCTGTCAACTTCCCAGTCTGCAGCTTGTCAACCATCCAAACACCTGGCAGGTTCTAAATGCAGCCTGCAGGAACCCAAGACTAGTGGCAAGTGAGGCTTCTGGCTTTTCTTATTATGTCCTACTAAACACAAGGATCACAGAACAATGTCTTAAGATGGCAAATACAGATATTAGCACTTTCTCAATGAAAAGAGGAACATACATGACAAGAAAAGACACTGATCACTTGGACTTTTAAAAAGAGGTAAAATAGTGCCTTTTAAACTTGACATCAGCACATTAACACATATCTGCCAACCTCTGAGAACCACAGGAAGAGAATACTGTGTATTCTAAAGTAGACCCATCATATTAAGAATAACATCCATCAAGTCAATTTCTCTTTCCTTTTGACAATGAGGAGCATTTGACAATGGAGAGCTCATATATATGTTTAATAGCAGGACATATGGCTACTCTGGATCTATGGAAAAGTCATCATGGGCTGATGTGGGAGCACATTGACAGCTGTGCTGCCTAATGAAGAACACAGGACAGCAGTGACAATGGCATAGAGGAGCACGTGATGTGATGAAAAAGGCAGCCAGAGGGAACAATGGCTGAAGCTGCAGACAGACACTGGGATGGGTGTGCTGTGACAGACTGCTTCTCAGACTTACCTGTGCTCACAGACTGAGCCGGCAGAGGAAGCTGCAGTCCTGACTCCCCAAAGACTATACTTCCTGTTAATAACAGTGAGGGCAGCAGTGAGGCAGAAGAGCCAACAGGATTAAAGGGTTAGAAACACTGGGCACCACTACTGCTTCCTAGTCTGTGTGAGCATTAACTACACACCAAAAGAAAGAAAGGTAAGTCCAGTCCATTGTTAGTCTTGCTCATCTTGTTGCTTTCTGTTATAACAGTACTGCTTTATTGATCTTAAAGTATAAGATGAATGACACGGAACAAAACATTCATGTTTCCCAATACCTCTTCATAGGTAGGGCAGAGTACAGTTTCTAATGTCTCTTTTCTCTTTCTTGATGCTCTCTGAGGGACTGCAACTCCTACTTTACAAATCAGTTCATTATTCACCAGTCCAATGTCTAATAAGTCCAATGTCTAATCTACATATAGTAGATTCTAGTTTTAAGAAAACCATCTCATTTATGTAAAAAAAAAAAACCCATTCATTTTGAATCTAGTACCTAGAAAAAAAGCCTTTTAAAGTATTCAGGTTAGGCATTTGTGTAAGTTATGATGATATAATTTCATGTCAGCTTAAACTAAATTGCTAATTACTCTATTCTCTAAGTCGCCTTTTCAGTACATATAATAATTGCTGATTCTCCAAGGGCATTTCTTTAAGAGACAAGATTTAAAACTCCAAACAAGTGACTCTTGTTGCGGGGGTGGGGATGTCTGTGGCTCTAAGTATGTACCTTTGAAACTGTGGGTACCAGCAAGTCATAAAGCACATACGTATGAGTATTATGAGCATTGTGGCCATCTACCTGCTGCACCAGATCAGATTCACACCCAACTCAGAGGTGTGGAAGAGGTGCCCTCCTGCTCCCTCCCACCAGCATATGCTGGAGGGTGTATTCACAATATAGTGAAACAAACTAGATCCTTACTAACAACAATTGTCTGAATAAGAAACCCAGAGCAGAAGAAGGCAGACAGGTTATAGGTAATTATAGGCATTGTGAAACAAAACAAGTTATTCAATAGAAGACTATAAAGCCATTATGAAAGGAGGACCTCAGCACTAAGGTTTATACAGCTTCACTTTCATTCTGAAGGAGTCAGGAGATAAATGTTCACAAACACCATCTTCTGCCACAACCAGGAAGAATTCCGTTTGGAGGTGTCAATCTAGAATTTGTTTTTGAACTTTATATTTGTGTTTAGTCTAAGTCCTAAAAAGTGACTGTAAAAATTAAAAATTTGGATATGGAATGTATAAATATAGAAAAACCATCAAACCTTGCCACAGTGTTTAGTGATGCCCTGAAGAGTCATAGTGAGCATGTGGACCCAAATGCCAACAGGAGAGCGAGCAAGGGGAGTTACAGAGAATGATCTACTGCTGTCTGTCCATTGTCTGTGAACTTTCAGAGCTTGTGGCTTCTGGCTGCAGAGACAACACTAGCCATCTGCTCACCTCTCCACTCCACTGTGCCAGCTCATACGCGCAGGCCAAGGAGCAGAGTTTGCCCAAGAACAATGTTTATTATGTTTGTATATTTCCAAACACCTGAACTAACAGGCTAATGAGGGGTGGGGAAATGTTCTCAGAAAATGCAAAGAACAGAGCAGCTGAGAACAGAAGCTGTTATTCACTAAGGTGTCTGCCCTTGGCTCAGGGCCACAGTCTGGAAAGTTCCCTGACTGTGTATCAGCCCTATGCTGAGCCCCAAGCTAAGGACTCTCTCGTGCGCAACCAACTCTTGAGTATGTCACTTCCTCTCTTGGAAAGGTCATTAACGACAAGGCAAGAAAGGGTCTAAGTTGTTCACTGAATAAATATAATGTAAAGGGGGATAAAAATCTTAGAAAAAAATTCAGGTGAGGCTGTAAGCTCAAGTCCCTAACTATGGTAATCAATGATCTGAATGTTTGAAAAGAAATGTGTCCTTACTAGGACCCTACACATGCCACTTCACAGTTAATGTTTCTGATGAGATTAGGTGAGTCAGACAGAGGTGGGAGGCCACAATCAAAAGCCTTCCAGGATAGGCAGGTGGCAGTGACTGGCTTTGCTACTACTGGGTAGACACTACCCACAGTGAGCCTGAGGCCGTGTGAAGTGAGATGAGTCTCACTCATTGGAATACCCAAGATGTTCTGAGACACCGAGCAGCTCTTTATCACAGCAGCTACAGTAGCTTCTCTGCAGGAATGCTGGCAATGCCTGATAGCTCTGCATCTGTCCTGCTTTCCTTTCCTGCAAACAACCTCGCCACAGTGTCCGCCAGAGTAGAGCTCTCCTTGAGTGTGGACACAGGAAAGGGCTGGCTGCAGCTCTTTAGGAAATGTGGCATCTACCTATACTGTCTTCCACCTGAGCTTTTCTCATTGAATACTAAAGGCCAACATATATACGGAAATAAGGTGGAGCTAACTACTGGGTATTATGGCAGAATGAAGATCAGTGTCCTGTGGGTAGACTGTTTTTATAAAGAAATATTGCATATTATATCCTTTATAGGGCCCATCTGGAAAATCTGACTGCCTAAGTGATTGCCTGATTGAGATGCTACTGGGTGTAATTTTAGCAACATAGGCTGCAACGATGTGATCCTCCTGCTCACTAATCACCTACAATATATCCAACCGGAGAATACAGCACCAGTGAGAAAAGTTCAAATGCATAGGAACAACTACAAAATACACAAGCAGGGACACGTGAATCACACAATTTTTTGTTACACAATACTTTGTAAGTGGTTTTGAGGCTAATATCTACATTTTGATATAACTTAAACATAACATTAGGAAGGCCTAAAAATATGAGTAACATACATTAAAACATCTAAGAAAGCAAGCCAGGTCTATCACCTATCACATATATATATGAAAAAAATATATATATCTATATATCTGCTCAAAACATGGTTTTCTTTTTATTTAACATTTTAATTTGTTTTAATTGGACAAAATGGTAGTCATAGTATCTATGTGTGACTGAAACATGCACACTCTGAGGGGTGGCTAAGTAAAGCCTTGCCTCACACTGTGTTGGGGTGAGGACACAGATCCGACTCTCACAACTGTCCAGGAATGCCAATATGTCATTACCCACAGTAAACATATCACTCTAACTCACTTCTCATGACTCAGGTTCTTATCCCCTGACCAGAATCTCCCTAAAAACCTGGATTTCTGGTAGCTTGTACACAAGGATCACTTTCACACCTTGGAGTGTGTATGTAAAGCAGGTAGATGTTTCAGATTTTCTGCAGTCATCTTAGGAAAGAAAAGGGAGTTACCCTCTATTTGAATCCTTAGATGGTACCTCACTGTGAGATGGCTTTTCATGCTTAACAATGAACAGAAATTACTCTTGGGGAAAACACACTGGCTAAAAAGCCAACTTCATTCAAAAATAAATTGATATTTATAGAATCACTATAATGATAATGGAAGAAAAAAATCAATACATTCCTTATTTCCAAGCTATAAAGTATAATACTGTTGCTACAAAAAGTGTTTCAAAACTATTCTTTAAAATAGTCAAACATTTTTCTCTCACAAAGGACACCAGTGAAAGTAGCTGACCTGGAAACAGGCAGGCATAAAGACAGACTGGAAGGCAGCATTGCTCCCTGTGGAGTCAGAACAGCTACACAATATGCATGTGGCTTGAAAAAAGAACACAAAGTGGCTTTACTCTAAAACAAAAGTCCACATCTATGTACAACTACAAACGGTGAAGAAGCAAACATAAATCATTACGTCACAAAGGTCACGAAGATGAGACAATGGTTGGAGAAACAGCCCTACTGCTGCATGCTGCTTAAGATCTAGCATGAAAACTTCAGTGTCAGATCACACGGGTAACTTAAAAGCTGCTGGGATTCAGAGTGACAGAAACAAAGAGGAACCCTGGAGATGAGCGCAAGAGAGGAATACCGGCTGATGAACACTGTAGTTTTAGTAACGAGGACAGTAGGAACAGCAATATTTCTACAAATGATTGCATTATTTCATAAAGCATGGCTATCTTAGTAAGTAAAACCCTCCACCTTTCATCTACCCCCCTAGTGACATGTGCAGGAAGGAGATGACGTCAGTGGTAGAGTGCTTGGGTTCAGTCCCTAGCACCAAAATAACAAAATGTTTGTCTCAGGGGAGCTTGTTCTATCCATGTATCCATCTTATACCTGGGCATGTACATGAGCATCTGTGAGAGAACATGGTCTCCACATGGACCACATGTCCAAGGTATATCCACTTTGTGTGCATTCCCTCCTCTGCTACACCCTGCCAGTTTGACCTTCTGATTTTATACCAAATACTACTCAAATCCCTGGGACAGGAAATTGGTCCAGGAGTGCACTGCAACTTGATTGCATTTACTCATTTCTGAGTTAATATATTTGTCTCAGTCATTGTTCACAGTAAAGTCAGGCTCTTGGAGACAGAATGTCTAAAAGCAATCTTACAGAACTGAGTCTGTGTGTGTTGTTTAAGCTAAGATGGTCAAGGGCAGAAACTTAACAGTAAGATTCAGGACACAAAGGTACAGGACTCTTAAGGCACAGGAAGTTCATGCAAATCCCTGTCCTGAAGTACTCTGTTCTTGGCGAGGAGAGTCCAGACTCTAAGACACATTCAGGCCCTAGGAACCTAACAGGGTGAATGGAAAACATTCTGTAGGAAAATCATTTTATTTGTAAAGATAAAGGCATGAGGCCTCTGACAACAAGGCAAACCCATCAAGTTCTGGGCTCTCCTTGAGTATGGTCAATGTGCTGTTTGAATAGCACACTGTGTTTACGTTTGAAGTGTACTACACTGTATTAGAACTAAGTGTATCTAGCCTGTCTTTACTCATCAGTTTCATGCTTTGGGGACTCTGGGATGCCTCTGTCATCAATGAGAATCTACCACACTGAAAAGGGCTGGTTAGAAAATATTCACTCTGTATACAAGAATGAACTAAATCCAAAAGAATCTAGCTCATCTTGTGCCCATCAGTATAAAATCACCCAAGAAGGCCTTGCTTTCACTGAGTGGGCTAACTCTTACCACTCTGAAATTAAGGTCCAACACACTAGAGATGGTAAAAGGAAGAGGGCAGTCATGGCCAACACCCACTTCTCTGGTATCAGCAACTTCACAATGTCTTTCCAGCAAGAGATCTTCCCAGTCCAAGATAGGCTAATCTAAGGCTGACTTCTAAACTGTGAATAAAGATAGTTGCTGGTGACATGGTCAAAGAAATTCATGAGAGGTGAAATCCAGCCCCTTCTCAGGGAGAGCATCACTTATTGGGCTTGCCAAGTGTAACTAGTACAGAGTTATAAACTGGAGTTATCTACACCCACTAAAAGGGTGACCATATAAATCAAAGCCCCACATGTAGCTGGACTCACCATTTTTCCGTTCGTTCAGAGTGGGTAAGTGCTGGCTGGACTGTAGAGACAGTTCTTGGAATTCGTGAGCCACAGACTCACTTTGAGGACTTGGTGCAAGGTGGGCTAGAGGCCCCAGCTCTTCCTCTGTGTCTACGGCTCCTGTGTGATCCATTGTGTTCCAGCCACTGAGACACCTCTTTTATGCAGCCTGTTGAAGAGAGCGACAAAACATTTAAAAATGAAATAGTATCTTGAGTTTTCTCCAGTTGACACAAAAGTATTAAGTCCGGCTCTCGAGGTCCATTATAGTTCAGTTCTATCTGTGCACCCATTGCTGGCTCCTCCTCTCTGCATCTCAGGCTCCTTCAACAACTCCAGGGAGATGGCTCCTATCTAAAAAGCATAGATAAAGTAAATAGAACCTAAAAGGCACTTTCCATATACTATTGTATCAAGGATTCATAAAAACTATAGCTATTGCTGTCATTTAAAGATTTCAACACATGCTAGATGAGAAGTCAACAAACACTAGTAAAAATGAAGGTGTGGGCTGGCTTGAAGATCCACCCTAGTGCCTGTATTTTGGGGAACTCTAGGGCTGGCTTGAAGATCCACCCCAGTGCTTATATTTTGGGGAACTCTTAAATTAAATCAGCACTCACAGCAACCAGCAGTACTTCACAGATTCCTTCACCAGCCTGGGCCTCAGAATGAACTAAGACTGAGCAAAGAAAAAGCAGTTCTTAAGGAAAAAAAAGGTGTATTTTACGTCACCGAGACTTGGACTTAGAGTTGCTTGTTACCACGGTGTAATTTAGCCCATGGCCACAAAGGTCAACTCCTGTGTTTCCTTCTAGACACAAAAAATTTAAGTCTAAGGCACAAAGTTTTATAAACGCAGTAAGATCTGAATCAATACTAGTGGCTTAAGAATGGCTGGTGGCTACAGCTTTACTTGTGGAAAAGATCACCTTCTCTACTGAATTGTCTTTGCTCCTTTGTTGAAAGTCAGCTAGCCTGTAGAGTACAAATGTGTCCCTTGGCTTTCTATTCAGTTCCTCAAAAATGGAGAACTATACCCAAATCTTTGAGAGATCCCCAAGCACTATATGTGCAGGAAAGACTGTAGAATATGCTATGGCAAGAACAGCTACACTGACATGTGCTGGGCTGGCCAAAATATGGAAGGTGAGGTTCAATTTTACCTAAAAACAGTCTTAAGAAGAAATCATCAAAAACTAGAGTCTCTGCAGCTGCCAACCACAATCCCACTGTCATTGAAAACATCCTTCAATAAAGATGGCAATGTGTCAGCAGCAGACTGCAGAGAAGACTCAAGCAGGACAAAGGAAAGGTGCAGCAGATGGAGCATCTTAGGAGTGAGATGCTCCACAGTGCTAATGCCCAAGGGAAGAACTGAAGCTAGCTTTTCTTAATTCTTCAGTATTAAATTCAACGCAAAAGCTGAACACCTTGGCATGGTCTTTGCGGGTGAAATCCATATGACAATTTTAACATAATGGATGAAGGGAGCTAATGGAAGCAGCATTTTTACATTTCTATAGATTGTAAATAAATGCTTTGAAAAGACTCAAAAGTTAAGGTAGAAGACAGTAATTCCTAAATAACTGTTCACAACAATACAGATAATCTTAGCTGAGATACTGAGGGGGGGGAATTTAAATAATATTCGAATAATTACCCAATTAACCCCCAAAAGAAAGGGAGAGTAATAAGGAAGAGATAAGACAGACAATAACAAGTAATAAGATAGTAAGTGATAAGACAGTAATTAATCTTCCAATGATTATGTTACATTGCTCTATTGAAAGAAAAGTTGATAATGTTTGATTCTTTTTAAAAGCATATATAAAAATATATATGCTCACAACTAACACACTTTTAAAAAAAAAAAGACATGATTCTGGTAGAGGTAATGAATAGTAACAGGAAGCAAGGGGGGGCTACACTGCTACCACATAATGCTCAATTCAAAAGGCTCTATTAGGTAGATGAAGTTATAGGCAAAATTACTTATTTCACTATGAAAAATTAAAATATAACTCATAGATTTTCCAACAGTGAATTTTCATTTTGAATTAATTATTCCTACAAAATAAAATCTGTTCATGCCAAAATATTTTGAAGTTACAAGTACCATAATGCCCTTACAATGGTAATATGTACAAACTCTGAACATCAATGGTGATGATTTGGAGGGTCTTTTAAACGAAGATTTAAAAATATTTTCAAGGTAGTATTGCCTGTTCTTAATATTGAAAGATCTTTTTTCAACGTATGCCTTGACACTGTACTCACCTTAAACTCCCACACACTCCCAAATCGAGAAAATTATAAGCTACATAAATCTTTACAAAATGTAGCAAAGGGAAAGGAGTAAGTTAAAAAAAAATTTACTTAGTATCTGTGAACATCTTTGATAGAGCATAGACTATATTCTGAAATTTGCACAATGTCATCTTAAAGTCCACTTAAGTGCTTGGTAATTTCTTTAGAAATTTAAATCCACCATCCATTATAAACAGTATTCTGTCTAGAAGTCAGATGTTATATAACGACCATTGTGAAATGTTAAAAGAAACCATATTAGAATGGATTGCCTCACTGGGTCAAAACTGAGCTGTCAGGTAAAACATCACTCAGCTTGAAACAGGCAGAGGGACAAAACTGTGATTGTCTGGAACTGGCGAAAGGAATGACTCAGTACAGAACTCAGTAACAGAAACATTCCGAAAGGAAACATCCAGCTCACCTGGCAGGAAGTGAAGACAAAGAAGAACACTGTAACATCAACCTAGGACGCACCTCTTGTTCTTTAAACAAATCAGACACCATTCTCCAGGGAGTCCCTGGTTAAGAGCAGCTTTCACCCTTCATCAAGGAAATGTCTCTTTGTAGCCGTCAGAGACCTTTACAGAAACTGCCGCTACTCAAGAGTCCAGTTGTGGGGCCCAGCTCTAACCGACACATCGACAGCACAGCCACTGCTCCTAAGGTTCAGAGAATACTGCAAAGAGGAGACTGAAAGATCCTAGGAGCCAGAGAAGCAGAGAGTCTGCTAAGCATGACCTGAGCACGAATGACACCCATAAGCAATGCTAATGTGGACAGGGTCTTAACTGTAGACCTTGAGGACACTAAGGAATGCTGAGAGTAGGACATAGTCTTTCTTAGGGAATACATACCAATTGGTTATTCAATACCAAATCATCGGGCCACATACAGACAAGTAACATTCTATTGAGGAATAGGTCTCATTTATGTATTTAAGAATATACAAATATATGTAACAAGAATTAAAGAAAAAGAGGTCATGAATTTCAAAGTGAGCAAGGGATCACATGGAAGGGTTTGGAGGGAGGAAAAGGAAGAGGGAAATTGTGTAATTTATATTACAATTAAAAAAGTAATCAGCCAGGTGGTGGTGATGCACACCTTCACTCCCAGTACTCAGGAGGCAGGTGGATCACTTGAGTTCGAGGCCAGCCTGGTTACAGAACATGTTCTAGGACAGCCAGGGCTACAGAGGAACCCTGTCTTGAAAAAACAAATAAAACAAATACAAATTTTTAAAAAATCACTATAAAACAAAATAACAACAACAAAAAAATCCCTTTATTATTTAATACTGCTGTAGTGCTAGAAAAAAACATGGAAAACAAAAGAATGGGCATTCCTTCTTGGTTTTTTACTTCTTCACTCACTCAATCTTTAAAAAAAAATGGATTCAAGATAATATCACAAATAATGATATTTTTAAACACTAGATTATTGGGTTAAGTTACTCTTTAA
The DNA here is from genome assembly GCF_900095145.1 of Mus pahari. Classification (NCBI taxonomy): domain Eukaryota; kingdom Metazoa; phylum Chordata; class Mammalia; order Rodentia; family Muridae; genus Mus; species Mus pahari. The sequence goes on along the minus strand of NC_034601.1, from coordinate 9,304,157 downwards.
TTCAATGTTAACATGTTTCCAACTGAGTGTAAATTTAAAGCCAAATTTCTTTCCATTACACCTCCTTGCTTATAATGGCTAATTTCTGTGATACATAATAGCTAACACAGTCACAGCCACATACAGAAAAAGCTAAATGAGAAGGCCATGCCTAAGAGGAGCTTCTGAAGTTCAGAAGTCTGATACACAACTGGGCAAGTGCAGAATGGCCGGTTACCCATTATACACAGCAAAAAACACGTTAGCCATAACAAAGCTGGGTCTCTACTCTTCAAGTTCTTATGAATCTCAAACATTAAGGCAAAACTAAAGTTAAAATAGCAGACTTTGGAACAAGGATGTTTAAAGACAAAGTTAATCACATAGAACCAAGAATCTAGTTCTCAGTTGTATAAATGAATCAAGAGAAATCATAGAAAAAGGACATCTCAATTCAGTTGAGTTATCTTAGAATCAATGCTTGGTAAAAATGCCCCCTCTCCCCTTCTCTCTCTTCAGGGTAACAACCAGCCTATCTTAGTTAAGGTTTCACTGCTGTGAAGAGACACCATGACCATGGCCACTCTTATAAAGGAAAACATTTAACTGGGGCTGGCTTACAGTTTCAAAGGTTCAGTCCATTATCATCATGATGGGAAGCATGGCAGTGTCCAGGCAGACATGGTGCTCTAGAAGGAGCTGAGTGTTATACATTTTGATCCAAAGGCAACTAGGAGGGTCTCTTCCGTACTGGGTAGAGCTTGAGCATAGGACCTCAAAGCCCACCCCCACACTGACATACTTCCTCCACCAAGGCCACACCTATTCCAACAAGGCCACATCTCCTAATAGTGTCACTGCCTGTGGGCCAAGCATTCAAACACATGAGTCTCTGGGGACCAAACCTATTCAAACCACAACACAGCCTCTGAGGGGAAGGAGATGAGAAGGATCCAGCTTCTCCTACAATGAGTCTGGGACAGAGTGATTCTATTGCTAGCCGGAGAAACGCTATGTCTTACTTCTTTCATAGAGAAGAAATCATCTATGCAAAGATTGGTAAAATGGGCACAGAGCAAATTACCATTGATATGTGAAGAGGAGATGGCCTGGAGATGAAAGTACTATGGGGCCTTAGAGAATTCAGTACCTGGGAATGGGCACATAGGGAAGCTGTGATGATGAGCTGGCATTTGTTGGGCACCCTAACAGCAGAAAGAGTGACAGGTTATGGGTATCATCCTAGATTTTGATTTTGACAAGGTAACTGTGGCAGAGAGTGAAATGTCAGGAACTAGTCAGTGGCTATGCCAATGTAACTAAATTCAAATAGCATTTATGAGATATGATTCCAAAGTGTTAGGGCTGGACCATGAAGAAGTCCAAAGAACTGAGGGTGGGGAGATGCTTCCACATGGGCAGTTAGAAGGCAGGAGCCACTCCTTACACTGAAGGTAAGGTAGTGAGAGACAGAGGGATCCCACTGGGAGAAAATTGTAGATTCCCAGGTAAGAATATGAAAGACAGGTATATCTGGGGACAGAGACAGCTGACTTTGGGTAAATCCACCAAATTAAACTCCAGATGCCAAGAAATGAAAGCTGCATCAGTTTACAATTTGTTTAAATAAACACCTCTAAATAGTGCTGCTAATTCTAACAGTTGAACTTTGTAAGTAGCCATTAAATGTAGGACAAAACATACTATAAATATGCCAAATACTGACAATACGGAATAGAAAAATGCACGTACTAACCCTCCTCTGTAGACAAGATTACAGCTCTGGGAATGCCAACTATTTGTTTTCAACTTGACATGGAGCAATCTGCGCTGTTCTACCAACAAGGGAGTTCTGATGAATATAACAATGTCATCTAAGCAAATAGCCCACACGCTATAAGCAGAATAGTGAAAGCACAGAATACATGTGGCTCTTCAACTTATATACTAAAAAGACAGAATTAATGCCAATCACTTCTAATTAAAATAGGTAAAATGCCCCTTTTAGCTTAAGCATCTATTTTTAAAGTTTTATTCATAGTGAGTGAATCTTAAAGAGCAAGAGTTGATTAGAGGACTGATTTTAGTACACACTGCATTTAAAGCAATTGGTAAGTTTTAAACCAAAACTAAGAAGTTTTCATTGGCTAAGAAGTAAATACTTTTAAACAGATTAAATATTTCATTGCATATTTTGTGCAGTGCTGAAAAACTGAACCTAGGGCCTTGTGACAGGTCTGTCATTGCTGTACCACTGAACCACACCTTCTAAGTGTTTTATTTATCTGGTTTAAAACAAAAACAAAAATACCTATTATATTCTCATTTGCAAGTACTCTACACCAGGAAGAAAAAAGAGTAAGAGAGAAATGTAAGGAAAGGGGAAACTAAATAGAAGGACGTCTCTCTCCTCCCAGCTGCTGTTTGTGATTCTTGACATTAGCAATCAACAAAATTTAAATTTACAATACACATGGTGGAGGCCAAGGTGAGCTTCCCAAGAGACAGGTGAGCAGTAAGAGCTGTTCACCCTAACTCCTGCTTCTGCAGTGTGGTGGTGTGGAAGAGATGTACACACCCCTCTACCCCTCCACCCCACAACCCCCTCTGCCACTTGTAGCAGGTGGGTGAGCTGACCCCAAGAATGGGAGAGCAGGAGAGCTGGTCCTGCCCCTCACTGGCTGCAGAACTCAGGAGAGTGGCTCTTACACCTCACCTGAGCTAGCAGAGCTAGCCTTGGAATGGGGGGGGGGAGGGTGCTTAGGTGAGCCACTCCAAGACTGTGAGCATGAACCAGCCCTGTCTCGTCTGCCATGCAGTGACATGGGCTCAAAATGTCCCCCATTTCACCCCTTACCCGTGGCAGGTGGATGAGTCAGCCCTTGCCGGGGCAAAGTGGAACAAGTGGCCCTGGTAGTGCCGGTTATTGGGAACCTGGTAGGCTGACCTACTCAGCTTCTACCTAGTCCCAGATCCAAGGCTCTGAACTGGCCTACCCCAACATTCACCCCATCTATGACCTGCCAGAGCACAGTGAAGCTGCTGGTCCTGCAGATCCAAAGCTGCAGGCTTTCCATGACACAGAGCAACAGCAGGATATCTGAGAGGAGTAGAATGATCCAGTATTGATAGTATAGCAGAAGTTAGAGGCCTTAAAGCAGACCAATAGGTCACTGCGATGTCTACACTTAACCGTGTGATGGGCTATTAAAACCTCTTCTCTTTTGTGTGTTCTAATAATAATGAATTGTGCAATTGTTTTCTTCTTTTAAAAATAAATTTAATAATCTGTCTAAAAATTAGATTTGCTAATATTGCATCCCATTCCACTGACTTTCCTCCTTCTTAACAGTGTGCTTTAATATTTAATTCTGATTAAATCTGATTTACCCATTCTTTGCTTTGGTTGCTTGTTTTGTTGTATCACCTAAGAAACTATAACCAATTCCAAGTATGTAAAGTCTGTACGCATGATTCCCCTTAAGTGTAGACCTCTTCTATCCATTTGGACTTAATAGTGTATATAGCATGGAAAAGAGACTCAATCTCATTATTCTGATGGTAACATGCAGTCATCCCAGAACCATTTGTAGAAAAGATTTGGCTGTTTCTGTTTGTTTGTTTGTTTAATTAATTAATTAATTTTGTTTCTCCACAACTGAGTGGGTCTTACTCTGGCCTGTCTCCTAGGGGCTAGGATGACTAGTGTGGCCCACCGTGCATATCCAGGCAGTCCCATTTCAGTCTAGCTCAGCACTCATGCACCAGTGTGTCTCAGTTCTCTCACTCATCTATATGCTTATCCTTATGTCAGTACCACAGCGTCTTCCTGCAGCTTTGTAGTACATTTTATCTCTGAGACTATTTCACTGTTGGCCTGGCTGGCCTGAGACTCACTGCAATCTGCCTGCCTCTGCCTCCCAAATACTGGGGAATAAAGGTGTACATCACTATGCCTGGCCCTTAAGTTTTCAAATTGAAAACTGGGCACCTTCCAACTCTGTTTCAAGGTGTTTTGGTTATTACGGGTCTCTTGAATTATCATGGGAACTTTGGCTTGCCCATTTTTTTTTTCAAACACAGATCTCTAAGGAAGCCCAAGGTATTGTGTTGAATCTACAAAAAAACTGCCAATATAGTCATCATTATATTAATTCTTCTAACCATGGGATGCCTTTCCACTTTCTTTTAAGAGTGTCTTTACTTTCTTGTAACAGTGTTTTATGGTTTTCATTATTTTTGGTTTAATTTCTTCTGGGTATTTTATCTTTGTGATGATTTCTTCTTTAAGTCACCATACAATGCTCAGCAGGCCAGGACCTCTATCTCCACACTCATTCCTGATTTTGGTAACTTGAGTTCTTTTTCTTTGTCAGAACAGATAATAGTTGGTGACAACGTACAAACTTTTATTATTTTCCATTTCTTGAATTATTTCGGTACTAATCTCATTTCCTTCCATCACTTTTCCCATTTTTCTATTGTATTAAGATGAATTAAGATGTGAGAGTGGATTATAAAGTTGAGATTGCTGGCTGAGACCGATTTAAAGTTCTAAATGGCTCACAAAGCTCAACTATTCTTCCTTGCTAGTCATTAGTATCTGTGTTATTTCATATGTGGAATTCAGAAACTGTACAGACCCCTTTCCATGTGTGAACTAGTTAAACTACATGCTTCCTGAACTGTCTCTCTATAGTTGGAATGTAAAGATCCAAATCATTTCAGAATCAGAACTAGCCTCCCCTTTGGACAGCCAAACTGGATACCCATGTAAGAATGTCTAATTCTTTCAACTAGAAGTCTTCTTCCATTACTGAAACTATGGCAGCAGATGGTACAGCATAAAGTCTTCTGCTTGAGTCTTGGCTAATTTGTTCTACAAAAAAGAAATATAATTATACATGACTATACGACTAAGTCATACATGTTCTGGATAGCTTTATGTCAATTTGATATAAGCTAGAGTCATCTGAGAGGAAGAACCCCAATTGAGAAAATGTTACCATAAGATAGGGCTATAGGCAAGCAAACCTCTAAGATACTTTAACTAGTAACTAATAGAAGAGAACCTGGCCTGCTGTGGGTGTAACTCTGGGTTGATTGTGCTGGGATCTCTATGAAGACAGGCTGAACAAGCCATTAGAGCAAGCTAATACAAAGCACTCCTCTATGACCACTGCATCGGCTCCTGTCTCCAGGTTCCTGTCCACTTTTGAGTTCTTGCCTTGGCTTCCCTCAGTGGATTAAGATTCAGGATATTCACAACAACAGAAACCCCAACTAAGACAACAGGTCTGCCAAGGTCTCTTGGGACATTCATTTTTGGAGTAGATGAGACCCTGTAAGACACCTGACCACCCTGAGGCTGTCACCACATAAGGAAGTTACCAAGATGCTACATAGAGCAGTTGTGAGAGAACATGGAGTGACCAAGAGAGATACCTAATTAGCCCCCAACTACTTCAGCTATCTTTCCCTGCTATTGTAGCTCCAGATTCCACAGGACCACAACCATACTAGCGGCCAAGCCGAAACTTCCCCAAGGAGCCTTTCCTAAATTCCCCAGAAATCATAGGTTTAGAGGCCTCTCTTTAGTATATCCTTAGGATTATAAGGGGCCAGTTAAGCTGAGCTTGGTGGCACAAGCCTGTAGTCCTAGTTACTCAAGAGGTACAGCAGGAGGGTGGCAAGCTCAAGGCCTGACTACTCAACCTAACAAAACCCTATCTCAAAAATCAATGAATCAATGTTTTGTAGAGGGAAGGATGGATACTAGGGATGTAGCTCAGGGGTCGATTACTTGCCTAGCTTGTGTAAGACCCTGACTTCAATCACAGCACCAGTAATATATAAGAAAATAAATATTACCACAAGACTCTATTTTTAGTTATATATAATACAGGATATATTATATATGTAACACATATGCATCTATAATATGCATCTATAATATATTCTATTATATATATATGTATATATATATATATATATATATATATATATATATATATATATATATTCTATATATAGGGCCAAATGCCAAGAGTTGGTAACACTACTGGCATTCCTGAACCATACTTGTATAAACTGTCACAGTTTTTTTTATGAAAAAATTGCTAATATCTATGAAAATTGCAAATGTGTTAATTCTTTGGCCTGGCACTTTATGCTCTAGGAATCAAGACGAAATGGAAATGGAACTTCCAGAACAACTGTGTGGCCACTGGCTCCTGAAAAAGGAACAACAGTATCAAAACAACACTGTTTCTAGAGTTTGAGAACTGTAGAACTTGACAAAAGGCAGAGAACAAACAAAGAAATGCTTCCTCAGGAGGAGACTTTAAACCTCAGGGAGAAGCGGGAGTCCTGTGGATCCTATGCAAATCACAGAACTAGACAGAGACTGGCATCGAGAATACAGCGAACTCTTGTAGCTCAACATGGCACAAATGATTTGGACAAACACTTCTCTAAGGAAGACATGCACATCTCTGGCAAACACCAGTTTTTAGGGAAAATGCAGCCAAACCCACAGTAGGGCAAACTTCATTCCTGGCAGAACTACTCTTAGAACAGTCACATAAGTTCACAGGAACCAATGCTGGGGAATAAACCAGAAGCAAAATGCAAACTGCTATCCTTACTTTGGAAACTTTGTCCCTTTCACCAGGAGATCTTGTAATTTGATTCCTAGCTTATCTGCATGAGAGAAATGATCACACAAAGACTTGGAAGTAAATGTTTATGATAGCATCTTCAAAATCACCAAGAACCACCAATGAACTATCAGGTAGTGAAAAGATACACACTGTGGGGCATGCAATGGATTCCACCTGGTAACAAGAAGGAAGCAATCTTGACACCATGGAAAGAGTCAAAACTTGTAAATGTTAAGGCAAGTAAAAGAAGCCAGTTGCCAAACACTGTGCACTGTGTGGTTCCATTCATATGCAGCCCGCGCCCCCAAGTCAGCCTACAGAGGCAAATTAAATTGGTGGCTTTCTGGAATAAGGTCCAGAAAGGGACTGACTGTACACAGGTACAACTGGAGGTTTTTTGTTTTGTTTTACTGAAAATGATGTGAATTATATTGCAGTGGTGGCCATAAAATTCCATACAATTACAAAGCAATCAAAGTTGACACTTTGGGAGAACACTGTGGCATGTAAATAATATGGAAGCATTTTTTCACAGCAACAAACAAACAAACACAACCCACATGACCTTCAGTGCGAGAGAGTCCACAAGAGTGCTGAGGGAGAATGGACACCTGAGCCACCATCAGTGAGGATTCACGCTCAGAAGCCCTGCACTGGATCAGTGACAGTGACTGTTTGCTACCAGGTGGACCAGGATGCATGTAATCTAGCCCTGAGCCCTTCCAGGTGGACAGCCACTGGTACCTTCAGAGCCACAGGAGCTAGCTACCTTGGACAGGATAAAGAAACAGTAACAGACTTGTGGCATACAGCAGAGATTTGAATAAATCAATTCTCATCAATAATGTGAACAATTAGTGTTATTATTTTGTCTGTCACATTTCTGGTTTTGGCATCTATTATGTGAAATAACACTAAAAGTACAGTAATTATTTTTAAAAATTTCAAACTACATGTCAAACCTCATTTCTAGCTTGTCTTAAATTGTATTTCAAACTTCCAAATTGTGGGTGGGGTTGTTACTTTGATGAATAATGACAATAAGGTTTTTAAATTTTCATAAAACAAGTACACTATAGGCTAGTTCTAAAATGAGCACACTTAGGCTAGTCAATTTTCAAACAATATTTTTATTTGCTTTGAGAACATCATACAATGTACTTTGGTCATATTTATCCCCAACTCCTCCCAGATCTACCACAGCTCCATCCCGTTCCAACTCTGTGTCCTTTTTTTATTTTTTTAAAATAACACACCAGTCCAATGCACTGCCCATATACTCCTGTGTGTGTGGCCATCCAGCGGAGTATAGTCTATCCACCAAGAGATTACCGAGTCTGATTCTTCCTTCCCCAGAAGCCATGAACATAGCTTTCCAGTTAGGGCTGGAGTCTCCTGAGCCCTTACCCATTTCATGCTGGAATGCTGACTTGCTTAATCTTGTGTGGGTCTTGTACAGCCACAGCTGCTGAGCTCCTCAGTACAGTGTCATCCAGTTCTTCCTGGCCTCTGCCTGACTCTTGTAGTCTTTCCTCTCTGTCTTCTGAGACAGCCTCTGAGCCTGGGGTAGGTGGTAAGATAGATGTCCCATCTGGAGCCAAGCACACTATAGATACTGACTTTTTGTACTCTGATTAGCTGTGAATCTCTGTGTTAATCACCTTCTTTGATAAGGTGTAGAGCTGTGGTAATCTATGGGCATAGAGATATTTAGAGGGAAGCTTGAATCTATGTCTGTTTAGCAAAATCGTAATAATATGTTCATCACCAGGGAAAGGCTAGTTCTAAAAATAACAGAAGCTGGAATTACAGTTACTTTTTGCATAATTTTTCCAATCTTTAGGGTATAACAAACATTTAGGTTTCAAGATATTTGGCAACATAACATAATAAGGCTAAACTAAGATTTTTTTATTTTAAAAAGAAAATGTAAGTAGTTTTTAACTATGTATCGAAGCTACTTCTTAACAGTAGTCATTCAGTCTCGCACTCACCCAATTTTTATTTTTATTTCAACCAGTATAATACGCCTCTTTCCATGTACTTATTATTCTTCATTAAACTGTTAGCTCTGTACTTCTGTAAGGTGCCAGGGAAGCTTCGGATTTTGAATTTAGTCCTTGAAAGCAGTTATTCATAGTCACCATTTCCGTACTGGAGGAGGAACGTCAACCTGGGTCTTTGTGTTAGCAAACTCTTTGTTTTCAACCACCATTATCTGAACTATCTCCTATAAATATATCAGAGTCCTTAAGAAAAATGCCTTCACTTGACAATTTAAAACCTTTAATCACAACTTGGAAATGACCTCAGAATATTGAGACCCATCCACCATAGGCCTGATGTGTGGAACTCCCTCACTGAACCTGAGGGGACGCTACGGCAGCTAAGTGCACGGAACAATCTGTTAGTTTATGTTTTAAAAGGAAAATAGTCTTCAGCAAAAGATTGGCAACAGGATATTTTTGGAAAAAATTACAGAGGATCATGTAAAAATTACTAAGTGGATAAAAGTGGAGTGTTGGCTAGAGAAGAATCTGCTGGCTAGCCCTCACCACTCCCTTCGCCGTGCCTACATTTGCGGCACCTCCTATCTGCTTCTTTGCCTGGGATAACTGTTCTCTCAGCCAGGCTAGATGACCATTAAACCACAAGCTAGAATTCCATTTCCTTTTAAACCCCAAAGGAATCTGAAGAGTGATAGGGTCAGTCTCAATGGAACTGAAGAAAGAGGAAAAGAGGAAGCCAAGTCCTTGGCCCTGCCCTCACATCCACCCTGCCACAGGGGCCTCAAGCAAGGCTAAGGCAGCTGCCGGGGGGCTCCCAGCAAGCATCCATGACAGTGTACTACTGGGAACTCTTCCCCTGCACACTGAATGACAGGTAGAGTACTAGAGAGGTCAGTCAGCAGCAACACAGTCCTCAGATACAGGCAAATATTCTGACAGATTTTATTTGCAACTACATGGGAATCCTAACAGCTATCAAAAACAAATGCAAAGACAGAGTACCCAGTTGTAGACAACCTGCCAGGCAGGCAGCATAGGGGCAAAACATGAAGCAGAACACACTTCCTAAAACCATTAATACAGAAAAGCAGAAACAACCAGATGGTTGGTGCATTCATGACACTGAAATTACACCATAATGAATGGATCCTTATGTACTTTAAAGATGGCCTTAATTTGTAACTAAGGAAAACAAAGGTATATGAACAGAACAGACTATATGCCAAAGAAACAGAGAACGTGCAGCAAGAGAAGTAAGGGGCAGAAGAAGCTGTACCCTGAGGCGGACTTGGGAGTGAGAGAGCTGAACTATGTGAACCCGGCTAGCCTTGAACTCACACAGATCCTTCTGCCTCGGCCTGCACCACCACATGCTGCTTTAACTCTAAGTTAATTGCAGTGAAATGGAAGACAAAGGAGCTCCACAGCTGTACTGTCACATTCCAAGTGCTGATGGCCTCCACACAGACATCAAGGGCCATTCTGCACCTCCATATATTTCTGGGCCTCTACTGACTGAGCAGTGCATCTATAGTCTGTAAAGTGTATGAAGATATTCTCAATTTGAAAAAAAAAAAAAACAAAAAAAACAAAAAAAAAAAACAAGACTGAGTTTTTTCTCCTCAGTTGATGTCTCTTTAATTCTTCGTTTCCAACCACTACAAAAGAAGCAAAAGCTTCTTAAGCCTTTAATAACCTCGACAGCAGCCAGTGTTCTCCATGTTGTTTCTTGCTAACTTGAGCGTCCAGAGCAGACAGCTCTATCTGGAACATGGTGATGGACTGCTGCTTCTGCAATCTAAAGAGGTTGTACTACCCTTGCTCAGGAGAAGCGGGGCAGCTGACAGAAACCCCTGCAGTTTAAACAAACATTTTAAACTGAAGCTTTTCTTTAGAAGAACAATGATATTTAAATATAGCATTCTTTTTTATTCAACTCAGTAGAGGAAAAAAATACACTTAAGCTAAAAAGCTTAAAAACAAAGAGGAAAGAGAAGGAGAATGACAAGAGCAGGGTACCACTTTCAGATGGAGATGGTGCCTTCTGGTAATCCTCATGATGGTCAGCTTTAGGCTTTCCCATTGGAGGACAAGCTTAGCACTGTGAAAAGCTCTTTAGGAGGGTCAGAGTTTAAAAAGGAGTCACTTGAGAGATCTCCAGACAGACAGCAGGCACACGCTGGGAATGGGGACAGGGAGGGGCAAAGTGCAGGGACTCTCAGCCCCAGGACTGAAGCTAAAGGTCTAGGGCCTCAGTCCTGACTGCTATATCCACCAATAACCAGTAACCCACTAGGTGCCAGAGAGAGATCTAATGTGTGCCTCAAAGCCCTCAGAAGTATCACCCCCCCGCCCCAGCTTCCATATCACAGTGACTGACTCCTCCACTAAACTCTAATCCTATCACGGCAGGGCCTCCTGGAATGTATGCACGAAGCCATGTATACACATGAAGACAATGGAAAGTGTGAAAGGTAACAGGACTGTACCTAATGAAGCCCAATGAATCAGAGGCCATACATGCTGATCGACCCAAACAAATGACAAAGTAGCATTGTAATCTGAGGGAAATGTGCAATGTGAGGTTGGCTCATGCCACTAGTGTGTTTACATGGAAACTTGCTCCCTATCTTATTCCCTATCTTATGCTCCAACACAAAGTACAGATGGTCAGACTAACATTGAAAAGCAGGACAAACTTTTGGGAAAACAAAAAGACAAAAAACAAAAACATAGTATGACACTTTATTAATGTTCTTAGTGTTCTTTAGAGTCAGAGAACTTATAGGATGAATCTATCTATCTATCTATCTATCTATCTATCTATCTATCTATCTATCCATCCATCCATCCTATCTATCTAAAGGATTTATTAGAATAACTTACAGGTTTCAGTCCAACTAATATAACAATGGCTAGCTGTGAAGGAAAGGTCCAAGAATCTCATAGTTGCTCAGTCCCTGAAGGCAGGGCTTCTGTGTATGCTGGAATCCTGAAGATGCAGGCTCCAATACCAGTGAAGGAATGAATGTACTAGTCCCAAACTGCAAATCCTACACACTTTTTCATTCATCTATAGCCCAAACTTACCAGAACCACATGAGAGCAGAGTCTGAATCTGCCTGTCTGCCTTAGGGCTGTATGGCCCCTGGTTAATGTTTAGTGCTGCTATAGGTTCTATTCCAGACTTACTGGGGACTATACTATCTCCTTAGAACTTAAGACAGAAGTGAGCTCACATTTGTAACACAGTTTCAGTAGTGAGTAGATAGTGTAATCTCAGCATCAAGGAGGGTAAAAAGTTCAAGACCAACCTGGACTACATGGTCTTAATAATAATAATAAAATAGTAATTTATTAATCATTTAATAAGTATTATAATTATTAATTATAAATATTAATAATGAATGAATATTGTTGAAATGTTTAAAACTGTAAAAATCATACTAAGCAAAATAAGACCAACTTATATAAATACCGCATGTTTTCTCTTATGTAGAGTCTAGAGTCTTAAGAAAAGACATGGAGGTAGAAGGGAAACTACTTGGACTAGGAGGAACAACAGCAGGACAGGAGGGTCAAGACAGCAGTAATGGAAAGTTCAATTCTTTATATGCATGTAGGGAAAATCATAAGACTCAAGACCTGTTGCTTCATATAGTTAACATGTGCCAAAGAAAGACATATATTTTGGGTGCAGGGTTCAATACCAGTGACCATGGAGCTACACAAGAAGAATGAATGCTTGATAAATTAATTAAATTGAATAAACAGGAGACTGAATGATTTGTGTGCTCACTGCTGTTGACATTAACAGTGTGAACCCTCACAGCACATATGCATGCCACATGATTAAGTTTATGGACTTGTTCCTTAAAATCATGACAATTTGGCAATACGATCCCAGTGATTAGTGGGATTCAGAAGGTTTGTGGAAAGCAAAACAGTAAAAACCCTTTGCATAGAAGTTTCCTGATTTCCTTCCTAATTCCTTCTCGGGTAGCTAGCTGCTCAGAAGACAGAGAGCCCCTGCCAATGGGCTAAGTCTGGATGCAGCTGCTGCCTGGAACATGAAAGAGATGGGAAGTCACTCTCCAAACCACTGTTTACACATCACTCACCTGACTCGGTTATCAGCAGTAAGATGCTTCTGCACTTGTGTCAAGTGATAGTGGCTACAGCCATGGCTTCAGAGGAAGGACACAGGCCTCTCTCATCGCTCTTTTATTCAAAAGAATCTGGGAAGAACTTTCTGGGGAGTGGGAAACTATTTTTGTTTTTATCCTGGGGCCCGAAAACATGGTAACTAGTAAGACAATCAAGATAGCCCCTTGGGGGCTGCAGATGCTAGTAATATACAGATGTGGGGATGTAGGGGCTATGATGACAGAAGCCTATATTAACCTGTGGTGAGGAAGCCTGGGATGACAGTCCATGGAGAGGGAACCAGCATTCAAGGAACTTTACAAAAACCTTCCTGAGAAGGTGAAGCTGGGAGCCAAAACTCTAACTATCATTTCTCAGCTGAAGAGAACATGAACAAGAGAAGGAAACTGTACCCAGCAAAGCAGAAGAGTGAAAGCTAACTGCAGAACGCAGGGGGGAGGGGGGGGGGACAGGAGCCACGGCCACCAATGCTGGCAGAAGACGGCAGAAAGCCCGTTTGAAACTGGTTTCTACTTGTGAGGTTCTGGAATGCTTCGCCCCTAAAAACACAATACAATAGGAACTTGAACATGAAAGGCTGAAATCTTACTCTGCTGTGGGGAGAGTCCTTCTGGGCCCCCAAACATACCTAATTTGTACTTCAAGAGGGCAGGAGGCACACTGCAGCATCTAGGGAGCTCAAGAGTCTGAGTGGCAAATGAGGTTGGCGCAATGTGATGCTGCTGCTGCTGCTGTAAAGCAAGACAGTCTGGCAAGACACTTTTCAACAACAAATTTACCAGAAACTTAATTTGCGCTATTCAGATGTCAAAATCTGGCAGTGTTCAAGTTTCCAACCACAACTCTAGCAGCATAACTTGTACTCTGTAGTTTGAACTGTGACAGTTTGAAAGCAAATGCTGGTACTCCGTTCCAAAGACCCAACGTAATAGCCCACCCCCATGCCTGCTCCATCCTGAACTTTGAGGGTTCAAGAGTTAGCACATCTTTTCTTCCCAAATGTTTGCTAGGCCACCTATCCCTTTCTTCCTTTCTCTGGTTATGTGCACTCAGCACTCCACTAACATTTATGAGCATCTGCAATCTGCCACATTCTATCATAGGTGCAGGGAAAATGTACCATTAAAAATATGTCCCATAACAAAAGAATGGATACAGAAAATGTGGTTCAATTACACAATAGAATACTACTCAGCTATTAAGAATGAGGACATCCTGAGTTTTGCAGGCAAATGGACGGAACTAGAAAGTATCATCCTGAGTGAGGTAACTCAGACCCAAAAGGATGTGCATGGTAGGTACTCACTAATAAGTGGATATTAGCCACAAAAAAAAAAAAAAAAAAAAAAAAAAGTCAGCAAGCTGAAGTGCCCAAGTGAGGTCGCCTCAATCTCACTTGGGAGAGAGAAGAAAGCAATCACAATTGAGGAGTACCTGGGAGGGAAAGTGGACAGGGGGTGGGGGTGGTGGGTAACCTGATCTGGTATTGGGTGAGGGAAAAGAACTGAAGCCCTAAGGGCCAGCAGAAAGAATGGAAACAGGCAACATCAGGAAATAGGAGGTTGGGGGCACTCTCCAGAATGCACCAGAGAACCAGAGACCGGGGAGATGAGAGACTCTCAGGAATCAAAGATGAAATGCCCTACAGTGGGGAGAGGGAACTTGTAGAGCCCACCTCCAGCAGGAAGACAGGGCATCAAGTGAGGGATGGGGTTGCCATCCCACAGTCACATCTCTGACCCATAATTGTTTCTGTCTGAAAGAATTACAGAGATGGAAGTGGAGAGGAGCCTGAGGAAAAGAAGGTCCAGTGACAGGTCCAAAGTGGGATCTAGCTCAAGGGGAGGTTCCAAGGCCTGACACTTTCTGAGGCTATGGAGTGCTCACAAAAAGGGGTCTATCATGACTGTCCTCTGAAAGACCCAACAAGCAGCTGAAAGAGTCAGATGCAGATATTTGCACCCAACCAATGGATAAAAGCAGCTGACCCTTGTTGTTGTTAGGGAAGGTGGAAAGAAGCTGAGGAGAAGGGCAAACCTGTAGGAGGACCAGCAGTCTTAATTAATCTGGGCCCCTGAGATCTCTCAAACACTGGACCCATCAAACAGACAGCATACACCAGCTGATATGAGGCCCCCAACACACATACAGTAGAGGACTTCCAGGTCTGTGTTCATTCAGAGATGATGCACCTAACCCTCAAGAGACTGGAGTCCCCAGGAGCAAATATGGAGATAAAGTGTGGAGCAGTGACTGAAGAAAAGGCCATCTGGAGACTGTCCCACCTGGGGATTCATCCCATATACAGTTACCAAACCCAGACACTATTGTGGATGCCAAGAAGTTCATACTGAAAGGAGCCTGATATAGCTGTCTCCTGAGAGGCCCTGCCAGAGCCTTAAAATACAGAGGCAGATGTTCACAGCCAACCATTGGACTGAGCGTGGGGTCCCTAATAGAGCAGTAAGAGAAGGGACTGAAGGAGTTGAAGGGGGTTGCAACTCCATAGGAAAAAAAATATCAACCAACCAGATCCCCCAGAACTCCCAGGGACTAAGCCATCAACAAAGGAGTACACATGGCTCCAGCTGCATATGTAGCAGAGGATGGCCTTGTCATGCATCAATGGGAGGAGAGGTCCTTGGTCCTAGATGCCCCAGTGTAGGGGAATCGAGGGCAGGGAGGTGGGAGTGGGTGGGTAGAGGAACACCCTCATAGAAGTAGGGGGA
>NC_034601.1:9277861-9288501 GCF_900095145.1 Mus pahari | reverse complement strand
AAAAAAAAAAAAAGATTGGGCTTGGGTGGAGTAAGAGCAAGTCAGGAGTGCTGAGCTCACTCTGAAGACACTGCTGCCCTTGCAGTCCTTCCAAGTGGAGCCTATTTCCTTTCACAAGCCTCTGCACAGCTCACTCACCCAGCTGACCATCCATTAGCTGAGCCTCCTACTCTCATACCATGACCTTCACTGCCCTGCATACTCCTCACCCCCATGCAGCTCTCTCCACAGGCTTGTCCCCATCCGTCACTCACTGCAGGATAAGTCCTTCAACAAAAGCACTCTTTTACCATCCCAAATTCACAAACCTACCCTGCCCCACTGCTCCACACCCTGGCCTACCTGCTCTCCTTTGCGCTAGGTTTCAGTGACTGTAACCTTCTGAGAACCCCACACCTCAAATTCCATTACCTCTCTCTCACCATCCTTCATACGGTCTCTCCTTCTGGTTCACTGTCACTCAAACGATATAGTTTCTTTGGGCCTGCCCAGCAGAACCTCAGCACAGATTAAACCACATTGTACCCTGTTCCACACCCACCTGAGCAGGAAAAAAGCCTAACAGGGCAGAAGGACACAAGTCAGTGAAACTGTACTGTTAAATAAGGGGAAGGCAGTCATGCACAGGGAGCGCCTTGGATGGCAGCCGAGACTATCCATCACCAGTCCCATTGGGTCAGTCCCCTCTAAAGGGGATGCACAGACCTGCCCTTCCTTCGTTCCGAGAGAACCCCATTTCTCCCTTTATTGCTCCCAATATGCAGGTCTGATGAAGTACAGGACCTGGGGCAAACACTGGCACACATGATGGTATAGTAGCTAGAGTGTGGGTGGAGTCATGAAGTGAACGTGAGGCAAGGACAGAGGCACACGAGGAAGTGAGTGCGGAATGAAGGAAAATGGACCACCTCTGAAGCCTTAACAACTCCTTCCTCCTAGTTAACCAGTCCTCTCCACTTTCACACACACCTTTACCCAGTCTAGACCTGGTGTGCAAGTGGAGAGGACGCAGCCACTCTTTGGCAGTTCTCCTACCAGATCCATGAAGGCAAACACTGAACTGAAAAAAATTACTCCACCACAAGCCCATGCCAATGAGCTGCAACTTGTTTCTCTACACTTGCTCAGAAGATATTGTTTACACACGCAGGTGAGGCCCCACTAACGGGAATGGGGATTTCCATTTCTCTCATGCCCTAGTATCGTATCTCACCCTTCAGAACTAATGGATTTGGCTTCTACTCTACTGAAAGAAAATATATTTGGGGGTGATTATGAGTCTTAAAATTTCTTCTCTATGACTCAAAATCCTGCATAGCTTATATGTATCCACCCAGCCTTACCTAGTGGCTCTCATCGCTCTCTGCTACTTTCTAAGGTACCTCCACCATCATCTCTGCCTTCTCTTCAGGGTTCTATTCAGTTATACCACCTATACCACTGTCTTAGTTAGGGTTTTACTGCTGTGAACAGACACCATGACCAAGGCATGTCTTATAAAAAAACAACATTTAATTGGGGCTGGCTTACAGGTTCAGAGGTTCAGTCCATAATCATCAAAGTGGGAGCACGGAAGCATCCAGGCAGGCATGGTGCAGGCAGACCTGAGAGTTCTACGTCTTCATCCAAAGGCTGCTAGTGGAAGACTGACTTCCAGGCAACTAGGGTGAGAGTCTTAAGCCCACACCCACAGTGGCATACCTATTCCAACCAGGCCACACCTCCAAATGGTGCCACTCTCTGGTCCAAGAATATATAAACCATCACAACCACTCTTCATTTCTTGATTAATTTTAAGGTTTCATGGAGAGATGCTATACAAAAAAAAAAAAAAAAAAAAGAAGAAGAAGAAGAAGAAAGCAGCTGGGTGTAGGAGATGTTTCAGTAACTGAAGTGCTTCTTATATAAGCATGCGAACCTGAATTGAGATGCCTAGCAACCATACCAAAGCTGGCCATGTTGATCCACATCCATACCCGATGGTGGTGAGAGGTTCACTGGCCAGTCCAGTGAATTGGAAGACCCACTTTCAGTTTCAAAAAGTATACTGGAGAATGACAGAGTAAGACCCCTTTAGTCAACTTTTGGCCTACACTTACTCCTCTCCATCTCTCCCTCTCCCTCTCTCTCTGACACACACACACACACACACACACACACACACACACACACACCACACAAAGGCAAGTACCACATACATGCATACACCACACATAGAAACTGAAAGCTTTAAGGAAGCAGGGAAATGGTGACAATGACGACGAATTAGAGCCCACATGGCAGTGACTACAGCAGGATGGATGGGGCAGGCTCACTCACAGAAGATCCTGAAAGCCAGAGCAAAGAGATGATTTCTGAGTGAGGACACACTCATGACCAGATCGGTGTAAGAACCAAAGCTTGGAACTGGATGCTACAGGAAAGCAGAGGACAGAGAGGGCTGGAAGGAGGCAGGAGGGGATAGGGATGCACAATGGTGATGTGACAAGCTAGGGAAAGGCAGGTACATAATGTAAGGATCATGGAAACACAACAGCTGGTGAGATGCAAGGCAATGAGAAGGGAGGGACAGAGAAACAAGACATTCCCAAGGAGAAAACACAGCAAGCCTAATGACTAACTGCCCTACATGCCAATTTCACACAGAGAGGGCACTGCATGGAACACTGAGCCAGGCACTTGTAAGGCTGAAGTTGCAGGTTTCAGCTCCCCTGAGTCTAACAGAGAAGCAAAGGCCCAGAAGTGATTTGTCACCTGTGTCACTAGCCATGGCAGAACAGGAACAAGAACCCATCTCCTGATGCCTCCTATACTCCATCTGTTCTAGAACCTGGCCATCTCAGACAAGGGCATGTGTGAGGTTCTAAGGCCCTAGCAAACAGGCTACACTACAACAGATGTTGAGAGTAGACAGCCCAGATAAGGCTGAGATTGTTTGAACTTATTAGCAGCTGGCTTGGTTAAGTCCACAGTGCTCAATACTTCATAGCAGAATTGTCCAGCACTATTTGTTTGTCTTCTTGCTAATCCCCCAAATCATAACAAAACACGTAAAGAGAAAGAACTCTAAAACACATGACTTTCCCTGAGCAACTTGCCAATTGCTTCCACAGACAATTTTTCAAAGTGCCAGCCCACTGTGATGGCAACCAGTGCAGCTGCACAGACTCAATTCAGACACCAGACTCACTGTGGATTTGTTCTCCTCTTACCTCACTTCTTCATACAATTCGTGTCGACATTTGATGTTCTAACCACACAGGCGTGAAGCACCTTAAAACCCTAATCTGAGTACATGTTTGCTTAGCAGCATCCAAATGGTCTCTCTGTGGCTAAGTGGCACATGCTGTTCAGCTTGTTACTCACATAAACTGTGTCCTTGAACTTAAAGGGAAGGAAAAGCATCCAGTTTAGAGTTTGAACAGGAAGGAAACATACACCAGTTTCCTCTAGAACAAGTTGCTTTTTCAGCTTCCTGAATAAAAAAATAAAAAGAATTTCTGTGTTTTTTAAACAGAATACTAAGAAACAATGAAGACAGACACGTTAAACCATTAGCTGCTTCAAGTCCTTTTAAAGAGCAATCTCTTCTAATGATTGTAATATTTAAATCAAGTCAGGAATAGAAAGAGAAAGTAATAAAACAGAAATATAGTACAAAACTTTAAATGGATTATACAACTTTTAGATTGCAATCTAGAGGAGCTCACATTTTCTTCCTGGAAATAAGATACTAATATCTTGAGTTTTAAATGTCCCAAATACTGAGGTGCTATTCTCGATAGGGCAAGGTTTTCTTTGTTGGCATAGTTGTTCCTATTATCATCAAACTGTTTTGAACAAAACATAAACATACATAGAATGAATTCCCTGTTTTAACACAGCTTTTTAGACTTTAACTCCAGTAACATTCAATTGTTTCTGTTTTTTTTAAGTATCTTTAAAAATAAAGGTAAAAAAACAAAAACAAACAAACAAACAAAAACCCAGGCTTCTGAATCTGAACGGAAAGAGAGGTAACATCCTTGAGGTACTAGATTTAAATGTCTTCTTCCAGCTTCCTACAGAGTAAGCAGGTTCTGGACCACCTAGCTCTCACAGCCTCACTCGAGCTAACAGTGCAGGGATAGAAAGACAACCCGGTCTGTCCACTAGCACAAATAGCCCTGCGTGCTTCAGGACATCACCACCACACACTTAGAAATCCTCTGTCATGGCTGTTAATTAAACTTAACCTTATAATGAAATCAAACCTTGAGTTCTCACAGTAGTCTTTCCTGAACACTACAAGGTCATCTCTAAATATGAAGGACTTATGTGTGGAAGAGAATTCTAGAACTGACTGTTTAAGAGAAACCAATATGCATGCAAAACTATCATTTTTCACATTTTCATATTTAGTCTCCTGGATGCTGTTCAATGCACACCAATCCTACTCCCCATTGCCTCTAGCGCCTGGCACAACAGTTCAACTGGCTGAATGCTCCAGTCCTGGGAGAAGCAGAGTCCGTCACCTTTGCCTAAGCAAAAGAGGCCCCAGAAGAGGCAATGGTAGCCAATATCTGGAAGCAGTCATTGCTTCCTGTCCTCTGGGATTGGACAGTTAAAGAAGACAGAAAGCTATTCCAGGAGAAGTTAAACGTGTCTTCTAGTATTGCCTACAGCCTTCAAAGTGTTCTCTTACTGGGACCTTGCACTTGGGCCCTACTCTCTCTGCTCCCCTCTGTAACATCTGCCTGGTGTGTCCTACACACTTGCTTCCACTGACCTTCTCACCTGGGCTCTATTCCTAAGTCAGCACAGCAGCTGGCACAGGATGGCCTTGTGACATGCTTGGTAGAAAACAGTGTGAAGTCTGTCACTGATTACCAGTACCAGTACCGACTGTATTCACCTCCTGTTTTGTATCTCAACTCCGATGAAAACTACCGTCAAAAGGTCTGTTCTGAGCCCTTTCGGGTATGTAGCTGCCCTGCAGCGATGATCTTTGGATGACCAGCCCCTCGGCATGCCATGGGTATAACTGCATGTTCTGAGCCTTTCGGGTATGTAGCTGCCCTGCAGTGGTGATCTTTGGATGACCAGCCCCTCGGCATGCCATGGGTATAACTGCACACCCCCCACCCCGCAAGGCTGGTAGGTACACCACACAGGAAAGTTCACCCTTTCCCTCAGACAGACATTTCAGTGCACAGTCCTCTTTGGCAACCATACCAAGGCGTCCTTGAAAACAGAACTCAAGCTATATGAGTGTGCTTCCTTGATCAGCACATTGAATACTTGCATACATGGCCATACCACACTCTGACATTCAACATTATCTCATATCTGCCCATGTTCACTCTCAACTTTGCTGAAAGCTGAACAAGTATAGACACTATGTATACCTTCCTCACTGAATCCCAGCCCAATACTTAGCACAAGGCAGGCATCCAACAGCTAACTATAAACAATCTCTAGTACTATTTGTAGTATTATAGTGAGCTAATCTATTAGAAAAATACTCCCGAGGAGCTAAGTGTGCAGTGACAGGGCCATTGCTGCTACAAGAACACATGGTACTTAAGAACTGCCTCTCTTAACCACACAGCAGCCCCAGGAGGCTGAGAAGTCAAACCTTGGTGCACACTCTAGTGGCCGTGGCAGCTGATCCAGGCTAATGGACTCAGATACTTGAGATCCTGCCACTACTTTCTAACGGTGTGGCTATAACTGTGACATAAAAGAACTGATTTAGACGAACCTTCCTTCTCCTTTCTGCTGATACTAGCAGCTTCGTCAGTGGGAACACAGTCTTCATTCCACCTGCGAGTGTGGCATCCTGACTTCCTAACAGCAATCCTCCAGCTGCCTCTGCACATGCTGTCCTGCCCACCTACCTGCCTGCCACCCCCAGAAGAAGCTGAACTGTTGAGGCCAAGAACCTTCTTTGTACTGTGATGGCACGGCAAGGAAGTCAACTCCTGGCCCTGAAGTAGTTGTTGGGCGTAGCATTTAGATCCTTGGTATGCAGTATGTATCTTTCACAAACCAGAATCAAAATCTACATCCTAACGTTCAGTAATTTAAATGTGTTTCCATAGCAACTGGGCCAACTGCTCCTTATAATAGTGGTGAAGGCAAGCACTACCTTAAGGTTCAAGCCACTAAAATACTTCACAATCATTTGCTTTTGTTCCTAAGCGTTTAGAGACAGACTGCAGCATTTGTCTTCCACTAACAACCTCTTTAAGACCTAACTTTAGTAATAACAATAAAATGTCCACCTTCAAACAAACACTAACTAGGACATCCATTAAACAAAGGGTAGAGTCTCATGACATTTGAAGTATATATGAGGACAGTGTAACTGCCTTACTACTGTATTTCAGGTCCTGACCTGCAAAAATTGAACAAACACCACATATCATGGCATTTTGTTTGTAAAAGAACATCACTTACTTCTGAAAACTGACCTTTTATAGAAGACAGTCCCAGAAGTTCCCTCAGAGAGAGATTGGAGAAGATAGCTCTCAGGGCTCATTTTAAGCATGACATGAACAGGCAAAAGAGACAGCTTTACTAACTCAACAATAGTAACACAGAGAAAGAATGGATTTTCATCCTTTTGGTATTTGATTTCTTGAGATGAAATCTCACTCTGTGGCCCAGGCTAGCTGAGAATCCTCCTGCCTCAGGCACAAGTGCTATGGCAGCTACATGTGACTAATTTCTCATTCTCAAGTTGGTTGGGAGTGCTTACTGACTCATATGATATTACATTTTTAATTTCTACACATCGGTTCACAGTTTAAAAAAAGATGGCTTCGTTCTTTCCATCTACTCTTTTACCCCTAACTATTGACCCAATACTGTCAGCATCCTGAAGCTCCAGGCAGAGATGCAAATGCCTGAGTCACCACCACCTTCCCTTCTGGTTCTGCAATGTGAACAACCATCATAACCAAGGAGAACTGATGGGCCAGGAGCAGGCCACAGACAACAGGATCACACGGTGGAGGGCCCATGGTGAGCTAAATCTGACAGAAAGAAGTCTCAACTAAAATGTACACCAAATTCTCAAAGCTCTTAACCATCTCTCTCAAATCTCACCATTGCAGGTAACGTTAAGCATTAGTCTTTTCTATTAAACCCTGTAAAACTTATGTTTATGGCAAGAAATTCAAATATCTTTATCTCCTTGCCCTGTAAGACTTTTATGCAAATGTTGTACTCCTCTCTCTCAGGTAAAACAAACAAACAAACCACAAAAGAATCTTTGTTTACAAAGGCTCTGCTGCATTCTTAGAGCTTAAGTGACCTAGCTGTCTGCCTGGGTGTGTTCTCGCCTGCTTTATGAGCAGCACATGCTCTTGATCAAGAGTAAACCTTTGCCTTGGCAAGATACTTGGATTGAAGTGGTGGTCTCTTTCTTTGCAACCCCAAACTTATTTCTAACACCGTTAAAAATAGCAGTGTCCATTTGAAAACAATGCTCAGTTTGGGGTCCTGATTTTATTTTTTACTTTTTGAGACATGGTCTCACTGTGTAGTCTTGGCTAGCCTGGAACTCAGAGAGATCAGCCTGCCTCTGCCTCCCAAGTGCTGGAATTAAAGGATACACCCAGCTGGGTCCTGGTTCTTCCTGACAACTAGATGCTTTCAAGTTTACAAAGTAAAAGCCCCCCAATTTGGGAAACAAAGTCTTCAAATAATGAGGCTTAATACCTTGAGAGCCCAATGGGATGACCTGACCCCATTGGAATGCCATGGCCCCTGGTAAGGAAGGAAAGAAGAAACATAGTCAGCTCAGACACCAACGACCAGGGCCTTCCTAGATCCTCCCCAGCTGAGGAAGCTCATGCTCAGTTTCTCTGAAGACCTTCAGTCCAGGATCTCACACCAACCCTTCCTCAGTATCATATCAACAGTCATCTGGTTTGTCTTCTGTGTTCTGGTTCAAGAGTACTCAATCAATCAAATTTACTGTTTATCAATCAGGAAGACTATAGTGTTATATAGTCTCATCAAGTGATCTATTTGTCCTTCATGTTAGCCAACATTCACTTGAGTATTGATGACCTCACCATCCAGGCAATTTCCTTCCCCAGAGTAATCACCCAGGACTAGCAGCAGAGCACACAAACTCCATTCTGTTCCATGGGGGTACTTGTCTCTAAAACCATTATGTTCTTCCTTTCTATTTCAAAGCCAGTGTCGCCTGACTGCAGTCTTGCTGGGTTGGCTTTGTAGGATACTAAAAGTAGCTTGCATCTGTAACCATTTGGCCAGTGTGTGTAACACAAAAAGGGGGCAGGGGGAACCAGGCACAAGTGGGTATGTCCAGATGTTCCACAGAAACCATGAAAAGACAGCAGCAGCATGGAACAATGCGACAATGGATGTTAACATCCTGTGGGAAGTGGAAGGTTCACCCTCATCCTCAAAGCAACAAAATGAAAAAGACAATGATAGATAGGACACACTCTCTGAACTCAATTCACTGAGCTTGATTCTTCCTGACCAACACCACTGCCCTGATAATCTTTTATTAAGTTTGCTGGGTAATGGATAGCTGAGTCAGACTCACTCCTACCCTACAATTTATTGGGAAAACTGACAAGAAAAGAGACAATTGTAACACAGTGTTCAGGGAGACAGTGTGCCAGGAAACGGTCACACGGTGTGCAAGGGGTGACACAGTGTTTGAGGAATCTGTAACAGTGTGCAAGGACACAGCAGTCAAGGACACTAACACAGGGAGGAAACTAACACAGCCAAGTGTGAGGAATTGTTAGGAGACCAGGCAGGTGCAGGAATAGGGTGGTTAAAGGACAAAAAAGAGTGGAAGGAGAGGACACTGGGAGAGGAAGAGCTGACACTCTGCATTCACCACTTCACTGTCCTCAAAGCTTAAGTAACAGGAAGCTCCAACAAAGAAGAAATGTCACATTCTAAAATACCTGTCAAGTAATGGAAGAGTGAACAGCACACATGACTTCAAGTCACTGGATATGAAAGACAGCAATATTTCTTTCAGCACAAAATGCTTAATTAGATACACCATTACAAAGTTCAAAACCAAATGAAAGGAAATCCAATTACTAATGCTTAAGACTTACCGGTTTGAAAGGCAATTATAAACGCATGAAAATTTGGCTGCATTTGTTTAATTAAAAATATACTTCTAATTCTAAAAGTAGACAGAATGGGTGAACTGGATTCACTTTTGAGACATAAAAATTTAAGCAGTGTCTTATCTGCATATGACCCTCGATTATTTCCTCAAGTCCTTGATGGAGAAAATGACTCTGCCCCAAACAGAATTAGCATCCACTGAGTGATACCTACAAAGAACAGGAGCAGAGTGTTGCCATCCTCTCTTACAGAAGAATGGCCGAGCCAGGGTTTACTAACTCCAGAGGCTAAGGACCTGGTCCTGCCACCATTGCCAGCCAGTTTCTTACCACTGCTGCCATTGCTGCCCAACTCTTTAAAAGTTACCAGCTTGAGAGCTGGGGATGTAGTTTAGTTGGAAGAGTATTTGCTCAGCACGCATGGGTGCCTTGTCAGGACTCGGCACACAAACCATGTATGGCTCACACCTGCAATCCCAGCACTCGGGATGAGGTACAAGGACTCCAAGGTAGAGTTCAGGTTTGCAAGCACCCTGGGTAACATGAGACCCAGTCTCTACATAAATGAACAAACAACAGGTCTGATTGTTTTTTTCTATTCTGAGACTCAAACTGTCAAGAGAGAAGCTTTTTCTTGAATAACATTCAAATTGCCTTTCCTATTAAAAGGAAAAGCAAAAATAACAATACACTCTTTGCCTTTATGACCACTGAAAATAAATCCTCTCAGTTTTCCTTCTGTTCTTCCTTTGTATTGACCAGGAGTTGTATTAGTGCCTCTCTGAAAGTGGCTTTACATATATTTTAGAAGCCCTAAATACAGTACCTTGAGAATGGAGAGGGATCTGGCTTTCTGAAATGGACATGAGAAGATGGTTCTAAAGTATTCTGGTATCACTTTGCCTATAAAATAACCTGAAGTGAGTCCTTTTAATGATGAAGATACTTCTTAGTTCTTCAACCTAGAACTTCTACTGGACAAGAAATAACTTGTTAGAGTCATAACTAAGTAAGATGTCCCTGGTGCTATGCTGACAGAAGTCCTTATAAAAATCACAGATTTTTCTCCTATTCAACATCTTGCCACACTCGCAAATATTGTTACAAACACAGCTACCATGTGTCTTGGTCATTGTTCTATTGCTGTGAAGAGACACAATGACCAAGGCAAGCATTCTAAAGGAGAGTAATGGGGCTGCTTACAGTTTCAGAGGTGTAGTCCATTATCATCATGACAGGAAGCATGGCAACATGCAGGCAGATACTGTGGCAGTAGCTGAGAGCTTTACACCCTGATATGTATATGTATATGTATATGTATATGTATATGTATATGTATATACACAGAGAGAGAGAGAGAGAGAGAGAGAGAGAGAGAGAGAGAGAGAGAGAGAGAACAAACCTATGGTTTTCGGTGTTTCATCGAACTTTCAACACCCATCCCCCTAATGACACATTTCCTCCAAAAAGGTCTCCTAATCCTATCCCTGTTCCATTCCCTGGTGACTACACATTCATAGAAGC
>NC_034601.1:9264480-9276486 GCF_900095145.1 Mus pahari | reverse complement strand
GGGCCAAGTAGTGGGAGTGGGTGGGTAGGGGAGCAGGGGCAGGGGTGGGGTATAGGGAACTTTCGGGACAGCATTTGAAATGTAAGAAAAGAAAATAATAATAAATAAATTAATTAATTTAAAAAAAAAAAAAAAAAAAAGCTGGTTCTTTGGCTGAGTGCTGGCTTCAATTCCCAGATCCAAGTAGGAAGGAAAGAGGGGAAGGCAGAAGAGGGGAAGAAAATGGAAAGGAATGAAGATGGGGGAAGGGGAAGAAAAAGTGCAGAAAAAAGAAAAGGAGAGGAGGCGGGAAGGAGATGAAAAAAGAAAGTTCTTGAAAGGGTAAATGATATTGACAAATTTCCAATCAGAGTGATCAGGAAGGGGGGGTGGCTACTGTAAGAAAATTAAAAAGGTGAAATCATCACAGACACTACAAACATGAAAGGGATTAAGAAAATATTGGTAAAACTTGATGCCAACAAGTACACAACCAAACTGAAAAGGACAAATTCCTAAAAAGATGTCACCAAGAAGAGAAAACCCAAAGAACAGATTTAAACAATCTAAATAGACCTACAATCCTTAAGGAAACAGAAGCAGTCATTAGAAATCTCCCAAGCAAAAAAAGCCCAGGGCTAGATGGTTTCAGCTCAGAATTCTACCAGACTTTCAATGAGCTAATACCAATACTCCTCAAATTATTCCACAAATTAGAAACATAAGGCACTTTGCCAAATTCATTTTATGAGGCCATAGCCACTCTGATACCTTAACCACACAAAGACTCAACAAAGAAAAAGAATTTCAGGCCAATTTCCCTCTTGAACATTGATGCAAAAATACTCAATAAAATACTTACAAACCAAATCTGAGAACATATCAAAAAGATCATTCACCATGATCAAGCTTCATCCCAGAGATACAGGGATGGTTCAACATATAAAAATCTGTCAATGTAATCTACCATATAAATAAACTAAAAGAAAAAAATTCAAATTATCATCTCATTTGATTCTGAAAGTCTTTGACAAAACTTAACACCCCTTCATGATAAAAGTTTTACAGAGGTCAGGATACAAGGTATATACCTAAACATAATAAAGGGTATTTACAGCAAGCTGATAGACAACATCAAATTAAATGGAGAGAAACTTAAAGCAATCCCACTAAAATCAGGAACAAGACAAGGCTGCCCACTCTCTCCATGTCTATTCAATATAGTACTTGACATTCTAGCCAGAACAATTAGATCAAGGGGATACAAATTGAAAAGAATGAAGTCAATGTGTCAGTATTTACAAATGATATGATAGTATACCTAAGTGACCCTAAAAATTCTACAGAGAACTCTTATAGCTAATAAATACCTTCAGTGAAATGGCTGAATACAAAATCACCTCAAAAAAAAAAAAAAAAGCAGTAGGCCTCCCATATATAAACAATAAATGGACTGAGAAAGAAATCAGGGAAACAACACCCTTCAAAATTGTTTCAAATAATATAAAATATCTTCGTGTAACTCTAACCAAGCAAGTGAACAACCTGTATAATAAAAACTTCTGGCCTTTGAAGAAGGAAATTGAAGAATATATCAGAGTCTGGAAAGATCATCCATGCACATGGATTGGTAGAATTAACATAGTAAGGAAGGCCATCCTACCAAAAGCAATATACAGATTCAATGCAATCCCAATTAAAATTCCAAAATAATTCTTTGTGGACCTTGAAAGAACAACACTCCACATGGAAAGCCAAAAAGCTCAGAATATCTAATAAAATGATCCTATAATAAAAGACCATCTGGAGATATCGCCATCCCTGATTTCCAGGTGTACTACAGAGCTGCATGATATTGGCATAAAAACAGGTTGATCAATGGAATCAAATTAAAAAAAAAAAATCCAGAAGTAAATCCACACACCTGTGGATACCTGTTTTGTTTTGTTTTAATAAAGAAGCCAGAAATACACACTGAAAAAAAAAAAGAAAGCATTTTTAACAAATGATGCTGAGCTCCCTATAGGTCTGCATGTAGAAGAATGCAAAAAGATCCATATCCATCACCCTGCAAAACTCAAGCCCAAGTTGATCAAAGAACTCAAAATAAAATCAGATATATTGAATCTGATAGAAGAGAAAGTGTGGAATAGTCTTGAACACATTGGCAAAGGAGATAACTCCCTGAACAGACACCAATAGCACAGGCACTAAGATTAACAATTAATAAGTGGGACCTCATGAAACTGAAAAGCTTTTGTAAGGCAAAGGAGAAAATGGCAGCTTATGGAATAGGAAGAGATTTTCACCAACCCCACATCTGACAGAGGATTGTTATCCAAAATATATAAAGAACTCAATAAACTAGAACCAACAAACCAAATAATTCAATTTAAAAAGGGGGTACTGATCTAAATGGAGAGTTCTCAATAGAGGGATCTCTAATGGCCAAAAAGCACTTAAAGAAATGTTCAACACCCTTATTCAACAGGGAAGTGCAAATCAAAATAAGACTAAAATTCCTTCTTAAACCTGTCAGAATGGCTAAGATCAAAATCTCCAGTGACAGCTCATGCTGTTAATGATGTGGACAAAGAGAAATACTCCTCCATTGCAGATGGAATCACAAACTTGTACTGCTACTTTGGAAATCAATATGGCAATTTCTCAGAAAGTTGGGAATCCATTAACCTCAAAACCCAGCTATAGTACTCCTGGGCATATACACAAGATACTCCATTCTACCACAAAGTCACTAGCTCAACTATGTACATAGCAGTTTTACTTATAATAGAAACTGAAAATAACTTAGATGTCTCTCAACAGAAGAATATATTAAGAAAATGTGGTACATTTACACAATGGAGTATTACTCAGCTATTAAAAACAATGACGAGTTCCAGGACAGCCAGGGCTATACAGAGAAACCCTGTCTCAAAAAACCAAAAACAACGACATTATGAAATTTGCAGGTAAATAAAGAGAAGTGGAAAAGATCATCCTAGGTGAGGTAACTCAAACCCAGAAAGACAAACACAGAATGTACTTGGGATGTAATTTTTGCAGCAGATATCCAAGAGGCATCTGGGGATCAATTTTAGACCCAGCAGCACCCATCTTCCCAGCCTTTTCCAGAGATCCTGAAACTATGGGAATGCTGTCACCACCTAAGGGTCTAGGATCAACAGTTTTTGGGGGCAGTAACCTCAGATAAGATGTCTCTGTATCAAAGTCTCCCCAGAACAAAGGCCTGGTCTTTGGCACGTCCATGGATCAGCGGAGAAAGCCCAAGGAGTCCTGGACCTAGGAGATTAGGCAGCAGCAAGAGCGTGGTCGCGATTGTATCCAGTGGACAGAAGGATAGGGAAAGGAGTGGTCACCCATTCCCACGTGGCTGGGTGGGGGATCCAACTCCCTCAAGTCAGGGCACCAGCTGATAAGAAGCTAGACAGGCCAGAGACCCATGATAGAACCAAAATAAAATGGCAAAAAAAAAAAAATCGATGAAATGATTCCTAATGATATTCTGCTATACTCATAGATTTGCATCTAGCCCTGTTGTCAGCAGAGAGGCTTCATCCAGCAAATGATGGAAACAAATACAGAGACCCACAGCCAAAGACTAGGAGGAACTTGGGGAATCCTGTGGAAGAAGGGGAGGAAAAACTGTAGGAGCCACAGAAGTCAAGGATACCACAAGAAAACCCACAGAATCAACTAACCTGAGCCCATATGGGCTCACAGAGGCTGAACTGCCAACCAGGGAGCCTGCATGGGACTGACTTGGCTCATGGAACATATGTTACGGTTGTGTAGCTTGGTCTTCTTGTGGAACTCCTAAACCATGGGAACAGGAGCTGTGTCTTACTCTTCTGCTTGCCTTTAAGACCCTTTCTTCCTACAAGGTTGCCTTGTCTAGCCTAGTAAAAAGGAATGTAGGCATAAATTTTTCTCAATGTACTTTAATAAAGGTTCAACCTCTGCTCTAGCCCACTACCTACCAGAGGTAGTAGAAGAGGAAAGTTTTTAGGCTATGAAGGAAGTGGGACCTGTTCAGCAATAATTCTTTGGGAACAAGCTCAATCTTCTTTGTCAGCAGTTCAGTCCTATAGCAAACACCAAATACAATCAGCAGCTGCAGTCCAGTCTTCCTGGCAGGCAAACACCACGCACAAACCAGCAGCTGTAGTTCAATCCTCAAGAAACCTCAGGGCTCACCAACTGGCCCAAGCTGAGGCCAGGGAAGCCTCAGGAACCTCACAAGACGTTCTTTGGTGAGTTTCTCTCTGGCATCACCACAAGTGGAGCTCAACAACTCAATGTGAGGTGAACCAACACACACATGTTGTTAGCAAAGATAGCAAGGTGGAGCAAAACAAATCAATGTTCCATCTCCCACTGTATGTGGGGTCATATTTATATTCCTTCACCAAGAGTCTTTTCAAGTGTCTGCTTTAGTAAAACATCCTTTCACCTGTGTGCCCCAGCAAAACATCATTTGACATAACTGACTTCCCAAAGAAACCAGAAGTTTCCACTTTAGAGGAAGTGCCTAGTCATACTGAAACATGAGATGTCATGGCTGGTTGATATTCGTGGAGGCCTGCCCTTTCTGAAGAGAAACAGAGGTGTGGATGAGGGTTGGGGGTGGGAGGAGCTGGAAGGGAGGGCCTAGGAGGAGAGGAAGGAGAAGAAATTTCAGAAAGGATGTAAAATAAATACAATTAAAAACAAACCAAAAACAACCCCTCCTAAACAGAATTTTAACAAAGTAAACCAAATAGCATATTAAAAAGGTAAATACATCACAGTCAAATAAGGCTGATTCTAGGTAAGAATGGCTACATTTGGAAAATGATACAATTCACAACACTAACAACCTCAGAAATGCAAACAAAGAAAAACAGCAAATAAAACCCAACCATATCATTACCTCAGCAGATGCAGAGATGATCTACCATGTAATCTAACATTAGCTAAAAGCAATGCACAGAAGAATATAAAAGGATTCAACTTGATAAAGGAATCCACAGAACTCTACTGTTCGCACCATACCTATGCAGGATACTTCCTTTAGATAGAGGAAAAGGCATGAATGTCCACACTCTCAGTTCTATCCAACATCACACCAGTGGGTCTGCTCAATTCAGTATGGCAGTCAAGTTAAGAAAAGAGTTATGCTCTCTTTGTTTTATAACGGGGACATGGGGGATGGTTGAGAGTGTGGGGTGGGGGTGAGGGGTGGTGCCTCAAGAATTCCTTCCCTTGGGAAGATATAAACAACATCTACCTCCTCCTCCTAATGGTCCAATGACAAACCAAAGTACAATTCCACCAAAGTTCAGTCTGGGAACCAATTAGTTTACCATGCTACTTACAGAGCATGGGTAGGACTTACAGACAGGGACAAGTGACTCTAAGGCAGACTGGATGATGTTTTCCCCATAGCCACATACTCATAGCTCCCTTTTCTTTGTTTTTCCCAGTCTACATACTCTAGACCCTCCCCAATATCCAGAGGCCACAACCAAGCACAGCAGAGTTACATCCAGTTGCTTGGGAGAAGCGGCCAATGAGGAGGGTCTACTGACCTGCTCAATTCTTTGTCCTTGGAGGGAATGTCCTGTGGTGACTCAGTCCATCAAACAGGCAAAGCTGACATCATAAAGATGGTGGTGGTGTGTCTAGGAGGGCGGTGCCTTACAAACAATGTCTATATACAAAAGCTAGTAAGGGGCAGATATGGAGCAAGGTCCTAGGCTGGAGCCCCAGTGCCAGCAAAAGGAAAGCAACAGTGAAGCAGAACAGCGTGCCACTCGTGAGTAAGTTCACAAGGCCGCCAGACTGAGTAAAGGATGGAATCCAATCTCCATGCTAGCAATTTGCAACCATAGTTGAGATTCTAAAAAATACCATTTATAATCACATTAAAAGTGAAAATTTAGTACAGTATCTGAAAAAAACTGTCCAATATTTTCACTGTATGAGATTGCTCAGAGAAACTAAAGAAACTAAAGAAAATGAACAGAAATATGTTCAGAGAATCCTCAGTGGTAAGTAAGCTTTCTTCAAATTGCTTCAGAGTCATTACTTCAAATTAAGATCCCAGGAGGCACTTTGAATAAATCCAGAAGCTGAACTAAAGCTTAGTACATAGGGGCTAGGAGACCCTAAAGAACTATGCAGAAAGACAAAACTGCAAGATCAAGATTATGAAGCCACAACAAGAAGACAATGCTGTAATGAGATTGTTGTAAGAGGAACAAGTTGAATGTGGTGGATTAGACCTGTAATCAAAACACTCTGAAGGCTGAGGCAGGAGGATTACCAATTATGGGGCCAGTTTGGGGTAAGAGTAAAACCCAATGAAAAATAAGGGAAATAGAAAACAAATAACATACACAGAGACACACACAGAGAGGGACAATGCACACACAGGGGCAATTGAGATAGGGAAATTAGCCATTTTAATAAATGGTGCTGGAACAGCTAAATATCCATATTCCTCAAAATGTGACTTTGACTCACATCTTTCCCTATGTACAAATATTAACTATGAGCTGGATCTATAGTCAGTGGCAGAACACCTGCTTAATACACATGAAACACAGACAAATCAAAAAGTCAATCTACCTATAACTACACTAATGGAATACTTCAAACTATAAAACTTCTCCAGGGAACAGTAAAAGGTAACCTCTGTAACCTCGGACTTAGTAAACAGGTCTTACATGTGACATCCAAAACACAAGGTTTAAAGGAACTAATTGATAAACTTCACTGAAATCAGAACATCTATTCTTTCAAAGATACTGCTAAGAGAATATAAAGACAAGTCAGACTAGGAAAAAATATTTCAAATCATGAATCTGATTAAAAATCTGTTTCTACAATTATCAAAACTAAGAGAACTATCCAATAAGTAAACATGTAAAATTATATGACATTTTATCAAAGAATGACAAAAACAAGAAAGTATGTTCAACCTTTAATCACTAGAAAAATACGAACTAAAACCACAGTGCAGGATCACTGTATAAGAATGACTAAAAGGCATCTGAACCCAGGAGCTGGGGCTGTTCCACAGACTCTGTACATGGGTCCTGCCAGGGGGAAGCTGGTCTCCAGGGAGTGCTCCAACTCCTGGACTCAGAAGTGGTATCTCCATTTTCTTTCCTTGCCACTGTCTAAGGTGGGACCAGCCAGGAGCACACAGGCTGCAGAAGTTGGGGAGCAGCTGGGACAGGGTGCTTCCAACCTCCATCTGCATGCAGGAACTGGGGCTGTTCCACAGTCCTCTGTGAACAGGTCCTGCCAGGGGAGAGCTCATCTCCCAGGAGAGCTGACACATGCGTACAGGCCCACAGGAGGGACAAGCTCAAGCCAGAGACAGGAAGACCACCTAACACCAGAGATAACCAGATGGCAAAAGGCAAGCGCAAGAACCTTCCCTACATAAACCAAGGCTACATGGATCATCAGAACCCAGTTCTTCCACGAGAGCAAGTCCTGAATATCCCATCACACCAGAAAAGCAAGGTTTGGATTTAAAAATCTCATCTCATGATGCTAACAGAGGACTTTAATAAGGACATAAATAACTCCCTTAAATACAGGAGAACACAGGTAAACAGGTAGAAGCCCTTAAAGAGGAAACACAAAAATCCCTTAAAGAATTACAGAAAAACACAATCAAACAGGTGAAGGAAAGGAACAAAACCATCCAGGATCTAAAAATGGAAGTAGGAACAATAAAGAAATCACAAAGGGAGACAAGCCTGGAGATAGAAAACCTAGGAAAGAGATCAGGAGTCAGAGATGCAAGCATCACCAACAGAATACAAGAGATAGAAGAGAGAATCTCAGGTACAGAAGATACCATAGAAAACATTGACACAACACTCAAAGAAAATGCAAAATGCAAAAAGCTCCTAACCCAAAACATGCAGGAAATCCAGGACACAATGAGATGACCAAACCTAAGGATAATAGGTATAGAAGAGAGTGAAGATTCCCAACTTAAAGGGCCAGTAAATATCTTCAACAAAATTATAGAATAAAACTTTCCTAACTTAAAGAAAGAGATGCCCATAAACATACAAGAAGCCTACAGAACTCCAAGTAGATTGGACCAGAAAAGAAATTCCTCCCATTACATAATAGTCAAAACCCCAAATGCACAAAACAAAGAAAGAATATTAAAGGCAAAAAGGGGAAAAGGTCAAGTAGCATATAAAGGCAGACCTATAAGAATTACACTAGACTTCTCAAAAGAGACTATGAAAGCCAGAAGATCCTGGGGAGATGTCATACAGACCCTAAGAGAACACAAATGCCAGCCCAGGCTACTATACCCAGCAAAACTCTTAACTACCATAGATGGAAAAAACAAGGTATTCAATGACAAGAACAAATTTACACAATATCTTTCCTCAAATCCAGCCCTTCAAAGGATAATAAACAGAAAACTCCAACACAAGGAGGGAAACTACTGCCTAGAAATAACAAGTAAATAATCTTTAAATAAATCAAAAACAAGATAGCCACATAAACATAACTCCACCTCTAACAACAAAAATAACAGGAGGCAACAATCACTTTTACTTAATATCTCTTAATATCAATGGACTCAATTCCCAAGTAAAAAGACATAGACTAACAAACAGGATATGTAAACAAGACCTGACATTTTGCTGCATATAGGAAACACACCTCAGTGACAAAGACAGACACTTCCTCAGAGTAAAAGGCTGGAAAACAAATTACCAAGCAAAGGATCCCAAGAAACAAGCTGGAGTAGCCATTCTAATATCAAATAAAATCAACTTTCAACCTAAAGTTATCAAAAAAAGATAAGAAACGGCACTTCATATTCATCAAAGGTAAAATGTACCAAGATGAGCTCTCAATTCTGAACATCTATGCTCCAAATGCAAGGGCACCCACATGCATAAAAGAAACTCTACTAAAGCTCAAAGCACACACTGCACCCCACACAATAATAGTGGGAGACTTCAACAATGGACAGATCATGGAAACAGAAACTAAACAGAGAAACAGTGGAAGTTAACAGAAGCTATGAACCAAATAGACTTAACAGGTATCTATAGAACATTTTATTCTAAAACAAAAGAATGTAACTTCTTCTCTGCAACTCATGGTAACGTCTCCAAAATTGACCATATAATTGGGCACAAAACAGGCCTCAACAGATACAAGAAGATTGAAATAATCCCATGTATCGTATCAGATCACCACTGACTAAGACTGGTCTTCAATAACAACAAAAATAATAGAAAGCCCACATACACATGGAAGCTGAACAACGCCCACACTCAATGATGACTTGGTCAAGGAAGAAATAAAGAAAGAAATTAAAGACTTTTTAAAATTTAATGAAAATGAAGCCAGAACATACCCAAACTTTTGGGACAATGAAAGCAGTACTAAGAGGAAAACTCATAGCTCTGAGAGCCTCCAAAAAGAAACTGGAGAGAGCATACACTAGTAGCTTGAAAGCACAACTGAAAGCTCTAGAATAAAAAGAAGCAAATAGACCCAAGAGGAGTAGACAGCAGGAAATAATCAAACTCAAGGCTGAAATCAACCAAGTAGAAACAAAAAGAACTATACAAAGAATCAACCAAACCAGGAGCTGAATCTTTGAGAAAATCAACAAGATAAACCCTTAACCAAACTAATCAGAGGGCACAGAGACAGTATCCAAAACAACAAAATCAGAAATGAAAAGGGGGACTTAACAACAGAATCTGAGGAACCCCAAAAAATCATCAGATCCTTCTAGAAAAGCCTATACTCAACACAACTGGAAAATCTGAATGAAATCAACAATTTTCTAGACAGATACCAAATACCAAAGTTAAATCGGGATCAGATAAACAATCTAAACCATCCCATAACCCCTAAAGAAATAGAAGCAGTCATTAATAGTCTCCCAACCAAAAAAATCCCAGGACCAGATGGGTTTAGTGCAGAGTTCTATCAGACCTCCAAAGAAGACC
Organism: Mus pahari; assembly: GCF_900095145.1. NCBI lineage: Eukaryota > Metazoa > Chordata > Mammalia > Rodentia > Muridae > Mus > Mus pahari. The sequence goes on along the minus strand of NC_034601.1, from coordinate 9,266,485 downwards.
TAATACCAATATTCTTCAAATTATTCCACAAAATAGAAACAGATGGAACACTACCCAATTCATTCCATGAAGCCACAGTTACTCTGATACCTAAACCACAAAAAGACCAAAGAAAAGAACTTCAGACCAATTTCCCTTATGAATATGGATGCAAAAATACTCAATAAAATTCTCACAAACCAAATCCAAGAACAGATCAAAACAATCATCCATCATGATCAAGTAGGCTTCACCCCAGGGATGCAGGGATCATTCAATATACAGAAATATATTAATGTAATCCACTACATAAACAAACTCAAAGAAAAAAACACATAATCATTTCATTAGGTGCTGAAAAACCTTTTGACAAAATCCAACTTTTCATAATAAAAGTCCAGGAAAGATCAGGAATTCAAGGCCCATGCCTAAACATAGTAAAAGCAATATGTAACAAACCAGTAGTCAACATCAAACTAAATGGAGAGAAACTTGAAGCAATCCCAGTAAAATCAGGGACTAGACAAGGCTGTCCACACTATCCCTACCTGGTCAATACAGTACTCAAAGTCCTAGCCAGAGCAATAAGACAAGAAAAGGAGGTCAAAGAGATATAAATTGGAAAGGAAGAACTCAAAATATTACTACTTGCAGATGACATGATAGTATACTTAAGTGACCCCAAAAATTCCACCAGAGAACTCATAAACCAGATAAACAACTTCAGTAAAGTGGCTGGATATAAAATTAACTCAAACAAATCAGTGGCCTTCCTCTACTCAAAGGATAAGCAGGCTGAGAAAGAAATTGGGGAAACAACACCTTTCACAATAGTCACAAATAATATAAAATATCTTGGTGTNACTCTAAGCAAGTGAAAGATCTGTATGACAAGAACTTCAAGTCTCTGAAGAAAGAAATAGAAGAATATTTCAGAAGATGCAAAGATCTCCCATGCTCATGGACTGGCAGGATTAATATAGTAAAAATGGCCATCTTGTCGAAAACAACCTACAGATTGAATGCAATCCCTATCAAAATTCCAAGTCAATTCTTCATAGAGTTAGAAAGAACAATTCTGAAGCTCATTTGGAGAAACAAAAAAAGTCAGGATAGCTAAAACTATTCTCAACAATAAAAGAACTTCTGGCAGAATCACCATCCCTGACCTCAAGCTGTACTACAGAGCAATCGAGATAAAATCTGCATGGTATTGGTACAGTAACAGGCAGGCAGATCATCGGATAGAATTGAAGACCCAGAAATGAACTCACAAACCTATGGTCACTTGATCTTTGACAAAGGATCTAAAACCATCCAGAGGAAAAAAAGACAGCATTTTCGACAAATAGTACTGGTTCAACTGGTAGTTAGCATGCAAAAGAATGCAAATCAATCCATTCTTATCTCCCTGTACAAAACTCAAGTCCAAGTGGATCAAGGACCTCCACATAAAACCAGAGACACTGAAATTAATAGAAAAGAAACTGGGGAAGAGCCTCAAGCACATGGGCACAAGGGAAAATTTCCTGAACAGAACACCAATTGCTTATACTTTAAGATCAAGAATTGACAAATGGGCCATCATAAAATTGCAAAGCCTCTGTAAGGCTAAGGACACTGTCAATAGGACAAAACAGCAACCAACAGATTGGGAGAAGATATTTACCAACCTTACATTTGATAGAGGGCTAATATCCAATATATACAAAGAACACAAGAAATTAGACTCCAGAGAACCAAATAACCTTATTAAAAAAATGGGATACAGAGTTAAACAGAGAATTCTCAACTGAGGAATACTGAATGGCTGAGAAGCACCTAAAGAAATGTTCAATATCCATAGTCATCAGGGAAATGCACATCAAAACAACCCTGAGCTTCCACTTCACACCCAGTCAGAATGGCTAAGTTCAAAAACTTAGGTGACACCAGATGCTGGCAAGGATGTGGAGAAAGAGGAACACTCCTCCACTGCTGGTGGCATTTCAAGCTGGTACAACCACTCTGGAATTCAGCTTGGCCT
>NC_034601.1:9249193-9263921 GCF_900095145.1 Mus pahari | reverse complement strand
AAGACCACAGTGTGGATCTTTGGTCCTTCTTAGAAGGGGGAACAAAATACCCTTGGGAGGAGTTACAGAGACAAAGTTTGGAGCAGAGACTGAAGGAAGGACCATCCAGAGAATGTCCCACCTGGGGATCCATCTCATATACAGTCACCAAACCCAGACACTATTGTGGATGCCAACAAGTGCTTGCTGACAGGAGCCTGATATAGCTGTCTCCTGAGAGGCTCCACCAGTGCCTGACAAATACAGAAGTGGGGGCTCACAGCCATTCATTGAACTGAGCACAGGGTCCCCAATGGAGGAGCTAGAGAAAGGACCCAAGGAGCTGAAGGGGTTGCAATCCCATAGGAGGAACAACAATATGAACCAACCAGTACCCCCAGAGCTCCCAGGGACTAAACCATCAACCAAAGGAGGGACTCAAGACTTCAGCTGCATATGCAGCAAAGGATGGCCTTGTGAGACATCAAAGAGAGGAGAGGCCTTGTGAAGGCTAGATGCCCCAGTGTAGGGGAATGCCAGCACAGGGAAGCAGGAGTGGGTTAGTGAACAGAGTGGTGGATGGGATGGGGGTTTTCAGAGGGGAATTAGGAAAGGGGATAATATTTGAAATGTAAATAAAGGATGTACCTAATAAAAAAATGAAAAAAAAAATGACTAAAAGGAAAAAGGACTGCTCCTAGAAAGGTGCTGACTGACAGTGGCCTGCAGCAGCTTAGTCCTTACACACTTGGTGTTCAGAATGTAAAAGCAAGGAGCTGCAGATACAGGGCCCACCACTTCCCTCCTCAGCATGTTAAGAAAAGAGCATTCGCTCATAGTATGCAAGTGTTCAGAGGGTCAAGTGTTCTTAAGAGCCAAACACAGATACATCTTAACAGTAGTGAGCAGTTAGTAGGCCCACAAAGTTGGCATATCCACACAGCACAATGGCATGAAGGGGAAAAGCACCAACGCACCTGAAATACCAAAGCATCTCATGAAAGCTGCAAACAGGATTCTGTTAAGTAAATCTAAAGTTATAGAAATGACAGAAGCAGCGCCTAGAAATGGACAAAGGACCATGAGGTATACTACAGAGTGATACCAAAAGCCTTGAGGGAGGACAGACACGTTCATCCTCCTTATCTATTGATGGTGCCTCTGGCATACGAGTGTATTGGAACTGATTAAACTGAACATTTGAAACTGTCAATTACAGTTCAAGATGACTATCAGAGGCTCAGTGATGAAGCCCAGCACAATGTAAAGCTGTGGGTTGAACCCCTATCACTAATTTAAAAAATATAAAGTAAATTTAAAAAAATTATGAGTTGGTGTGCTCAGTAGTTTTATCAACTTGACACAACTGGCTGGGCTCTGGAAAATCTGTGGGGCATTTTCCTGACTGTGATTGAAATAGTGGACCCCACCTATTTGTGGCAGCACTCCTGGGCAGGTGTCCTGGGCTGTGTAAGAAAGCAGGGTGTGCAAACCTTAGAAAGCAAGCCTGTAAGCAGTGTCTCTCATCTGTTCCTCCCTTAGCCCCTGCCCTAGTTTCCTTCAAGAAGGGGCTGTACAGTACAAGCTACAAAAATAAATAAATTAAATACATACATACATACATACATACATACATACATACATACATACATACATCCCCACCTTCCTCTCCCAGGTTGGTTTTGGTCAGTGCTTTATCACAACTCGTAAAACAGAAAGTAACCAGAACACTGGGCTAAAGCTTGGTGGGAGGGGTTGCCTAACACACACAAGGCTGTGTCACATATCAACTGCCATTAAAAATAAAGAGGTGCACACCGTTAATCCCAGCACAAAGCCAGCCTGGTCTACATAACAAGTTCCAGGCCTACCCCATTACAGGATGAAGAAAGGAAGAAAAGGAAAAAGAGAAGAGAAGAGAAGAGAAGAGAAGAGAAGAGAAGAGAAGAGAAGAGAAGAGAAGAGAAGAGAAGAGAAGAGAAGAGAAGAGAAGAGAGGAAAGAAAGGGACAAAAGAAAGAGAGAATGGAAGAAAGAAAAGGAGAGGAAGAGTAAGCTGCCTGAATTCTGCAGCTCTTTCAACAGCACACTGAGACTTTGGCTGTGGCAAAGGACCAATGCTACAGCCTTCAACACATCTTTCCCTTTGACCTTTGCTCTACATAAGCACAACTGTAAAAGTAAATGACTCTTGGGTGGAAAAGTGAACCAACAGGTCTCCCTGGATTGCGCAGTGGTCTGCTGACTGGCTTTGAAGAAAGCCCGAATGTTTAGCTCAGCCATGAACACTGATTGCTCTGTCACTAGGTATTGAAATCATTACTGCTACAACCTGCCCTAAAGTGGTTCATTAATTCAGGTAAACATTCACTACACATGCTCTTTGTGTCTGGCATTGTTGAAGTGCTGGACTTCATGCAGCAGGGCCAGGATCACATTCCAAAGCTGTTCTGCACCTTCTATTGGATGGACTTAGCTACTGCACTAAGCACACAGTGAAGGAAGGCAGTGGAAAAATGCACAGTAGCCAGCCCAGGACAGCCACTCTTGTAATGGAGCTAGCTGGTTCCAAAGAGGTCCTTCTTACTTGGAATTGGAAAGGGTGTGGAAAGGTAACAAGGACTAGACCCAAAGGGTGTAAACTAGTAATAACTGAAATTTTCAAGTAAATTCTTAGAGATTATATCAAAGATAATATCCCATACCATATCCTTTCATTTCTGTTTTCAGGGGGTCTATTTGTATATTTTCTGGTTTCAGACAGGTTCTTGCCCTGGCTAGGCTGGTACTCATAATGTAACCTAAGCTGACATTGAGGAGCAGTTGACAGGCGGCCTTTTAGCATCTGAGTACTGGGATTACAGATATGTGCCACCTTGGACTTAAAAAAAAAGTTCTCCATTCCTGGTTTTAGAGAATCCTATGCTCTGGACCTAGTATGAGAATTGCATCATACAGAAGGCACATGTGTTTTATTCAGTATTCAGTAAAGCCCAGAAGACACACATCTTCCAACTGACCAAGAGCATCCATTTGAAAACTACTCTTTTCTGTTCCTTGTATTGATAATGTTTCTGGCTTTTTCTCTAAAATAACTCACTGAAGTGAAGACAGAACCACTAAGAATGGATTCCTGGAGTACATGCTACTGTTAGAGTTTCAGGTTCCCTTGGGAAAGTTTCTTCTCTTATAAGTGTTTTCAGTTACTTCGGAAATACCATGTTCTATCTTTGCAAAGGAATAACTTTACAAACAGCAAGTTTTCAGTGGCTTTGGCCCAACAGAAGGATTCTCTATAGCATGTTAAAGGCACCATGCCCTTAACCATGCTCTATAGCATGTTAAATGCACCACGCCCTTAGCCAGCCCCACATTATCCTCCTGCTCACTTGCCATCTCCACTGTCAAATACAGTCCTAATATATATTTTACTTTGAAAGGAAATACTGCTCCATGGCATGGCCAAAATCTGCTGTCAGCTACTGATCATTTGGCCCTTCACATGCAATAGTTCCATCATCCTCACTATGTTAGGGAACCATTTCACAAGCACAGAGCTACTTCTCATTACTAACACAGAGGACACCTTGGACTATGTGGCAGGGAGTCTCTCAGGCTAGGTGTGACCACACCTGCTGAGAATGTGGGCTCACCTCACCATGAACATCTACAGTTTAATTGTTCTCAGTAGGGCCAATATCCTGTAATTTCCCTTAATCTTAGAAGACAGGTAATGACAACAGGCTGGCTACACACCTCAATCCATGTTCTAAGTATCTGGAAACACACAGCCTGTACTACTATATGCAATGAAGCCAGGTCTTTCTGGTAGGTTGGCTCAATGGATACAATGTTTGCTATAAAAGCATGAGGCCCTGACTTTGATGCCCAGCACCTCCACCACCCCCCTGTACATGCCCCTGCCCCAAAAACTCAGCTGAGCATTGAGCTGGAGAGGTGGCTCAACAGTAAAGAACACTCACTGCTTTTGGCAGAGATCTGGGTCGCAAGCAACTGCAGCTACAGTTGTAGGGGATCTGATACTCTCTTCTGGTCTCCACAGGTTCCTACACTCAGATGGGGCACAAACACCTCATCAGGCATACACAGATATGCATAAAATATTTTTCTAAAAGCGGGACATAGCAGCTTTTAAACTTTTTAGCATTCTATGGCTAGCCAATCTAGCCACATCAGCAGGCCCTAGGGTTCAGTGAAAGACCCTATCTCAAGACGTAAAGTGAGAAGCAACAAAAGGAGACACCTGATATCAGCCTCTGGCTTCCACCCACAGAATTTTACATCTACAGAATGGCTTTATTTGCAGTACTGTTACTCTTTATCATGCTTAAATTGGCTTTAAATTATGACAATTCTGATTTATCAGTGCTTATAAGAACATAATTTGCTGGGCAGTAGTGCATGGACAGTGAAGAATAACTGAGAAATTATTTTAAATTCATCCTATTATAGCTTTCCACAAATTATGTTCTTTTTGGTTTTTCAAGACAGGAATTCTCTGTATAGCCCTGGCTGTCCTGGAACTCACCCTGTAGACCAGGCTGGTCTCGAACTCAGAAATCCGCCTGCCTCTGCCTCCCAAGTGCTGGGATTAAAGGCATGTACCACCACTGCCTGGCCACGATGCCATTCTTTGACTTAATTATTCTTTAAGGGAAAGTCTCTGTCTCAATTATCTTTATTCCCTAAGTCTAATTTTAGAAAAAAAAATATTTTTAATTTATTGACAGGACTGTCAATAGGTAACTAAGGACATTAAAAGTCAGGCAAACCACACAAACACCCAACAAAGAAAGAGAACTTCACACCAATTTCCCTTATGAATATCGATGCAAAAACACTCAAAATTCTTGGCAACCGAATCTAAGAACACATCAAAATGATCATTCACCACTATCAGGTAAGCTTCATCCCAGGGATGCAGGGATGGTTCAATATACAGAAATCCATCAATGTAATCCACTACATAATCAAAGTCAAAGAAAAAACCACATGATCATTTCATTAGATGCTGAAAATTCATTTGACAAAATTCGACATTCCTTCATGTTAAAAGTCTTGGAAAGAATAAAAATTCAAGGCCCATACCTAAACATAGTAAAAGCAATATACAGCAAACCAGTAGCTAACATCAAACTAAATAGAGAGAAACTTGAAGCAATCCCACTAAAATCAGGGACTAGACAAAGCCCTCCCCTCTCTCCCTCCCTCCCTCCCTCCCTCCCTCTCCATTTAATATAGTGCTTGAAGTTCTAGCTAGAGCAATTATCAAAGGGATACAAATTGGAAAGAAATAGTCAAACTATCACTATTTGCAGATGATATGATAGCATACTTAAGTGACCCCAAAAACTCCACCAGAGAACTCCTACAGCTGATAAACAACTTCAGCAAAATAGCCAGATATAAAATTAATTCAAACTAATCAATGGCCTTCCTCTACTCAAAGGATAAACAGAGAAAGAAATTAGGGAAACAACACCTTTCACAATAGTCACAAATAATATAAAGTATCTTAGTGTGATTGTAACCAAACAAGAGAAAGATCTGTATGACAAAAACTTCAAGTCTCTGAAGAAAGAAATCAGAGAAGACCTCAGAAGATGGAAAGATCTNCCATGCTCGTGGATTGGCAGGATTAATATAGTAAAAATGGCCATCTTGCTGAAAGCAACCTATAGATTCAATGCAATCCCCATCAAATTTCCAACTCAATTCTTCATAGAGTTAGAAAGAGCAATTCTCAAATTCATCTGGAATNACAAAAAACCTAGGATAGCAAAAGCCATTCTCAACAATAAAATAACCTCTGGAGCATCCCTGGCGTCAAGCTGTACTACAGAGCAATTGTAATAAAAACTGTAGAACTTATGCTCTAAGATCAAGAATTGACAGATGGGCCATCATAAAATTGCAAAGCGTCTGTAAGGCTAAGGACACTGTCAATAGGACAAAACAGCAACCAACAGATTAGGAGAAGATCTTTGCCAACCTTACATCTGATAGAGGGCTAATATCCAATGTATACAAAGAACACAAGAAATTAGACTCCAGAGAACCAAATAACCTTATTAAAAAATGGGATACAGAGTTAAACAGAGAATTCTCAACTGAGGAATACTGAATGGCTGAGAAGCACCTAAAGAAATATTCAACATCCATAGTCATCAGGGAAATGCACATCAAAACAACCCTGAGCTCCCACTTCACACCAGTCAGAATGGCTAAGTTCAAAAATTCAGGTGACACCAGATGCTGGCAAGGATGTGGAGAAAGAGGAACACTCCTCCACTGCTGGTGGCATTTCAAGCTGGTACAACCACTCTGGAATTCAGCTTGGCCTTTCCTCAGAAAACTGGACATAGTACTATCAGAGGTCCCAGCTCTACCACTCCTGGGCATATACCCAGAAGATGCTCCAACATGTAAGAAGGACACATGCTCCACTCTGTTCATAGCAGCCTTATTTATAATAGCCAGAAGCTGGAAAGAACCCAGATGTCCCTCAACAGAGGAATGGGGATACAGAAAATGTACAGGAATGGTACGTTTACACAATGGAGTACTACTCAGCTATTAAAGACAATGAATTCATGAAATCTTAGGCAAATGGATGGAACTAGAAAATATCATCCTGAGTGAGGTAACCCAATCACAAAAGAACACACATGGTATACACTCACAGATGAATGGATATCAACTCAGAAGCTCGGAATACCCAAGATACAATTCACAGACCAAATGAAGCTCAAGAAGAATGAAGACCACAGTGTGGATCTTCGGTCCTTCTTAGAAGGGGGAACAAAATACCCAAGGGAGGAGATACAGAGACAAAGTTTGGAGCAGAGACTGAAGGAAAGACCATCCAGAGAATGCCCCACCTGGGGATCCATCTCATATACAGTCACCAAACCCAGACACTATTGTGGATGCCAACAAGAGCTTGCTGACAGGAGCCTGATATAGCTGTCTCCTGAGAGGCTCCACCAGAACCTAACAAATACAGAGGCAGATGCTCTCAGGCAACCATTGGACTGAGCACAAGGTCCCCAATGGGGGAGCTAGAGAAAGAACTGAAGGAGCTGAAGGATCTTTCATCCCCATAGGAGGGGCAACAATATGAACTAACCAGTACCCCCAGAGTTCCCAGGGACTAAACCACCAACCAAAGAGTACACATGGCTCCAGCTGCATATGTAGCAGAGGATGGCCTTGTTGGATATTAATGGGAGGAGAGGCACTTGGTCCTGAGAAGGCCAGATGGCCCAGTGTAGGGGAATGCCAGCACAGGGAAGTAGGAGTGGGTAAGCTGATAAGCAGGGGGAGAGGGGATGGCATAGGGTGTTTTTGGAGGGGATACCAGGAAAGGGGATAACATTTGAAATGTAAAGAAAGAAAATATCTGATTTTTTTTTTTTAACAAAAAGGAAAAACAGTCAGGTAAAACAAAAGGAAAGAAAAAGAGATGAAGAAGGAATTAGGCACAATGGTATGACTTGGACAGGGAAATCACAGACTACAGAGTTTCTGTACCAGAAATGGCCTTTAGCCAATAAGATCCAAGGCCTTTCAATCCCTTGGCCTGATGCAAAAACTCCCAAATTTTTGTGTGCTCTCCTTATCTAAGAGAGGATCCACCCAAAGAACTGCTCGAAACACCTAGCATGTGGCAAGCGCAGGATACAGCCTTTAGGGAGGCACAGCCAAGAAAGCATTCTCTAGCTTCCAGCAGTGAAAGAAGTTAAGTCAATCAAACAATTAAAATTGTATACCCCAGTAGTCTCTCTCCTAGACTGCATTGGTCTAACACTGTTTAGCAGACATCCTACGTTCTGTTCTGTCCATCCCTGAACCTCCTCACTCTTGGGCAAGAAATGGTTTTCAAAGCCACAAACTTGTGAGGTCTCCTTGACCTGTCCCTTCATGTCAGATCCTGAGCCAGCTCACATTTCCAGAGTGATGTGCACCAGATCACATCCAGGATACCTTCCCCTTCTGCTGACAACTCTGTGAGGCTGGCACAGCTCCAGCACACAGGGCACAAAACTCAAGACCGGAGTGCTATTGTGATCCCAAAAATGCCAGCTGGGAGGAAAGGCTCACTCCCTCTGGCTTTAGTGTTAAGACAGCCCTGCCCAGTGAGCAGGCCACTGTCTTTCTTCCCAGGGTACCTGCAGTCCTCTTGGTTCTATAGCACTGTATTATTTGTATGATCTTCTCCAGGGACCCTCCAAATACTGACTGAGCTTCCTGTTAGCTGTCTGTCAGGCACCCTGACTAGATCCTCCCTACCTTTTCCAGCCTCTGCCTCCACTGCTCCACTAGCATCCAGCTCAGATCTCACCAGCTCAGGTACAGCAGCACAAGAGCCCAATGGCAATCTTCATACCCAGGTCCTAAAGAACAAAAACCACAATGAATGTCTCACCCCTTTTTCTCTGCTAGATACCTCAATGCCCATTCCTACTGCTAAGTGCAAAATGTGAACTGTATACCAGGACACAGCCATCCCCCAGAATCAATATTCTTCTCCAGTCAAACAGCTGCAGACAGTGGTATGCCCTGAATACACTGGAGTCAAGCTTGAGCTCAGACCTCCCACCAAACAGATGGAACCCATTACTAAGAGGATGCTTTCTTTCCTGCAAACATGAGAAAACTCAAGCCAAGAGGCTTTCCTTGGGCTTATTTCTGGGCATCAAAGCTACTACATCTAAATCTACATTTTACTATGACTACACTGAAAAGCTATTTTAGTAAATTTTTATTTATTCTTTGGTAAATTTATATACTATGTTTTGATCGTATTCACCCAACTCTTCTGCTTAACTAGTCAGATCCAGCATCACCTCTCTATTCCCTCCAACATCATGTCCTCTTTTGTCTTGTTTTACAAGCCAGAGTCCAATTTGTGCTGCCCATATACTCCTGGTGCTAGGTCACAGGCGGTTCAGCTACCAGGAGACATATTCTTAAAACAGACGCTCTCTTCCCTGGAAGCCACCAAGTGTCCACAGCCCCTCAGTTGGGAGATGAGGGACCCCTCCCCACTCCATGCTAAAATGTTGACTGGCCCGACCAATCCTGTGTAGGTCGCCCCAGGCGCTGTGAGCACTTGAGCACAGGGTCCCTGTCACGCCCAGAAGGCAATACTGCTCTGGTCCTTTCTAACCTCTGGCTCTTACAGCTTTTCTTACCACTCGTCTGTGATGTTTGCTGTTCTTGTGGATAGGGGAACGATACAGAAGTTCCATTTGTGGGTGAGCATTTCATTGACCCTACTACTGTTATTCTGCTAAACGGACATGGCATCAAACTTCTCAATTCAGGTTTCTTTCCTCATAGATTAGTGCAGCTCTCAGGAATCATCAAAGAAGTTTCTTTGTGCAGTGAATGGTGGTTAACACAGAAACTTACAACTGGTCAAAGAAAGAAGCATCAGTGGGGTGTCCTACACACAGCTTAAGCAAGGCTGTCATAGCAGATACCCTGTGCACAGCATGCCCAGCTACAAGACCAAAAGAGACAATCACGAGAGATGAGGACAAGTTCTGGTGCCCACCCAGCTCTAGCATCTGAGCCCACTCTGTGCACCTCCACTCCCCACCCAGAGACACAAATAAAAAGCCACTACCAAAACAAAATACAAGTTCACTAAAGCATTATTGTTTAACAGCTAAGAAGTAGAAATCACCTAAATGTCTGCCCAATGATAAAACAATGTATATCCACACAACAGAATATTACACTGAAGTAAAAATGAGGCTTTGATATTTACTACAATGTAAATGAATCTCAATAACGTGCTGAACTGGATAGTTTTATGTCAACTTGACAAAAGCCAGAGTCATTTGAAAAGGGGGAACTTCATTTGAGAAAATAGCCCTCCAGAATGGCCTGTAGCAAGCCTATGGTGCATTTTCTTGATTAATGATTGATGTAGGAGGGCTCAGCTTGCTGTGGGCAGTGCTACCTGTTGGGCAGGTGGTCCTGGGTTCTCTAAAAAAAGAGGCTGAGCAAGTCATGAGGAGCAAGCCAGTAAGCAGCATAGCCTCTGCATCAGCTCCTGCCTTCAGGTTCCTGCCCTGCTTGAGTTCCTGTCCTGACTTCCCTGAATAATGGTGTGTGACCCAAGAGTTGTAAAGCTGAGATAAACCCTTTCCTTCAAGTTGTTTATGGTCATGGTGTTTTATCACAGCAATAGAAACCCTAACAAAAAGGGCCATATACTGAATGACTACATTTATATGATATATCTGGAATAGCTAAATTCATGAAAACAAAGATTAGTGCTGCCAGGAACAGGACCATGGAGGGGTCGTGTTTCTTCATGGAGAGCTCACAGTATTCTGGACTTAGACAGTAATGACTGGTACAGAACTTTACAAATATATTAAAGACCACTTTTATAAACCTTGCATTATGTGAGTTAAATATGAGTAAAACCATTATTTTAAGAGTTAATGACCTAGAAGGATAACATAGTGCCTCTGCTCAGGGGCCTGCTTGAACCAGCCTGCAACAGGATAGCCTATCTTCAGAACACGCAATCTGTTCAAATGAGGAAACAATTTATTTTCCTACCAATAAATCCCTATAGTAACCAATCATAAAATCAAATCCAAGATAAACAGAGCCAAAAACAAAAGGGCATACATACAATCTGCAGCTAGCCAGCAGATACAGGATGGAACCAACTCAAAACTGCACAAGGAGAAGTGTTCTCAAGCATGCAGCTCACCTCCTGCTCATCACAGCCACTTCAACAAGTCTAAGACTTTCTGCCTCGTGAGGAGAAACTGCAACCTCTGACTGGTAGAATAGCAAACAGCACTCTCTCCTCTGACTGCAGCCACACCTTGCAGAAGGCCTCTTTATATTTGGGCACTGGGGGCCTTCATCTCAGAGTATTGCTAAATTAAGCTAGTCTATGTTGTACTGAATTTAGCCAGACCCCCTGGCAGGCTGAGAGACTTCCTCCGGCAATGGTTGAGGATGCAGAAATCAAGAGAAACATCACAGGGAGGTTGGCATTGCTTGACTCATTCTGTTCAAGACTACAGACTCTCCAACACCAGAAACAAGTAACCATTCTTAACACAATCCCTCCTTCTTCTGTGGCCATACACAGACATACAGATCTGGAGCCACAGAGGGGATTTGAACCATACTTTTTAAAGCCTACTAGCTACATGCCCAAGGACAAGTATCAATTTCACTGTGCCCTTCTATCATTGCTGAATGAAAAAAAATGAAGTCATGAAACTGGACCAGGGCACAATGCTCAAGAATGGCCCACCACAGAACATCTTCCTACTCATAACTCCATGTTATACCCCATGCAGGGCTTACTTATCCTCAGTTCTAGTCACTGACACCAGCCATGCCTCTTCCTGGATTCGTTTTCATGGAACCACCAACAAAAGACCCCATGAGGACTTTATACAAAATGATCTCCCTCCTCTACCCGGGCCCCGCCATGGAAGTAAAGACAAAAAGCCATCAATAAAGCCTCTCGGATGTATTAAATCGGGGCGTGACACAAAGCCTTCATTCACCTAACAGGCATTTAAAAGCACTGAACCGAGACATTTGAAGTGCATATTGTGCGAACAGTAATTGGTAACCTTTCCATAAGACTCATGCAATCTGATTATAATTCCCAAGTGTCAGCAGTCAGTTTTTAAGGTAAAAGAAAAAGGAAGTGGGATGGCTTCAAACGCTCAGGGAGAGGTGTAGGAGGGTGTCCTTTCCCTGACAGTAATTCTCATTTGACTGAAGGCTGCTAGAACAAGCTCAGACTCAAAAAAAAAAAAAAAAAAAAATCTGTCACATTAGAGTTGACTGAAATGCAATCAAGATGAAACTTACTGGGTTTAACATACACACTTAGCCTTCTGCTCCCCCTCTCTGAAGACACAAAAGGAGCGTGTATGTGAAGTTGTATCTACCTATGCTAAAGATGTAAGGCTGGTGTGCAGTGTATTTTCAGGTAGGATGTCCGTCCAGTCAGCAGCTAGGCTCTGCTGCTGCAGCCGCCTTCTGCCTAGCTCCAGATGAATTTCCATCATGCCACACAAGGCACAGCTCCCAGGGCTGGCAAGGAAGTAAAAGTTTTCAGGAAGGAAAGATAGGCTACAGAGCTGAGGGATATGGGACTTAGAAAATAACTTGTGACAGGCTACTGCTCTCCCCTTCCCGCATCTAAAGCTCTACCTTAAGCCCAGAAGTATAGAAGAGAATGAATCAGACTGACTCTGGGGACCAGCTATTGTCACCACACAGCAGCAGTTGGCCTCTTTCCCCCAACACAGTTCAGTCTTCTCTCCCTCACTGCAAAGCGGTTTCATCTGGAAAGTCACAACCCTGAATGCTCAGGCTCGGCTTGCCACCTCTGCCCAACCTTCCATCCAGCGACCACTGAGAAACTCTGCCCACAATGGGAAGAGACACGGCGTCTACACACCACTGTGTGAGCTCTGTAGTCAGTTTGCAGTGTCTCACCAATGCTACTGAGTTAGCATGACGGTCCATTTACTCCTCGCTCCCCACAGGCAACTCAGAACTGCTTTCAAGGCACTTTCACCAGTAAAACAGAAGGAAGTCCAGAACCAAGAACTACACAATTGGAAGGAAAAGCCGGGGGGGGGATTATTCTATTATTCCCAGTAAGACACCAGGGGGTGTCAGAGGGGGCACAGGAAATCCCCCTTCATTCAGAGCCTACCGCTGCTATCAAGTCCATGTCGGCTGAACTGTGAACTATGTATTTTAAAGAGTTGTTAGGGTTGGCAAGATGGGGAAGAACTTACCACAAAAGCCTAAAGACCCAAGTTCAATCAAGACCTCATGATGGAAGGAAAGAATCAACTCCCAAAGCTATCCTCTGACATCAATACACACACTCTCTTCCTCTGTGGGCCTTGGTTTCTCTCTCCTCAAGATGGCACAAATTTAAAATGTAGGCCCCTTGCACACCTCACAACCCCTCGCTTCCACAGCCTGGAGCACTCCTAAGACAACCACACATTACACCAGAGAAAAGGAGGTTATGAAGAATTTAAAATGTTTTCAAAGGAAACTTTTAAAAACATAAAAAGACTTACCTCAGTAAAAATATTTATTTTCCTGTCTTACATTCTCTTTCTTAGCACCTTTATTATGAACCTGAAAAAAGAAAGTAGAAATTACTTTTCCTTGACCATCTACCACATGCCAGCAAGGGATTACAAACAGGGAGCTGAGGTCATCAAAAAGAGACCACCAAGAAACAGAACCCTGACAGAAGGGAAAGCTTCTAAATCAAGGATCCACAGATGATGGGAACTCTGCAGCAGGCTGGAGGCTGGGTATAGAGTTCCTGCTCCAACCAGGACATCCTCAGTGAGCCATCGCACCTCTGGGCCCATTGTTTGTATGGCTACCAACAGCACCCAACTAAGAACATGAGGGTCAAGGATCACACTGTATGACCCAGCCAGAGACTCCTTGGTGTCTCTTGAACATACATGTGAACAAACATTCATTCTTAGCTTCTTACAAAGAAGAATCTGCCTCTTTAATGCTTGTTATGGTTCCTATAACTGCCTTCAAGGCACTAAGAGTGTAACAGATAAGAAGAGATGGAGATGAATTTCCTGACTTGCAAAGCAAAAAGGAAGATTGGGGTCTTCCCTCATTTGTTTAACATCTGGTTTGTCTCTTATCGGATGTTTGCTTGGGTGCTAGGCACTCTTCACAGGATGGTCATAATATCTCTCCAGTTTCCAACATAAAGGAGGTGCAAATCACTGGTTGAACAAGGTATTGGATATAACACTGTTTTTACTGAATGCCATACTTGACTGGCAACAGAACATTCTAGACAGTACCCTAGAAACCCCAGGTCTTTGGGGAATGTCTAGCAGCATCATAGTCACAGTATATTTAAGAGAGGACTGAGTAATGCAGGGTTAGAAAGCAGGAAGGAAGCCTTGAACGCCAGACCACACCTCCTGCTCTATTCTCAAATGTACTGATTAGTGAGAGTACTAGGGCAAGCCTGTAATCCCAGCTGGTTCGGAGGCTGAGGCAGGAGGATTACAAACTCAAGGCTTAACTGAACTACACAGTGAGTTCAAGGCCAGCCTGAAAAACTTAGTGAGAGTATATCCCGAAATTTAACAATAAAAGGAAAGAGAAGCTGAAGCTGTTAGCGCAGTGGCAGAATGCTTACCTAGCATAGAAAAAACCCTGGGCTACGGGCAGTGGTGGTGCACGCCTTTAATCCCAGTACTTAGGAGGCAGAGGCAGGCAGATTTCTGAGTTCGAGGCCAGCCTGGTCTACAGAGTTGAGTTACAGGGCAGCCAGGGCTACACAAAGAAACCCTGTCTGGAAAAACCCAGAAAAAAAAAAAAAGAAAAAGAAAAAGGAAAAAAAACCCTGGGCTATATCACCACTGCAGCAAAATAATTTTATTTTAAAAGTTGATATCTCTTCTCAGTCTAAGATCTAACATTCCTGTGGCTTTTCTCTTGTTCACTTACAAACATGCTGGTTGTGTTGGTGCATGCCTCTGATGAGAGTACTCAGAAGGCAGAGGCAGGAGGATCTCCAGCCTGGTCTACAAAGCAAGTCCAGGATAACTGGGGCTATTACAGAGAGAAACCCTGTCTCAAAACAAAACAAAACAAAATAAGGTCAAGGAGTGAGTAGGAAACTGAAGAGGTGAAGAGGAGGAGGAGGAGGA
>NC_034601.1:9227670-9249170 GCF_900095145.1 Mus pahari | reverse complement strand
AGGAGGAGGAGGAGGAAGAGGAGGAGGAGGAGGAGGAGGAGGAGGAGGAGGAGGAGGAGGAGGACAGACTTAAGCATAAGCTCCTCCCCCACTTTGTCAGTATCCTCCATGTTGCTCCTTTTAGAGATAAACCAATTCCAGCTTGGAAAAAGCTAAACAGACTTTGGAGTCATTCCTTTAATGTGATTTTACTTTTTTCTTTTATTTCCCCTGAGAAAAGTAGGAAACAAAATGCTGCGATGTGCCCAATACGCACAGCTGCGCAGCACAGGATTCCCAGAAGGCTTTGGGGCAAATGCACCAAGTACAGCGGTATCTGCACAGATATTCCAGGCGGAATCCTAAATGGACCAAAGGCTCAAGAGTGGAAGTAATCCCACAGACACCCTAACAGGCCTAGGAATGAGAATGCCTTCCAGGAAGTACATCCAAATTCAGGCTCCATAACAGGCTGACAGAAACCATGGAAATCTTAGGGGAAAGGTGAGGAGCCAGAGCTATGGCTCAGTGCTTAAGAGTACTGGTGCTCTTCCAAAAGATCTGGCTTCAAGTCCCAGGACCCACATGGTAGCTCACAACTCTTTATAACTCTAGTCCTAGGGGATGCAACACCATCCCCTGCCTCTATAGATATTGTATGCTGTGATACACATTTAGGCAAAATATCTATAGACATAAATTGTTTTTTAAAAGAGTATCTTTTTTAAAAATGAGGCTGGAGAGTTGGTTCAGTGGTTAAGAGCACCTATTGCTCTTGCAGAGGAACCAGGTTCAGTTCCCAACAACCACATGGTGGTTTACAACCATCTATTACTCCAGTTCCAAGGGATCTAGTATGCTCTTCTTACCTCTGCAGGTATGCATATGGATCACATACATGTGTACAGGCAAAAACACTTACACATATAAAATAAAATTTAAAAATAGTTTTAAACAGTAGAGAAAAAAATGTGAGCATTCTATTTGCCACAGTGTACCAAGGTAAATGAATACCCAGTGACAAGGACAGAGCCAACCTCAGTCATCTATGAGGTCTTAGAAAACAGAAGAAGAGAAATGCAAAGGGCATGGACACATGGTCCATAGAAAATATGCAGAGCTGGCAAGAGGGCAAAGTGCTTGCTATGCAAGCATGAGGACCCAGGTTCAGATTCAGCGCCCACAGACAACAGTGTGGTGCTGCAGAGCTGGGATCCCATGTTTCTACAGTGAGATGGGAGGCTGAGACAGGGTACCTGGGAAGTTTGCCGGAGCTAGCCTGGTGTATACAGTAGCGAAACAGAGATTATCTCAGGCGGAAGGTGAAGACTGATGCCCAAGGCTGTCCTTTGACCTTTACATGCACAGTCCCCAAACAAGAGTGGCACAGTGCACATATTAATTTGGGCTGTGCACATGTCTTAGGTAGGGTTACTATTACTTTAATGAAACACCATGATCGAAAGCAAGTTAGAGTGAATAGGATTTATTTGGTTTATACTTCCACATCACTGTTCAACCCTGAAGGAAGTCAGAACAGGAACTCAAACAGGACAGGAACATGGAGGTAGGAGCTGGTGCAGAGGCCATGGAGGAATACTGCTTACCTGCTTGCTCTGTCTTTAATATAGTACCCAGGACTACCAGCCCAGAGATGGTATCACCCACAGGGCCTGCACATTCTCATATCAATCACTAATTAAGACAATGCCCTACAGGCTTCCCTGCAACCAGATCTTCTGGAGGCATTTTCTCATTTAAGGTTCCCTCCTGTTAGATGACTTTAGCTTGTTTGACATAAAAACTATCCGGCACAGCATGTAATCTACAAATGATTTCAGTCTGTGGTGTATGTTTTTGGATTACATGGAAACACTATCTCATTGTATAAGACTCAAGCAAAACTGGATTTCATCATCTACACAGGATCCTCTACTGAAACTGGGGGACAACCATACTCGTGTAAGTTCAAAGTGGTATAACTTGTGGAGAAATAAAGTATTTATGACAATTAAAACACCAAGCTCACGTACCCGTTAGTCCCTCTTGTGGGAGTACATCAGAAGCATGCTCGTCTGTATATAAAAACCATAAACACTGACGTTTTCACCATGGTAAGATCTGTAAGACTGAAGACAACATGAATGTCTCCAAGTGGGGCTGGCTAAGCAGACCCAGTACAGAGAGAATGCCTAGAGCTGTTTACAAAATGTTTTCTGGGGCTGGAGACACCATGGGCTCAGAGGTTAAGAGCACTGGCTGCTCCTGCAGAGGACTAGTTTTGATTCTCTATACTCACATGGTGGCTCACAACCAACTGTAACTCCAGTCTCAGAGTCTCTAATACACTCTTCTGCCCTTTGAGGTCACTGTACACATGTGGCACACAGACATACATGCAACCAAACACTCATACATATAAAATAGAAGTGAATTTTTCTGCAAAAGAGCATGTAAACCAATAACTAATGGAAAGCCAGTGAAGGCAGGCTGAAGTACACTGCACTTTATACAGACAGAAAGATGACAAGCCAGTGAAGGTGGGCTGAAGTACACTGCGCCTTATACAAAGAGAAAGATTACAAGCTACTGATACTTGCTTCTATCTACAAAGAGAAATGATGAACATATTTATGGCAAACAGATAAAGGCTATGGGGGGAGTACCCAAGAGAACTGGAAACTTGGCTTTCTGAACATGCCCACATTATTTAAGTGTTTGAGTCATGTGAACACTTTGTCCATATAAACAGAATTCTTAAATGTTGAAACAGTACTCCCACAAAGAGTCTGCCTAAGACTCTAAGACTCTAAGAGTAAGCCAGAGTCCAAATTTAATGATTAAGAGGAAATATTTCTCTTAAATTCTATACTGAATGGCAATTTTAGTATGACCATGACAAAGAGTTAGCATCTCCCCCTCAGTCAAGCAAAGCATGTGATGATGCTAAAAGTCTCTGAAGCAGCAGCCGCAGCTATGACTGGGTAACATGCAAATTAACCCCTTGCCTACCCAGACTCCAGTGGTGGCCAGTAGTCCTGGAGATACATGTTCTACTCTGCTGCTGTTTCTCCGTTTTCATGTGTATGTGGTGTGCACCGTGTGTACATGCATGTCTCTGTGTGTCTGTGCAGATGCATACGGAGGCCTCAGGTAGATGTCAGGAATCATCCAGGATTGTTCTTTCACCTTATTCATCGAGGCAGGTTCTCTCAATCAAACCCAGAGCTCACTGACATGGTTGGTCTCACTAGCTAGCTTGCTCTGGATGGGCCATCTCTGACTTCCAAGGCTGAAATTACAGGTGGGCCACCACACCCACCCAGCATTTACCTGGGCTTCCTCCAGTGCTAAGGCTTGTGGCAATAAGCACTTTAACTATGGAGCCATCTCCACAGTCCCTCAGCTGGCACTTCTCCCAGGCTCAGCTCACACTTGTCTGCATAATAAGCCCCAGGGCCTTATGAAGAGCTGCTAGCTGGGGGAATCACCAAACATGAACAGCAAAGAAAACAAGACTACCTGGGGATAAGGTACTCAAGCAGCTGTTGTGCAGCTGGATTTCCTGTGGGCCCACCCTGTAGTCAGATAGCTCAGACACCAGGAGACAGCTTCCTACAGTCAGGGTTCTCAAACACCTTTCTTACTAAGCAGTAGTGATTGAGAATTACTAAAATTCATCTAAGGATGACCCATTCGAAAAAAGTTACAAAGGATAAGCTTTGCAGAATGGAAAAGCAAATAAAGCAGCCGACTAAAATAACTCACACTCACCTAATGCGTGCAGAGGCCACTACCGCACATGAGGCTTTCCTCTCAACGTTTAAAAAAAAAAAAAAAATGATGGTTCTGAGAGTGACTGTGATTTTAAATCTTTAGAATAAAGAAATCAAGTTAAGGTGGAAGGATCTAGAAAGGTGAGTAGCTTCATTTTGCAAGTCATTCTTTGGATTCAGTTTTTGTTGTTAGAAATCAACCAATGTGTGAATATGTTTGTATAGTCCCTATTTCCCTTAGATGGCATCATCAAGACACACTCTTAATTCATAATTAATACTTAATTCATTTAAGAACAGGTAGGTTGTGCTGGCTGGTCCTATGTCAACTTGACACAAGCTAAAGTAATCTGAGAAGAGAAAGCCTCAACAGAGTTTAGCTTGTGAACAAGCCTGGGCTGCATTTTCTTGACTGGTGACTGCTATGGGAGGCCCAGCCCACTGTAGGCAGTGCCACCCCTAGGCAGGTGGTCCTGGACTTTGAAAGAAAGCAGGATGAACAAGCTAGTAGTGTTCCTTCAAGGCCTCTCCACCAGCTCTTCTTCCAGGTTCCTGCTCTGAGTACCTACATTGACTTTCTAAAGTGATGGACTGATATGGAAGTGTAAGCAAAATAAGCCGTCTTCTTCCCAAGTTTCTTTTGGTCATGTGTTTACCATGGCAGAGAAGTCCGAACTGGAACGGGAGTGTTTTGTTTTTTTAATAATGATTAATAAAAACAACCAAAACAATTGGCCTTTTTTTTACCCTGGAACTGGATAGTGTTTGCCTAATGCAATAAAAATGAATTACTTTCACTTAGATGAGTTTTCAACTTACAAGGGTTCATTGTATCTATGTCTAGACAACTTTAAATGTAGCATCCTATTTTCATAAGTCTTTACTTAGATGTTAATTTCCATAGTGCCTTTCTAAAGTAACAAGCAACACAGAATAAATGTTCTATAGCAAGAAGCAACTTATATTTAAAGAAAAACAGGCGAAAATAAACTTTTTCAGATTTAAACAATTTGGAATTTACTGCTGTAGCTACAAATGGACTGAGCTGAACTTTTCTTGATTTTTTTTTCCCCTAGCATTGAGAAGTTTCCAATGAAGACAAGCTTGTTTGTGAGCCAACCCCTAGAACTGCTCAGACAGGTCATTTTAGTTTTCACTTTTGAGCACATCTGTATTCTCCAAACGCACTCCTATCACTAAGTAGAAAAGGCCCCGGGGCTACACTGGTACTCATGACACTCCCAGCAGTCTCTCATCATCCTCGCTTCCAACTCCACTCTCATGCTGCTCAGCAGTTCAAGTGTGACCAACATTTCTAACAAGGATTCCCCCAAAGAGAAACAACTGCAGATGAACAGGTACTAACCTGGCTCCTGAGAGCCAGGGATGATGATCCATGGAAGAGTCCCTAGCCAAAGAGGCTGTTTTTTTTATGTATCAGACTCACAGAGAGAATTTTATTTTTACTTCCCAGTGAAAAGTGTGTATTAGATTCCGCTGTTATAATTAGCTAGATAGTGGAGCGTGTGCTTTATATAGTGGTTCTCAAGAGGGCAGAACTGTCCCCACGGCACATTGTTAGTTACTGAAGAGACTCCTAGACGGCAGCGGAAAGCATCTGCAGTGTTTCCGGCCCTGGACCTAGAGCCATCTAACACATGGGTGGAGGAGATAATGAAGGCTACCCTGGCCCATAAGCTGCTCACTAGAGATTAACATTACTTTAGGATTCAGTATTGAACCATTTGGCAAGTTATTCTCGAAAACACTCACCACCCTGCCCCAATTATGTAGGCCAACGTGATGAGGGAAAGGGAACTGTGTGAACTTCCACACAGCACATTACACCTGCACCCACTAGACACACATGGAGCCCTTACTGCCAAGTACAACAATTTCAATCTTCTATTTCCTTATTACTAACAATAAGCATGAGGGATTTTGTGTACTCCCTTAAATGTAGAGAACTGGGGCTTTGTATTGGTTACAATGTAGGCTGGAATACAGCATCCCTGGAGGGCTGTATTATCTGAGCCTAACCAGGGACAGGCTGTGATTTATCTTGCATGCTGTCAGTCAGCCTACGTTGTTTTTCTCATTAGCATCAATTACCCCAAGTAACACGGTTTTATCAGGTCCCAATCTTTGTTCCTGACTTTGAGACTCACAGTCCCACAAGTGCATGCGTACATATGTTTGTGTGTGTGTCTCCAAACACACTCACTAGCCGCAGGGTCTGTGGTATTACGTCCTACCTAGCAGGGTGTCTGGGCTGCACTAACGCCATAGCACGTATTTCTTCTTCACATCTACAGGAGAGCACTCCACTGACCTTGGATCACGTATATGAAGACATAGTATGAACTTCGGGTCAGGGTGGCAAACGTTTGCCACAGAACCAAGAGTTATGTACTTCACAATCGCTCATCCTAAGCGTGCGGATCTCATGCTTCAGAAAAGAATCAAACTTTTCAAAGTTTCTTTGCCTGAGGCAAGCCTTGGGCTATCCTCGGGGCCTGAGACCTTACACCCGCCCGCACCCCTCATCACTGTCACACCGCGTCTGCTCACACACTGGGCCAAAGGGTGGCTTCTGAACACTGAGAACTAGGCAAGTTTCAGGGACAGAACAAAAGCGGTGGAAAACTTTCTCCCTGGAAACACGGGACGCTGCGTGTGTGCAATTTCGGGAGGGCTTGCAGACACACCCTCTGCAGCCCCGCGGGGACCCCGGGGGGAAGAGCCGCGAGCGGGGCTGGGGAGGAGGATGGAAGGTGAGTCCGGGGCGTGGGCCGTCCCCATCCCACCACGTCCCCGTCGAGTGGCCCCGGCCAGGGCGCTGCTGCACCTCGCTGCAGTTCCAGCGTGGGAGCGCGCAAGCGAAGCGCCTGGTACCCAGCCCAGGCTGCCCCGGGAAGATCGGGCCGCGGCCGCACACCGGGGACCCCCGACGAGGGAAGCCCGGACCCGGTAGCCCGGAGACCGCGGCCGCCCCGCCCCGCCCCGCCCCGCGCGAGTCCCGGGACAGCGCGCACCCGGAGGCGCCGTAGCAACCTCGAGGGGCCATCGAGGACGCGGGCCTTCCGTCCGTCCGTCCGTCCCTCTCCCGGAGCCCGGCCTCGCCCTCCGCAGCTCTCCCCTGCCTCAGCCCCAACGGCCGCCTCGCACCCGCTCGCCGCTCACCTCCCGGGCCGCTGCCGCCGCCGCCGCCGCCGCTGCCGCAGCTACCACCGGATCTCGCGAGACTTCGCTCCGCCCCGCGCTTACCCTCCTCCCGCCTGAAGGCGGCGGGCACGGAGCCCGGCCTGGAAGCTCCAGGTAGCGCCGAGCCGACTCCCGGAGGTTTACACCCTGCTTCTCTTCTCCCACCCGGCATCCGCCCGCGCCCCTGACCCGGAAAAGTTAAAGCTCAGGTGCGAGGCCGCCCGCTCTCGCCGCGCTCTCACCTGGCTGGCCCGGAGCGCATGCGCAGCCGGGCTGCGGAGCTGGGAGTTCCTTGGTTGCTGCAAAGCTCTGGCTGCGCCCAGTCAGATGGTCAGTCAGCGCCTGCTACCCTAGCAAGCGCACAGTTCATGCTGCCTCACTAAGTGCATTCTTGCCGCCTCCCCGTTCCAGAAGAAGGTTGCAGCGGACGAGCAGGCCGACCAATGGAGTCGGTGCGTCTCTGATGCCACACCCGCACCTGTAGGAACCCCTCCTCTTGAGCCCTGCCTCACTCTCCACCCCTCTGTAGTTCTCCGGAGTGGAAGAAGTGACCCCGACAGGTGGTCAGTTGCAACCCATCTTTATGCAACTAGACAATAGAGCGCTTTTCACACTTTAACCTTCTCTGCAGAGCCCTAAAAGCAAAATGTGTTCGAAAACAGTGGGAGAACCCAGGATAGAATGGTTCATGGGCATAGAACCAGGGCATATGTGGAGTTAGGTCAGCGGTTCTGGGCCACAGGGGTCGCATATCAGATCCTGTGTGTCATTTATATTGATTCATAACAGCTAAGTGACTTTGTGGTTGGGGGATCACCACAAGATGAGGAACTAAGTGTATTAAAGGGTCCCAGCATTAGGAAAGTTGAGAACCACTGAATTAAGGTGTGACTTCTTCCCAAAAGAAAACTTAGAGTGATTGCTTCTAAGGAAGAGAGGCGGGCATAGCGAGATGCATCAAAGTGGGTACCCATAATCTTGTGTCTTAGAGTTTTACTGCTGTAAACAGACACCATGACCAAGGCAACTCTTACAAGGGCATTTAATTGGTGCTGGCTCAGAGGTTCAGTCCATTATCATTAAGGCAGGAACACGGCAGCAACTAGGCAGACATGGTGTAGAAAGAGTTGAGAGTTCTACAGCTTCATCTGAAGACTGCTAGGAGAAGAATGCCTTCCAGGCATCTAGGATGAGAGCCTTAAAGCCCATGCCCACAGTGACACACCTACTCCAACAAGGCCACATCTAATAGTGCCACTCCCTGGGGGCCGAGCATATACAAACCATCACACTTCCCAAGCCTGCAATGAAGAAAATACCCATATGGTCTTAGTAACACAGTATTTGAATTTTCGTGAGTCTAGGGCCTGCCACTGCCTTGTGACAAGGTCTTTGTCTTAGTTTAGTTTGAGTTTCTATTGCTGTGAAGAGACATTATGACAACTCTTATAAAGGAAAGCATTTAATTAGAGCTGGCTTACAGTTCAGAGATTTAGTTCAGTATAGTCACGATGGGAAACATGGCAGAGTGTGGGAAGACATGGTACTGGAGAAGCAGCCGAGAGTTCTACATCTGGATTCTCAGGCAGCAGGAAGAGAGGTTGAGCCACTTAGCATGGCTTGAGCTTTTCAAAACTCAAAGCCCACCCCAGTGACACGCTTCCTCCAAGGCCACACCTCCCAATAGTGCCGTACCCTGTGAGTCTATGGGGCCCAGTTTTATTCAGTCTTCTTTTGTATATTCCTGTGAGCTGGCCCCTCTGTGACAGCTTCTGCAGAGTCAAGAGCCTGGAAGGTTCTAGCTCATCCCTGCAAACTGCACTGAGGCCTGCTAAGCTAACTCATCCCGATGATCTCGTGGTGTCAACAAAGGTGGGCCCAGACCCTCCTTACCTATGCTGCCTGGAAACCACTCCTCTTACAGAGACCGAACATATAGATGCTGAACGTGATAATGCAGCTCAATAAAATGGGGTGTAGATGAAGAAAGAAGATCCCATCCAACTGGTAGCTACCAGTTCAAGCACAGTTCATTTATTAGCTTAGTCTTCCCAGAGACCTCTATAGGCAGGTTCTCCAGGGAAAGAACCAATAGATACCCTATAGATGCATGAGAGGTTCTATCGTGGAGGCTAAGGTCCACAGTACGCTGCCAGCAAGACTAACATCCATGGAAGGCTGTGACATAAGTCAGTCCAAGTCCAAAGGCCTGAGAACCAGAACTGCTGATGATGTAACTCTCAGTTTTAGGCTGAAGGCCCAAGAAAAAGGAAGGAGTTGGGAGGGACCTGGCCTAAGTTTCAGAGTCTGAGAATCAGAGTCTTTGAATGTCTCCTGGTGAAGAACAGGAGACTGGTGTCCCTGGCTCTACAAGACTGCACACAGTTTGTCTTCAGCTCTTAAGGCTCACTCAGCCCACTGACACAAGTCTTTTCCGGGCCTGCCTCACATTGTCACACACCTCAGTGGAAGTGGGTGATGTTTCTTTTTCACAGATCAATACAGCAAGAGTCTAGACAATGAATGGACTTGCCTAAGGACACACAATTGGTGAGCAGCAGTTAAGAATCCTATTCTAGGTCACTGACTCCAAACCTACAAACTCCGCTTTGATGACCTACAAATTCTTTCCTATCCCACTGTACATGCCTGTTGTATATAAAGGCATGTACTGCTAATACTAGCCACCCAGGTCTATACCTGGGATCCACATGATGGAAGGAGAAAACTGACCCATACAAGTTGTGTCTGACCTCCCACCCTACAAATTTCCTGAGATCAAGATTTCAACATAAAGTTTTTCATGTTTCTCTCTGGGATTATACTGTAAGTGGTCTCGTTGAAAATAAGGGCATAAATAGATTTTGCAGGATGAACTAAGTTTATAGACACGATGCGTATGTAAAAGTACCCTACCCACACTGGGACACTCTTACATGGGAAAGAATTCTGTCATACCTGTATCATTCCTCTTTTTCCAACATAAATTCCAAATCAGATTGGAGGATGTGCAACCACAAGTACTTTCTAACACAATGGGGGAAACCATGAAACTATACTGGTCTCACCTAGCCCAGCCTGTCCTTAAATCCACTACATAGTTAGAAGATGAACTTGAAGACCTTCTGCCTCTACCTCCTGAATGCTGGGATTATGGGTAAGTACCCACACTTGATTTGTAGGGTATTGGGGATTGAATCCAGAGCCTCATACCCAGTAGGAAAGAGCTCTGCCCATTGGGCAGCACTCCCAGCACAGTGTATTTCCTCCTGGTCATTGAAGAGACTGTCCCTCTCCAGAGCTTTCCCAGCTTCCTATAAGAGGAACCATATGTTTTGTTTGTTTGTTTTGTCATTTGTTTTTGTTTATTTGTTTTTTTAAGGCTCTCCCCCACTTATACAGGAAAAGGTACCCGACAGTGTAAAATATCGTACTCTCAAGTCACTAGGGAGAAAGCAGCCATGCATGCATGTACAAGCAAGCAAACAAGGGCACAGGAAAGATGGATAAAGCAGAAACTTGTTAACAAAATTGTGGTGGGACTGGGGTTAACATTGGTGATGTTGTGAACAGAGAGACAGGTTTGTAGGAGCTGTCCATCACCTTAGGTCCTGTCACTCCCAAATTCAAGTTTCTATCCTGACACAAGCCATGTCCCGTGTTTCCACCAACGGCCTGTTACAGAACTGACCCTTAGAGGAAGTAGCAACATCCACAAGGGCGTCATTGTTTGACTACTAACACGGGAAGTGATGACTACATATCTATCTTCTTAAAGGGTCACGGTATTCTATAGAGTATGTGGTATCATCAAGGATGTAAGGTATCAAAATGTCTTTTGATACATGAGGGACTTTATAAATGCCAGTAATAGGGTTTGGTTAATGTCCCAATAAAAACACTTTAAGCACTAACTGACAAGTATTGTATTACTAGCTATGAGCAAGACCATCATTTCATGTTCTAGAGGGATGGAGGGAGGAGTCAATAAGAACAAATGAGCCCCCTAAGAGGAGGTTGGGGAGATAGATGGCTTAATGTGCCACTGTGAGGACCAGCATTCATAGCCTCAGGACCCACATAAAGCCTGGCATGATAGCCCACATTTGTAATCCCACTGTTCTTACAGCCAGATGGGAGAAAGAGACCACTAAATGGCTGGGAACTTAAGGACCAACTACCTTGTCATACTTGGGCACACAACATAGAGACCCTGTCTCAAATGAACACCCAGGCTCTCCTCTGAACTCCATACACATGCTATGGCACCCCCCCTCTCTCTCACACACACACCCACACACACACACAATATACATACACAACGTTTTTTTTTTTTAATATCTGGAAGGATAGGGGAAAAACATGATTGAAATGAGTTCTTAAGTATACACACCAGAGATAGTAGGTGACTTAGTGTTCTCTTGCTGTGAAGAGGCACTATGACTAAAGCAACTCATAAAAATAAAGCATTTCATTGGGGGCTGGCTTACAGTTTAGTTGGTCCATGATCATCATGGTGGGGGGGGGGGAGATGGCAGCAGGGAGGTAAGTGTGTGCTGGAGCAGTAGCTGAGAGCTTTACATCCTGATAGCAAGTTGGAGGCAGAGAGAGCAACAGTGGCCTGGCGTGGGCTTCTGAAACCTCAAAGCCATTCTCAATGACACACCTCCTCCAACAAGGACATATTTCCTAAGGTGCCAAACAGTTCGTCAGCTAGAGACTAAACTTGCAAATATATCAGCCTGTGGGAGCCAATTTCATTCAATCTTCCGTAGTAGACAAGGTAGGAAGGTGATAACATTCTAGAGACAGGGACACGATCAGCAAGAAATACTGTGGTGGATAGCTGGGAAGACGTGGTACCTAGGGGCCTTTGGAAGCCATGTTTGCAGCCAAGTGTGGACACACCCGATTCCAGCACTGGGTAGGCTGAGGCAGGATTTTGTAGTACTGAGCTAGCCTGAGCTACAGAGCCAGCCCAGACCCTACTTCAACCACAAAATGATCTGCACATGCCATGAACATGTAGAGACAGTGGAAAGGAGGTGACTGAACTGAATCAGGAAAGTCCCCAGATGCAGACTGGGCCAGCCCAATTTCATCACTGTGGAGCCCTCCATATCTGCCCAAGGGCTTGATCAAAGATAATTTGATCATTTCTGTTGCTATGATAAAAAAAAAATACCCTGACAAAGTGCATCACAGGGAAGAATGTTTATTTGGTTTAGAGTTCCAGGCTAGAGTCCATTGTGGTGGAGGAAGTTAGGGGCAGGAACCTAAGCATCTGGTCACATCATCTCAACAGTCAGTACCAGACAGGAGTGAGTATACTCATGCTGCCTCCTTGCTCTCTGTCAGCTAGAGTCCTCCACTCCACCTCTCAGGGTCTGTCCCAGGAAATGGTACTGTTGTCTTTCAGAGTGGGCCTTCCCACATCAATTTACAGACAAGACACCCCCAACACACAGACACATCCACAGGCCATCCCTCAGTAAGACTTTTCTTAGGTGATTCCAGGATGACAGTTAAAAGCAATCAGCAGACAGATCAGCTATAATCGACATCCATCGCATCTATGTGCCAGGACCAATTCTGGCATCCCAGAGTCAACCTTGAGATGCAAAATGTCTATCTCCTTTGCTACTAGGACAAAGGACATGCTGTCTCCAGCCAGCTATTAGTCCCACAGAGGTTATACCCCTATATAAGCTATACCCCTATCTGTTGACACTAGTGCCAGCAGAGCAGCAGCCCTGGTTGGATGCTGATGACAGCAGTGGTAGAAGCCAGGGTGAGCCCCTGACACCCAGCCCTTGGAGGTGGTAGAAGGCTGCTAGCCCACCCTTCAGTGGTAATGAGTTCACCTGGTCAGACCTGCAATATGGTCTGGGACACTATTAGAAGCTAAATGGAAAGTCCCCCCCCCTTCCAGTGCCTCTGTGGGCACGGGCACCTAACATCTTTTATCCTTTAGCTTAAAGCAGCTAGGATTTCTACTCAAGAACTCTGATACTACAGAGGCCAAAGCAAGCTGGAGCCTGGGAGACTTGAAGGAGAGGCTTGTTGGCTGCAGGGGCAAAGGCAACTTTCTCTGCTGTAACTGAGCATCTCTGGAAGTCAGCACACTCTGTGGTCACCAGTGCTTTGCCTATATGGGATGGGAGGCATCAAGGCAGAGAACACAAAACCCAAAATATCTTGGCTCCTTGGTGACATCAGCATGCTGCTGGGAGGCCTCCAGACCCACCAAGCCTTGGACAGTCCCTTCACTGAACTAACAATGACCCAAGCATCCACACTGGCACAAGATGAAGGCAGCGGTTTCTGAGGAGTAAGCATACACAAACCCCAGCCATGCCTAGGCTGCTCCAACTGCCATGCAGGCTATGTGCTCCCTTCTCCCCATCAGTATTATCCAAGTCAACCCTGTCGGGATATAAACACTTCATTCTGGAAAACATATCCTCTCCCTGCTCTTCCCGGCTCTTTGATGGGCAAAATGGTCTGGGATTTCCCTCCATTCACAAAATGGGTAAAAAGGAAAGTTGAAGGATGTCCAGATTCCGGGTTTTTAACCACTGCATCTAATGACATGTGCTACCCAACCTCGTTACATTAGAAAGTGGAAAGTGTGGCTTTGAACCAGCTCCCTCACTTTGCTGTAGAGGATAAATCCAGCTTTGTCTCTTACTCTCTGCTCATGAACACACTTTCTGTTTTGTTTTGTTTATTTGGAAACAGGGTCTCATGTAACCAAGGCTGACCTCAGAGAACTCCTGATCCTCTTGCCTCTTCCTCCCAAGTACAGGAATTGTAGGTATATTACAGGTGCTCAATGTCCTGCCTAGCTGTGAACACAACTCTTCAGGCCCACTGTGAAATGAAGTTGACAGGACCACCTTCTTGGAGGTTGATTACCATTGGTGCTGCTCAGCAAAGGTATCTGGCTCCCCACTGTCTACACGATGGTGCCTCCTGGTTCCCTCCATCAGGTCACAGTCTGGTCAAAGACTGTGAATAGGGAGAGAATGTGGCAGTTTCTGAGACAAGATATTAAGAGCTAGAGGTTTATTAATATTATTAATAATAATTATTATTATTAATAATAAATAGTAATATTATTAAAAGACAGAGCAGGACTTTGGACAGTAGTGGCTCTGCCAAGCAGAGTCCATAGCCCACACAATTTGAGCTAAGCATGAGCTCTCTGGCTCTAAGCCATCTAGAACTGGGCCTTGATGGCTGACCCAGTGTGCATTGGTCTGTCTTGACTAACTGTTTTTTCCTCCATAGTGATTAGCCTTTTATGTGTGAATTCAAGTGAGGAAACAGTGTTTTAAATGGCATCTGTACTGAGGGGATAACCTAAATGAGCAGTATGGCAACTCGTTATACCACGTTTAGTCTGTAGTGTATTAAAGCAATCCGAAGATGGTTAGTCTACAGAAGGTTACAAATATTATGTTTAATTATTATGTCATCTTGCTCTAAATATTCTATTGTGTGTGCTGCATGCATGCCTGTGTGTGTGTGTGTGTGTGTGTGTGTGCGTGTATGTGTGTGTTTGCATGTATGTGGGCACATATGTGGGTGGGCATGTGCATGTGGAAGCCTGAGGCAATGTCTCAATCAGACCCAGAGCTGGCTGATATGCATAGTCTTGCTGGCCAGCTTGCTCTAGGAAGCCCCTGTGTTCACTTTTATGTAGGTCCTGGGGATCCAAACCTGGTCCTTACTGCTGGCTGATACACTAACCACTTAGCAATTTCCCCTGCTCTATTATGCCTTCTATGTAAACAATTGGAGCATCCATGATTTGGAAATCCCTGGAGGCCCTGGATACTTAAGAATGACTATACACACAACATGATTCTTCACTCATTGATTCAAAGTGTTGTGCTTAGCTAGACTATAGGAGAGCTTAGGTTGAAGCCCTGAAGATTCCAGTTGTAAACATCTGGGGCCAGCCTCCCACCACTGCCAAGCTGAGATTTCTACACAGCTGTGATCTGTCCCTGCAGGTCTAGAACTCATACTCCACTTTTGAGGGCCACATAGACTGAGTCAACAAAGATGCAGAATTAAAAGAAGTTACCATAGGAACAGGGCAAGCATCTGAAAGACACAGCATGAAGTGGGAACACACAGGCACTTTATAAGTAACAATGCCTTGCAGGTAGTGCAAAATCACTGGCAAAATCGGCCACCAAAGGGATGACGAGGTACACAGCTCACCAACCTAGCATAGAGTATTACTTGTGTCTGCTTTCCAGACGCACAGCTACTTTGCACTAGGCCCTCATCTCTTCAGCTTTAGTTACTTAATGCCTTCACCTTGAACCCTATCTTACACTGAACACCATCCACACTTAGGCTCCCACTCTGGGATCTATCTGGCATGTGTCTTCCCTCCAGTCTCACTACCTTGTCTGCAGAACCCCTGGCCAGATATTTGAAGGCTGGGTGGTACTGTGACCATGACCCACTGAGTGGCCCTGACCCTGCCATGTAGGTGCTTCACTTATCAGGTTGCAAATGCAGGGGGGTGGCAGAGCCTTGGCTGACTTTCTTTCAGTCATGTGACAAACATTAAGAACACTTGTGCTAAGAAGCATCAGCCTCGGGTACCTTAGTAATTGGTTCAGTAAAACCAAAGCCTTGGAGCTCAGTGAAATGGTTGTTGTGCAAGCATGAGGACCTGAGTTCGAATCCCGAGTGCCCATGTGAAAAGAAGGGCATTGAGGCACTTGTCTGTAATCCCAGCACTAAGGAGGCAGCAGGTGGGAACAGCTCCAGTACCTGCTCATTGACCACTGAGCTCCAGTTTTATGTCAGAGCCTGTCTCAGAAAATAAGGTGGAGAGCAATTGAGGAAGACACGATGCTTGCCACATCTGGCCCCTCACACTTGTACACACACATGAGTATATACATGGGACACTAACACACTTTCAAAGCCTGACTACCCACATGACAGACAATCCTAATAGGATCGGTCACACAGCGAATATTGACCAAAGGCGATTCAGGGTTTTCTCCCAACACTTCCCACTGTGGCTTTGTGGCTACTGAACAGTACTTCAGGTCTCCGAACCTCAGTTCCTCAGATGTAAGATGGGATTGAAGACAGCACTTACTTCATACACTGTGAATCCAGGAAGACACCAACTCAAGAGCATTGTCAAACTATGAAGAAGCTGGTGAGGTCCCAGCCACCTTCACATCCATCCTGCCTGCTTCCTAGTCAAAAGCTGTAACCACTGCTCACATGCCCCTGACGACATCACCCTGGATGTGACTCACCACATCCTCTGACCCTTCCTGCCACCTCAAAGTAGCTTTGCTAAACATTCCTTTCGAAGATTGAGAGCATTCTTGGAACTCTCCAAATGAGCTCTACATTGTCTCAGGAAGGTTCAGGGTGCAGGCAATGATTCAGACACCCAGTCCCCAACAGGAAACCCCAGAGGGTCCTTGGGAAGTTTATGCCTGGTGACATTTTCTTCAGACTTCCTAGAGACAGCTAAGAAAATATGGGCTCATCCCAGTCTCTCTCTTTGGTGGCCTTGACATCTGGCTGTGGCATGGCAGGGATTTGTAGTCTATTCCTGGTAGAAGTGATGGCCACCTGTTGCCAGGGAAGGGGCAGGGCCCAGGCATCACTGATATCATGAGAATGAGCAGTACATGGGTTTCTTTTTTTTGTTGCTTTGTTTTTTGTTTTGGTTTTTTTTTCTAGTAAAGGCATAAAGAAATGGGCCTCCAGATCTGCAATCCTGAAACCTGTAGACCAGCAGTTCTCAACCTGTAGATCGCAACCCCTTTGGGAAACACAGATTACATTGGGATTCATAACAGTAGCAAAATTACAGTTATGAAGCAACAACGAAACAATTTTATGATTGGGGTTACCACAACTTGAGGAACTGTATTAAAGGGCTGCAGCGTTAGGAAAGTTGAGAGCCATTGCTGTAGGCCATCAGAGAGAGCGCTTCTGGCTGCCTTACCTAGCCTTTCCATAGCTGGAGTGTAGTGGGCACCATTTGGATTTTTTTGGTGGAAGCATTTTTTGAGGTTTCATGCTGAACACAACTGTGTTGTTATGAAAGGATGGAAACCAGAATATCTGCCCCCCCACACCCAGTGTGTTAGAAACCAAAGAACCTTGGAAGAAGGAAAAAGTCCTCGCACAACTAAAAAGACAATTGTAAGCTTGGCTTTCTTGATGGAAATTTTTTTGAGGACCCAGCTATGAAAGGTTGTGGCTAGGACACTGAGGTGAAAATTCACAGGTATAAGGATGGAATTGAAGTGGTTGTTCTCCTGGGAGGAGATGGGAGCAGACATCATTTAGGAGGTTGGTGACAAGTGCCTTTAGGAGAGTAGCCAGGGGCCAACGTGAAAAGCTATGGTTGCAGGGATCTCAAACCATGGCAGAAAACAGCCCCCTCCTTTCTTCCCAGTACCACGTGGACACAGAACTGCTCAGATGCACTTCATTCCCATCTCTTCTGAGTCATTTGCCTGGAATAATGAGCTCACATTCCAGAGCCCTGCTGACCCTCCTGCACCCGTGCTCAGTGCTTCCTGCTGAAGGAAGGCGGAGTGTCAGCTTCTAACAAGGTCTAGCACTCCAAGTTATACTCTGGTGCCAAGCCATGTAAGGGGTAAAGAAAAAGGGGGGAACATGAAAGGAAATGTTTTTCACAACTTTGTCAAGATTTAAGTATTATTCCTTCAATTGGAATGAAAATTTGCCTCACAATTACAAAGAAAGAAAGCATTAAGGCCTAGTGGCAAAGGATCCCAGACTGTAACAATGAGCATACATTTCACCAAATCTCAGTCTCTAAATTCTATCCGGGGAAAGAAACCAGTATTCCAGAGGAGAGGAAGCACATGGAAAGGGTCCAGGAAAGAGGAACGATGACCAAAGCTGGGATGGTTGCAGCAAAAGAACAATGGTAGTGTTGGATCATAAGTCATACAATGCAACAGATGCCACTAATCCATGTGGATAGGAATCGGGGGGCAGGTGGGGGGGGAGAAAAGGAAGGAGGGAGGGAAGGACTCTTTTCTTTAAGGAGGACTGACAATTAATAGATGAGGAAAAAATGAAGGAATTGGAATAGTCCCCATTGGACCACAGCATAAATTTCTAAGAGTGAGGCCTATGAAACAAACAGGCGCCATGTTGATTAAGTGATTCAGGTTACAATCGCCACTAGTAAGTCATTCCGGGGCTGCATGCTTAGCACAGTTTACAACCCTTGCTGACCCACATGATTGATAAGGGCATTTCTCCAGTTTTCTAAAAGCATTATGACCCTGAAAATTATATATTCCAAAACTAGACTGAAGGCCCTAGCTGGGTATGGTAGGCAAGCCTGCAGTCCCAGGACTCCTGGGGCTAAGAAGGAAGGTTGCAAGTCTTAAGTGAGCCTGTATGACACACGTGGTACAACTGTCTCAAATAGAAAGAAAGAAAGAAAAGAAAAGCCCAACTCACAGCAGCAGAGCAGAGCAGAAGTGAAGCACTTTAGGGCAATCTGTACCTTGTGTTGAGGTTTTCAAAGGAGATCCTCACTCAGCATCACCTATGTAGCAGCGTGCTAAACTCCGAAGATGTGAACTTGAACACATAGGCATCCTTTCTAGCAATTCACTAAGGAAAACGGACTAAATGTAAGGATGAGGGTTCAAGAGCTGGCTCTGTCGTTACAAGTGTGATTGCTATTCTCTCAGAGGACCAGAGTTTGGTTCCCAGCACCTACATTGGGTGGCTCAGATCAAGGGAATATGATGTTCCTTGTGACCTTTGCAGGCACCAGCATTCTCATGTGGAGAGAGAGAGAGAGAGAGAGAGAGAGAGAGAGAGAGAGAGAGAGAGAGATATGCATATCCACAGAAATAAAAATGGAGTCTTTCAGAAAATAAAGCAAGGGACTAGAAAGATGCTCAGTAGCTAAGGGCTCTGGCTGTCCTCCCAGATGACCTGGGCTCAACTCCCAGCACCCACAGGGAGGCTCACAACAGTCTGTAAGCCTGATTCCAGGGGTTCTGATGCCATCTCCTGGCCTCTGCATGCATAGGGTGCACTTATACACATTCAGACAAAAAACGCCCATACTCATAAAATAAATCAATAAAAAAAAAATTCCCTAAGTAGAAAAAAATCCAGAACCATTGTGAACTTCGGCAGATGTAGGAAGCCAGCAGGAAGGCCTGGGGACATTCCTGAACTGGTGACACTAGGCGTTTGAACAAGAAAGAAAGAGATGAATCAACCCAGAGAGGAATATGAGAATGCCGGGCAGGGGGGCAGTTCTCGGGAAAGACTTAGGTATGTATCTTTGTTCATTTTCTGTTGCTACAAGTAAATGATAAAACCTGGGAGATTGATAAAGTAAAACATTTTGTTTAGCTTCACGGTTTTGAAGACTGAAAGTTCAGAATCAGGCCTCTTGTTCTGCCTCTTGTGTGTCTCACATGTGATGGAGGGCATCCTGATGGAACTGCATTCAGTAGGGAGAGGAAGGTCAAATGTTGTGACAGGAAGCTATGAAACCATGGGGCCCAGCCGTGGTCCGTGTGTGCATGCTATGTGTGTGCGCATGTGTATATTCTCATGTGTATCTGTGCATGTGTATGTGCATATGTGTGTAGAAGCCAGAAGTTGACATCAGCCCTTCCTCAGCTTTGAGATAGAGTCTCTCCATATATGTGAAGCTGAATTGTCTGGCCAGCAAGCCCCAGAGCTCCTGATTCCTCAGTGCTGCAAAGACAGGCACCTGCAGCCATCCTGGCTTTTACCTGGGTGTTGGGAATCCAGACTCAGGTCTCCATGCTTATATGGCAAGCACTTTACTGATTGAGCCATCTCCCCAGCCCCACCCTCAACCTCAAGCCTTGCCCTCTTTCATATATAACAATGTACTCTCTTAGGAGTGACCTGGGCTCCTGTCAGAACTACACATTCCTTCTAAGAGTATCCCAAAAGAGCCAATGTCCTAGGTACTTCCCACCGGGTCCCACCTCTTACAGGCAAGAGTGCCTTTCTGGGGACCAAACTTCTGGGGTGTGAACTTTTAGAGGATAAACTCAGACTCTACCCAAAACATAGCAATGTGTTTGAGGTTTATTTTCTTCTGTGGCAGTCTCACAGTGCAGCACAGACTGGTCTTGAACTTGTAACTGTGTCCCTTCTGTCTCCTGAGTGCTGGGATTACAGTAGCATATGGACAAGGCTCATGATTCCCAGACCTTGTCAAGTTGTCCACACATTCAGGTGTGTGTGTGTGTGTGTGTGTGTATTCATGTGTTTTTGTCTATTTGAGAGTGTGTCTGCGTTTCTATACATAGTTCCACATATGGGGGTGTGTCTAAACATTTGCATGTATGTATCTATGCATATACACATGCGTATATATGTGTGTCTAAATACACTATCTGTATCTTCCCCATCCAAGTACCAACCAAGTCTGACTAATTCCAGTGATCAGACAGTATCAGGGTTGTTCAGTGTGGTGTGGCAGAGATAAAATTATTTGACTTGAGAGAGGGCCTCATTTAATTGCCCAAGATGTCCTGGAACTCTCTATGTACCTCAGACTGGCCCCAAACTGATAGTGATCTACTTGCCTGAGTCTCTCAAGGTCCTGGAATTGCAGGCGTAAGCCATCACTTATTTTTTTTAGTACTGGAGGTTGAACCTAGAGCCTTGCAAGTTGTAAGCAAGTGTTCTACTGCTGAGCAGTGTCCCCAGCTCTGTCTGCATGTCTGTCTGTGTGCCTCTGTGTGCTTCTTTCTGCACTGAGTCTAGATGTGTTGCTATGTCTATGAGGGTGTGTGTGTGTGTGTGTGTGTGTGTGTGTGTGCATTCATGTATGCATGTGTGTGTGTTTGTGTGTATGTATGTATGTGTGTCCCAAATGTCTGTGTGCCTCTGCCTTTGTGTGTGTGCTGGAAATCATTGCAAGGGAACGTCTGTGTGAGAGAAGACAACTAAGTTTCTGCACATGCCAGAGGGAGGGCAAGAAGCCAACCTAGACAGGAGGGACCAGAGAGAGCTGGGTGGGAATGGAAGGCTCTCGGGATCCAATGACCTCTTTGCGTTGTTGTTGGAATTTCCCCAAGAATGGGAACAGGGCGTGGGTGGCAGGTGGAGTCAGTGCTTTCTAGAGACCTCAGAGGGTGTGTTGGCACCAGCTTACATTATTTCTCACTGTTTCACAGTTGTGGAAACTGAGTCTCGCGGGTAATGTTTTCATAAACTGAAGAGGAGCTGCCAAGTGCTGAGCCAGCAGAGGCATCTGGCAGGCCAGAGCACACCGACGGGGCAGCGAGAGTCCCCTCTCTTTTCCAGTTGCATACATGCATTCAGGTGGTGGGCAGATGGACAGATGGACATGCTTACAGAGGCCAGGACACAGCCTGAATTAATGTTACTCCATCTTTTCCTTCCTCCCTCTTCCCTCCTCTCCCTCCTCTCCCTCTCCTTCCTTCCTTCCTTCCTTCCTTCCTTCCTTCCTTCCTTCCTTCC
>NC_034601.1:9223640-9227660 GCF_900095145.1 Mus pahari | reverse complement strand
TTCTTCCTTTCTTCCTTTCTTTCTTTCTTTCTTTCTTTCTTTCTTTCTTTCTTTCTTTCTTTCTTTCTTTCTTTCTTTCTTTCTTTCTTTCTTTCTTAATGAAACAGATCCTCTCACTAGGCTGGAGTTTGTCAGGTAGGCTAGGCGGCAGCTAGCAAGCTATAAGGAACTGTCTGTTTCTGTTTCCCTGGCATTAAGGACTTAAATGCCTGTTTTTGTTTGTTTGTTTGTTTGTTTGTTTTTAATGTAAGACCTAGGGATCTACCTTGGGTCTTTGTACTTGCAAGGCAAATACTTTTCCCACTGAGATATTTCTCCAACCTGTGCCAACTCTGCTTTTAACTTTTTATTTCGGATAAATGTGAGGGGTGGGGGCTGGATGGAGGACTCACTTCACAATCTGAAACCCGACTTCCCCTCCCAGCACAGCACAAAGCAGGGAAGGTAGTGCATGCCTGTGTCTGAGCACTGGAGAGGTGGGGGCAGAAAGTTTACAAGTCTGGGGTCATCTTCATCTTCAGTTCTAATGGGTTCGAGGCCAGCCTCGTCTACCTGAGACTCAGGGTGGGTCTCAAAAAAGATTTTTAAAAAATGGAGTAAAGTTACAAAATCAATACAACAGTTTCTCTTATTGCTAGATCTAAGTGTTAATACTTTTACAATATTTTTCTTCTCCGGGTACCTCTCTTTCCATGTCCATTTATATTTATTTATTTATTCGTGTGCAACTATGTCACCATCTTTTAAAAAAGCATTTGAGGGCCAGCAAGATGGCACAGCAGGTAAAAGTGCTTACCTGGAAGTCTAGTGAGCTGAGTGTGACTCCTGGATCTCAGTGAAAGGAGAGAACAACTCCCCAGAAGTGTAAGCTGACCTCTACATTTGCACACCACATGTGTAGACACCCGGATCATAAACAGTAACAATACACTATAATTAAATTACTTTTTAAATGAATTGAGAATAGCTTGCCAATATCGTGATTGATTATTCTGTTCTTACAGCTTTCATGTGTTTCCTAAGAGCAAGGGCACGTCTGAATATAACCACACAAAGTTATGTAATGCAGACAGACGCCTCCCAGTGACTTAACTCACAGTCCACATGTCGCGCTTGCCAGCTGTCCCAATACGGCCATCTGAGTCATTTTCATATCTTTTTCTGATTCGGAATCATACTGTCTTTTCTTTTTTTTTTCAAATTCTTTTAACCTAACTCCTCAGGTCTTCATGATGCTGATCAAATTCTGTTTTGAAGAGAGTGAAAGCAAGCTTTAGGCTTAGGACCTTGAGTGGTTGTGACATTCAGCAGTGGTATAACTGGTTTTTCTTTTATGAGAATTTATCTTCAGCAGTTTTCATTTATCAGAAGTCACATTGGTTTGTTCACTAGAGGAGCCATAAGTGGTCTTGGTTTTAATTTTACTTTATGTTTTATTGTTTTTATTTGCGTGTTTTTGCAGGGCTAGGAATAGAGTGCAGGGGTCCACTCTGGCTCAGCAAGCACTCCACCCACAGTCTGTCTTTCCTTCTTACTTTTTTTTTTTTTCATTTAAAAAGTGAAGCCATTTGCAGAGATGTATTAAGGGAGGAGGGGAATTTAATCCAAGTATATTACACACTGTATGAAAATGTCACAATGAAACCCATTATTTGACACAATTAATATGTGCTAATGAAAAAAAGGAATTAATTTAGAGGAAAATATTAGGGAAACAGTGGAACAGGCATTTAGATCCAGTGCAGGTTTTCTCAACCTCAGAGCTACTGGCATTTGGGGCCAGGTCCTTCTGTGTCGTGGGTCACCCTGTGCCCTGTGAGGACACAGCAGCAGCGTGGCCACTTCTCTCTAGTTACAGCAGCAGCAGAACGTGTCCTCAAACATCGCCAAGTGTCCCCTGGGAGGCAGAGTCACCCATGGAGAACCAGTGCTCCAGCCAGAACCATGAACAGAGCCAGTGGCAGCAGGTGGAGGATCTTAGAGCAGGCACTCAGCTTAGGAAGTGTCTCCACCCTGCAGGAGATCCCAGGGGAGCAGGACACAGGCATTCTAGGAGTTGCCCTGGCTTAAAAGGGGAGTGGAATGGGCGAGGGTTTCCAAGAGGGAAAACCCAAAAGAAAAGTACTGGGGAGAATTACACCTTCAGTTGCAATCATTTGGCAGAGCCTCTTGTCTCCCAGTGCTCTGCTACCCCAATAACACTTCTTTTTGTTTGTTTGTTTTTTGAGACAGGGTTTCTCTGTGTAGCCCTGGCTGTCCTGGAACTCAGTCTGTAGACCAGGCTGGCCTCAGAAATCTGCTTGCCTCTGCCTCCCAAGTGCTGGGATTAAAGGCGTGCACCACCACGCCCAGCTTCCAATGACACTTCTTAAACTGTGAGCGGGTCCTGCTGGCACGTAACAAGGCTTCTAGGTCTGCTCCATCACCTGGACCCCTGTCTGAGTGTCCCTGTGCAATCTGCTGCTGCATTCCCTTCTGTGGCCTTGTTCTGTTGCCTGTGGCTTTCGGGCCTCGGGGCCTATACTTCCCTCTCTGAGAGACACCCTCTTCTGTCTGTTCCTACTTGCTTCCAAGTGAGGGTTTTTGCATTGTAACCTACTCCGTGTAGAAGCTCTGTTCCTGATCCTTGCAGTGAGCCTGGCTCCTGGTCACAGGGCCTTTGTTCAGTTACCTCTCCTGTCCTCCTGACACCCTGAATTGTCACATCCTTAGCACTTCTTGGCACTTTTGGCTACCTGACTTCACCTTCTCTTGAGTGACTATGTGGGCAGAGGTGGCTGTTGGCTAATGAGGTACAAAGATCCTTCCGCTCCCCAGATAGGGAATTGAGCTCTCTCCTTCCTCCTGTCCTTCCTCTTCTTCCTTCCTCCCTCCTCCCTTCCCTGCTGCATACAGGGTAGTGCTGAGTGGTGCTCAGGCCTCCTAAGACAAAGCATGCTCATTCCTTGTACCTGATGCCAGCATCCTCTTATTATCTGCTCTTGGAGGATATTTGAGCCCCAAGAGTTTGAGCTGCTGTCATCAGCAACTAGCATCCCAAACCCAAATTCTATTTGAATTTGCAGTGTGAATTTTGCTTCGTGTGTGTGTGTGTGTGTGTGTGTGTGTGTGTGTGTGTGTGTGTGTATTTGTTGACATATAACACTTATACATGTTTGTGTGGCCCAGTGTGATTTTAGCAAGTGCGTATAACACGTGTGTAGATAGGATCAGCAGCATGTCTGTCTATCACTGTCAACCTTTACCATGTCTTAGAACATCCAAAATCCTTCTCACTAGTTATTTTGTAATATACAACTAAATATTGCCAGCAAATTACTTAACACGTCACAAAACAAGAAGTGATTTCTCCACCCAAGTGCACCCCGGACTCCCCAACCATCCTCCATCCATGACTCCAGGTCCAGTCCTGACTCATGATCAAGTCTAATAACCACTGGGCTGTCTGCTCCCGAGTTCTCTCTTGTATAAACTAGGGACCACCACTGTGCCTTGAAGTAGTGCAAGGATCAAAGGAGTCAATGGATGTGTGGCACTTAGAGCCATGCCTGGCGTGTAGTCACTGCTTGGAAATTGTTACTGTCTTTGATGTTATGCTTAGATTCATTCATGGGTGGAAGGATCTGTTGTTCATGTGCTTTTGCAGCAGTAAGTTTTGGCTTCTTCTCTTCTTCTCTAAGCTCTGTTTACTTGGTACTAACAAGTCAGGCCGGAGATTAAGAAAAATGACTATGGTAGTACGTAGGAGAGATTCACACTGGGTTTTGAGAGCTGCCAGGTTAACACTTTTGGGGTGTGGAGAGAGAGACATTGCACAAAGCCTGGTACACTTCACGCACAGGCCAAGAAGTGCTGGACAGGAAATGCACTGTGCTGCTGTGCACTATGGAAAGGATGGAGCTCCACATTGGTAGTAACTCGGGGAAGCTGCCAGCATGGTGGGGGGAGCTGCCAGCATGGTGGGGGGAGCTGCCAGCATGGTGGGGGGAGCTGCCAGCATGGTGGGGGGAGCTGCCAGCA
>NC_034601.1:9164950-9223505 GCF_900095145.1 Mus pahari | reverse complement strand
TGCCAGCATGGTGGGGGGAGCTGCCAGCATGGTGGGGGGAGCTGCCAGCATGGTGGGGGGAGCTGCCAGCATGGTGGGGGGAGCTGCCAGCATGGCGGGGGAGCTGCCAGCATGGTGCGGGGAGCTGCCAGCATGGTGAGGGGAGCTGCCAGCATGGTGGGGGGAGCTGCCAGCATGGTGGGGGGAGCTGCCAGCATGGTGGGGGGAGCTGCCAGCATGGTGCGGGGAGCTTCAGCTCATCACAGCCCAAAAGACTTTTTGACTCAAAAAGTCTTACCCTTTTTGACTCAAGAAAATATTTATTAACCACCTACTACCTACTCTGTAGAGATGTATCTTGCAGGACAAAAATTGTTATAATCTGCCAGGTTGGGTGTAGTTTAGCTGCTAGAGTGCTCACGTCACACACAAAGTTCTGAGTTAGACACCCTGTGGCACAGAAACCAAGTGTGGTGACAGATGCCTTTCTCAACACCGGAAGTGAAGGTAGGAGGAACACTTTGGGTGGTTTGGCACTTTGAATGAAAATGGCCCCCATAGGCTTTAGGGAGTGGCACTATGAAGAGGTGTGACCTGTTAGAGGAAATGTGTCGTGGAGGGGAGGGGTTTTGAGGTTTCAGCAGCTCAAGCCAAGCCCGGTGTCTATATCTCTTCCTGCTGCCTGTGGATCATGATGTAGACCTCTTGGGTCCTTCTTTAGCACCATGTTTGCCTGCATGCTACCATGCTTCCCACCATGATGATAATAATGAACTAAATCTCTGAAACTGTAAGCCAGCCCCCAGTGAAGTATTGTCCATTCTAAGAGTTGCTATGGTCATGGCATCTCTTCACAGCAATGAAACCCTAACTGAAACAGGTACATAGCAAGTTTGAGGTCAGCCTGAGATGACATGAGAACTTGTCTTATGACAAACAAGGCAAGAACCCATTACACTTTGGTGATTGGGAAGACTTCTAGGCTTCCCTCCATAATCTGCAACCAAGTCAGCAGTAGCGCAAGCTTCCAGGCCCCATTGTGTTAATATCTGCAGTTCTCCAGGGCATACTCAGTAGCTGGCACAATGCTGACGTCACTTCAGCCGTGGTTAAGATCAAGGGCTGGGTACCTACTCGGTAGCACGAATTCACATTTGCACTAGTGCGATAGCTCACTGAGAAAGGTATCCGCTGCCAAGCCTGATAACCCAAGTTTGATTCCCCAGATTCCACGGTGGAAGGAGAGAGCCACCTCTGAACATTGTCTTCTGACCACCAAACATGCACCAATGCCACATAAGCACACACCTGTCCTAAATAAATAAATAGATACTCATTTTTATTTAGTCAAGTGCCAAGAAGCATAACTGCCCCCAAAATGCTGGCACTCAGATGTTATTAGCATCTAGACGCAGGTGTTAGTGATCTGGTGGCATGTTTTCATTTATTTTCCATAGGCCCATGAGATAGAGATTAATGTCATCCCCAATATGCAGCTGGCTACATATTCTGAAGTTCAGACAGTCTGAGTTGCCAAAGGTCATACAGCTTCCAGCTGGGAGGTGTTGAGTGATTTCAGAACTCACCCTCTTCTGACCCCTCTGGTCTTCCCTATTCGAAAATTCTTATTCCATTCCTTTGACCCTGCCACACACTAGGGTAGAAGGCTAGGTTTTCAGATGCGGGCCAC
Source organism: Mus pahari (assembly GCF_900095145.1). Classification (NCBI taxonomy): domain Eukaryota; kingdom Metazoa; phylum Chordata; class Mammalia; order Rodentia; family Muridae; genus Mus; species Mus pahari. Next base: position 9,221,836 of record NC_034601.1, on the reverse strand, counting down.
CACAGCCACATGTTCTCTTATTAGCTGCCTCCTTTCTTGGAGTCACTTGCTCTCTGGCCTGGAATTCACTGACTGGCAAGGCTAGCTGCCACCTGTCTCTGCCTCCCCATCATTGAGGTTATAAGTATGTACCTCTGCCTTTGGTTCTGGGGTCAAACTCAGGTCCTAATGCAAGCAAGGCAAGTGCTGACCGAGCCATCTCCCTAGCCCACCTCACTCTCAACTCTTAAGGCTAGACCTTCACTGCACAGTGGAACTCAGCATGTAGAAGAAGAAGGGAGAGGCTGGAAGCAATCACTTGGAGTGAACTTGTTGGGGCAGGATGATTGGTGGAGTGTGGAAATCCAACAGCTGAGAAGGTTTTACATCATTGCCCATGTGAGATTCTGGAACTCAAATAAACTGGCAAACGACACATTTAGGTGTGAGGGATTCTTAGATCATCCATCTAGAAGTTTCTGGTAGGTTCTATGTATCCTTTGGAGGGGTAGAGACAAGAGCTGGTGGTGGTTGGAAGGAAGATTAGTGGGAGTCATTGTAGGAGGGTTTGAGGGTAGGTCTGAGACAGGAGAGGTGACCAGAAGCAAAAAGGATTGTTCTCAGAGAACAAGCAGCGCTGGTCAGCACTGGTCACAGGCTGGTCAGCGGGCAGCTGCTTCTGGTAGTTGGAACTGACTGCTCACTACTCAGGACTCCCAAAATTACAGGCTCAACAACCGTAGTGGACCTGGGAAAGTGACCTGACCGTGGACAAAAAAGGCCCGGCCATGGGGCCCAACAGAGCAATATCATGACACAGTAAACTCCTTTCCACGCGTATCCATCCTCCCATGCTGTTGTGAGACAGAGGGGGTGGATGGAATTCTGAGACGATGGAGGTGAAGTTCCGATACCTTTTGGCTAACGGCCTGTCAGTGATGGGTAGAGCCTCAGAAGGGGTGGGGCGGTGTCAAAGTGTTGGGCCTTATTTGGCCAGATACTGAGGAAGCCTGAGCCTTTGCTCGAGTTTAGAGACCTGTCTTGCTCCGTACCGGAGTGACTCAGCACGCCCTGCTTAAGCCTGCCTTTGCCTAGCTACCGAGGATGTAGAAAAACTTGATTGGCTCTGTCAGTCACCCCATATCCTCTGTCACTCTTGCCCACCCAATATGTCATCTCACCTCCCCAAAAATGCCCACCTCCTTCCTCAACCCTATATAAACAAAAGACTGATACAATAAAACAAGTTCCTGCTCTGACAGACTCCCAGCCTGGGTGTGTTTGTTTTGGGTCATGACACTCACCATCCTGCACAGCCCGGGAGACACTGGACTGGACCCTGTTCTCTCCTCTCGCCTGGACCTGCCGGCAGAGAGGTGTGGGGCACCACTTTGTTTCACATACCTAAGCTGCAACGTGGGAAAGAGTGCTGAGCCTTTGACCCATGGTGGCTTCCTATTTCTGAGTTTGCAGATAAGCACAAAGGAAAGTGTCATGAAGGCTACAGGCCATCCCCATTACGGCTTGGATATGACATGCACCCCATTGGCTTGCTTAGTTCCTAGATGCTGATCCTAGTTTGTGAGGTTCTGGAAATATTAGAAGGCAGGTGTCTAGCTAGATAAGAAGCAGGCAGTCACTAAGGGTGTGTCTTTGGGGACTCTATGTTGCCCAAGGCTATATTCTTCCCTGTTCTGCCTCCTGCCACAAGGAGACACCCCATTCCTCCTTCCATGACATTTGGTAGATCCAAACACCATTGACCAAAACTTCGAGTCAAAATAAATCTCTCAGGGGTTCGTTTACAGTGTTCCAAGTTCTGACAAACACACTCCATGCACTTCAGTGTCCTTCCTTTAATACGAGAACAAAATTCATCTCACAGCTTTATGAAGGCAGATGAGCATCAGTCAATTAGGACTCTGTCATGAGGAAGTCAACGCAGAAGGCCAATTGCTAGGCATAGGGCCTCTGAACGTGTCTCCATTTCAAACACTGTCATGGGAAATACCTGAAGCCACCTGGGACTAGATGTTCTCTGACACTTTGTAGGTTGATTAAACGAGTGAATAAATAAATGAGTAGATAAGGACCTAGTCAGCAGTCATGGACAACAAATGGTGTCTCTCAAGGCTCTGAATGCTCTTGGTGAGGTTGCCTAAATAGCAGAAGGAAACATTTTTTTTTTCAGTCTCAATTTAGATGTCTCCTCCTCTAGAAAACCTTTCCTGATGCTCACTGTTAGGTCTAAGTGTCTGCATTGTAATCAATAATCTATAGTCACTTCAGCATGGTTTACTCTGGGAAGATTATCTGAAACAGAAGGTCTGGGTGAAGGTGACATTCAGCATGTTAGAGGGACTTAGAGGGACTTACATTGTTTTTTGTTGTTGTGCTGAGATTGAACTCATGACCTTGTGCATCCGAAGGACATGCTTTACGACTGGGTGACAACCTCAGTACTGGGAACCACTTCTTGAATGCTCCAAGGTCACCAGCAGGGCACTGACCGTCTCAGGTGCCCAGGGTGGCCTCTGTCCATGTGTAGCCAAGGTGAGATGCTCAGTCAGTCTTTCTGCCTTATTTTCACATCTTTCTTTTCTAGACGGACTGACCTAGATTCTTGAGGTTTTGGAAGAATGGGAAATACTGGAAGTTGGGATGGTCTGGGTGACTCGGTGGGTGGGACAATAGAACAATGATGAAGGACTGCGTGTTAGCAGCTGGCATCTGCTCTGAAAGCCAGACACAATGTGTTCCCTGTCAGAGGAACACAGCGCCAGGACCACCCGAGGAGACACCCCTCCTGGCCTCCGAGTGGGGCGCGTTCACCTCACACTCCACAGGCTTCATCTCCTCCTTGATTTGGAACAAATGGTGCAGAAAAGCTTGGGCTACTGAGTGCATGGGACTTCTGGAGGGAAGAATTCGGAAAACCAAAGAAAATGTCTCGCCATCCCTGCAGCACATAGGGGAGTGTGTGGAGGTGAGTAGTCCTTGTGTGGACGATACCATAGGAACATCAACTCCCACAGCCAAGGGGGAAGGAAGGCCAACACCTGTGGCACATCAATTTAGAAAATAAAGTAAAAGCAGCTTTTGCTTTGTTCCAGGAGCTCTGGAGGCCTCTCATGGGATCTAACTCCTTTGTAGACCTTTCCTGCCTGAGTCTTGTGCTGCCTGTAAATTTGACCCTCTCCATGGCCAGGGGCCTCAAGAACTTGGAGGCTTACCGGAGCAAACAACTTAGCAAAAACAATCTGTCCCATAAACAAAGCCAGTGGAAGGCGTCCAGCCACACACAATGGAGCTATAATCTTCTGGGCACACATTTCCCGTCCGGGGTATTTGCTTCCTTCTAGGTGAAGACAGAGGCCACTTGGCCTCCGAGTTCAGGAATAACAGTACTGTGCACATCCTCCACTCGTCTGCAGTGTGTGCAGCAGCTTTCAGAAGTGTGTGCAGGCCCAGTCTCTCTTCCCTCCTTTCTCTTCAGAGGGAAGCACAGAAAGCCCAAAGGCAGGGTGACATGTTGGGAAGGGTGCCATTAATCGGACCACACCGCCTTGCCTTGGCTCTGCCACTGTCTAGCCCTGGGCTTTCCCATGAAGGTTTTAACTTTCCAGAGCTGCAAGTTTCCTCCTTTAAGTGGGGCAGTGTATAGATGGGTAACTTCACTGGAACTTAGGGAAGTATAAAATACAGATATTCACTGGCCATTGTCAAAAACAATTACACGGGGGGAGAAGTATCATTAAGCACATAAAAAAAAAAAAAAACCAAAAAACTGCAACTCTCCAAGACAGGGTTTCATGTATCCCAGGCTGGCCCTGAACTTCTGATCCTCCTGCCTCTACCTCAGGAGTGCAGGGACTGTAGGTGTGAGCCACCACACTTGATTTGTGTGGTGCTGGGGTTCAAACCCAGTGCCTCGTGCACGTTAGGCAGGCTTGCTACTAACTAAGCCACATCCTAGACTGGACACTAGAAGTCCTGTCCAAATTGTTGATGAGAATATAAACAAACACAGTGCTGTAGAAAACAGTAGTGGATGTTGTCAAGAAATTAAAAATAGAATTACTGCATAAGCCAGCAACCCCCTTCTGGATATACGTATATAAAACAATTGAAAGGAGTTTGTGCACCTGTGTTCATGGACCCATTGTTTACAATAGGCTACACAATGCCCATCTGTAGATACACGGGTCAAGGAAGTGCAGCAGGTGCCTCCAGAGAAAGAAATCCTGTTCTATCCTACAGCCTGCATGGAGTCTGAGGACACTGCTGGAAGAGAACCAACCAGGTGCGAAATGCAAACAGAGATTGCATGCTATTGCTTACGTGAGGTTTCTAAAGCTGAGCTCACACAGCAGAAAGCTTTGTGGCTGTGGGGACTTAGGGGGATTTGTGTTCTTTTTCAAACGGAGCTAACATAATTAATGGCTGGCTGTGTGGTTTAGTTGGGTGGCTTGCTAGTGCGCTAAGTGTCGTGTCCTGTCTCCAACATTGTATAAACTTGGTGTGGTGGCACATATCTGTAATCTTATCATTCAGGTAATGGAGAACCAGAACTTCAAGGTTATTTCTGCTATCTCTTGAGTAAATGGACATAGACTCTGACTTAAAAAAAAAAAAAATTACCATTTCTCTACCTATCAAATTGTGAAAAACTGAGCCAGCTGTCATGGTGCATACCAGTAATTCAATAATTCAGGAATTTGAGGTAGGGAGACTATGAGTTTGAAACTAGGCCTGGCTACATAGCAAGACCCTCAGACCCTCTCCAAACAATAGAAAATACAAAAGCCTTCAAAGCAAACAACAACAAAAATAAAGGATGTGTGAAAATTAAAATGTCTCGCAATGCATAGCAACAGCGACCAGTGATGCTGTAGAGAGACCGTCTCACTGGAGAGCAAGAACGGAAATCACTATTTCAAAGGGCAATTGGACCTGTCTATCAAAAGAGAAGGCATACATGCTACAACTCAGAACTTCCTTTTCATTATTTATTCTAGGATATGTTCAAGAAATTCCAACAGGAATCTACAAGAATTTCATTGGCAGGCAGAGATAGAGCAAGGAGGACCGATCACTTGGAGTCTATCGGGTTTTGTGTGTTGTCACTGGAGGAAGATCTCCTAAGGCCAGCGCACATGGGTACGGTGACTAAGGTTGTCTCTCTGGGGTGGGGACGGCTTCTGAAAGAAGTCTCTTTACAAAGAAGTGAGATGCTCTGTACGTTGCACTCCTATGTATGTGTGTGGGCCCAGAGAGCAACATCAGGCTTTGCTCCTTGGGAGCTACACCCTGTGCTTTGAGATAGGGTCTCTCATTGGCCTGGCCCTCACCAAGTAGGTCACAGTAGCTGGCCAGAGAGTCACAGGGATCCCCTTGCCTTTGCCTTCCTAGTACTTGGATTTTAAGTGCACATCGCCATACCTGACTTCTCTTTGTACATGAGTCCCAGTGGAGCCATCACTCCATTGAACACAATGACACAATGTGGGGATTGTCCCCTTCTGAGGACCGGACATTCCAGTATCATATCATAGACGTCAGTGACACAGCTGAGACAGACCCAAAGCCCAGTGGGCACACCTCTTCGATATACGGGCTTTATTTAGCTGTAATAGCTTTTAGTTATTGTTGCTTTGAAAATCCTAATTTTTTTTTTTTTTTTGCAAATTTTAACATGTTAGGGCACTTTACATTTTAGCCCAATTTCTGGAATGCTAGAGGCTGAAGATTTTATCAAACACAGCGATCTATTTGGCATACAGTTCCACAGGCCTACTTCTTGTGATGGCTCCTTGCTTTGTGTTGTTCTATGGGAAGGAGAGAAGAGCCCATGCTCCAGAGAGGGGAAACCCACCCTTTTGTCAGCAGTTGGCTTCCTTGATCAGTGTGTCAGTGACCGATCTACCTGCAGAGGCAACTGAAGGGAGGGAAGATTTATTTGAGCTTATACTTTTATAGCAGGAAGGCAATGTGGGCTAGTACAGCCTGTGGCAGGGGTGTGTGGCAGGGGTGTGTGGCAGTGCCCCAGGAAATGGAGAGCCCAGAGAGCAACCAGGTCAGAACCTTCAGAGGCCTGTTCCTAGTGACCCACTTCCTCCAGCTTGTTTATCCCCTAAAAGCTCCATAGTCCCCAACACAGTGCCACCATCCAGGGAACAAGCTCTGGAGACATGAGCAGCAGGGGATGGCACATGCCAACACACTCCGTGATCACATCTCCCTGAACAACTTCAAAAGACCCCCTATCAGCACCACTTCGCTAAGGATTACGTTTGGAAACTTGTGCAAAGAAGCAGTAATAAAATGATCAATGCATGATATAAGCTCTCCAGGGACCAACCAATACCTGGTAGAGGAGGGAGCCTTTTCTAGGCTAGACTCGGGTGTGGGTAGAAAGGGATCATGATGAATCCTACCTTTATCACTCTGGGTCTGTTTCAAAATCTGTGGTTAAAAAATTAAACCGTGAGATCTTCCCATCTTCTGAGGTCTTCTTCGATTTCTTTCTTCAGGGACTTGAAGTTCTTGCCATACAGATCTTTCACTTGCTTGGTTAGAGTCACACTGAGATACTTTATATTGTTTGTGACTATTGTGAAAGGTGTCATTTCCCTAATTTCTTTCTCAGCCCATTTATCCTTTGAATAGAGGAAAGCTACTGATTTGTTTGAGTTAATTTTATATCCGGCCACTTTACTGAAGGTGTTTATCAGCTGTAGAAGTTCTCTGGTAGAATTTCTGGGGCCAATTATGTATGTCTCATATCATCTGCAAATAGTGATACCTTGACTTTTTCCTTTCCAATTTGCATCCCTTTGACCTCCTTTTGTTGTCTAATTGCTCTGGCTAAAATTTCGAGTACTATATTGAATAGATAGAGGGAGAGTGGATAGCCTTGTCTAGTCCCTGATTTTAGTGAGATTACTTCAAGTTTCTCTCCATTTAATCTGATGTTGGCTGTTGGTTTGGTGTATATTGCTTTTATTATGTTTAGGTATGTGCCTTAAGTTCTTGATCTTTCCAATACTTTTAATGGGAAAGGATGTTGTATTTTGTCAAAGACTTTTTCAGTATCTAATGAGATGATCATGTGATTTTTTTTTCTTGGAGTTTGTTTTTATAGTGGATTTCTGTATATTGGAACCATTCCTGCATCCCTGGGATGAAGCCTACTTGATAATGGTGAATGATCCTTTTACTGTGTTCTTAGATTCAGTTTGCAAGAATTTTGTTGAATATTTTTGCATTGATATTCACAAGGGAAAATCGTCTGAAGTTCTCTTTCTTTGTTAAATCATTGTGTGGTTTAGGCATCAGACTAACTGTGGCTTCATAGAATGAATTGGGTAGAGTACCTTCTGTTTCTATTTNGTGGAATAGTTTGGGGAGTATTGGTATTAGGTCTTCTTTGAAGGTCTGAAGATGGAAAGATCTCCCATGCTCATGGGTAGGATTAACATAGTTAAAAATGACCATCTTACCAAAAGCAATCTACAGATTCAATGCAATCCCCATCAAAATTTCAACTCAATTTTTCACAGAGATAGAAAGAGCAATTCTCAATTTCATATGGAATAACAAAAAACCAGGATATTGAAAACAATTTTCAACAATAAAAGAACTTCTAGAGGGATCAACATCCCTGACGTCAAGCTGTACTACAGAGCAATACTGATAAAAGCAAAAACCAAAAACCAAAAACTGCATGATATTGGTACAGACACAGACGGGTTGATCAATGGAATAGAATTGAAGTCCCAGAAATAAACCCACACATCTATGGACAGACACTTGATCCTTTGACAAAGAAGTCCAAACTGTACAGTGGAAAGAAATGGTGCTGGTTTAACTGGCAGTCTGCATGTAGAAGAGTACAAATTGATCCATATTTATTTCCTTGTACAAAGCTCAAGTCCAAGCAGATCAAGGACCTCTACATAAAATCAGATACACTGAATCTAATAAAAAAAGAAATTGGGAAATGGCGTTGAACACACTGGCACAGGAAAAAATTTTTTGAACAGAGCACCAATGACTCAGGCTCTAAGATCAACAACTGACAAATGGGACCTCATGCTTTTCAGCTTCTGTAAGGCAAAGGACACTGTCAATGGATAAAATGGCAACGTACAGATTGGGAAAAAAAATCTTTACTAATCCTATATCTGATAGAAGGCTAATGTCCAAAATTACAAAGAACTCAAGAAGTTGGACTCCAGAAAAGTAAATAACCCAATTAAAAAATGAGCTACAAAGCTAAACAGAGAAGTCCTAACTGAGAAATCTTGAATGGCTGACAAGCACCTAACGAAACATCGAACACCCTTAGTCACCAGGGAAGTGTAAATCAAAACTACCCTGAGATTCCACCTTACACTAATCAGAATGGCTAAGATAAAAAACAAACAAACCAAAAAACCCTCAGGGGACAGCAGATGCTGGCGAGGATGTGGAGAAAGAGGAACACTCCTCCATTGCTGGTGGGATTGAGAACTGGTACAACCACTCTGGAAATCAATCTAGTGATTCCTCAGAAAACTGGAAATAGTTCTACCTGAAGACTCACTATACCACTCCTGGGCATATATCTAAAAGACGCTCCACCACATCTCAAGAACACATGTGCCACTATGTTCATAGCAGCCTTGTTTATAACAGCCAGAAGCTGGAAACCACCCAGATGTCCCTCAACAGAGGAATGGATACAGAAAATGTGGTACATTTACACAATGGAATAGTACTCAGCTATTAAAAACAAGGACATCATGAATTTTGCAGGCAAATGGATGGAACTAGACAATATCATCCTGAGTGAGGTAACCCAGACCCAAAAGGACATACATGGGAATACAGGCACACACACACATAATGGAGCAGAGACTGAAGGAAAGGACATCCAGAGACCGCCCCACCTTGGGATCCATCCTAGGCAGTCACCAAACCCTGACACTCTTGCAGATGCCAAGATGTGCTTGCAGACAGGAGCCCAGCATGGCTGTCCTCTGAGAGACTTTACCTGCCTCTGACTGAGACAGATGCAGGTACTTACACCCAACCATTGGCTTGAGCCGGGGGACCCCTATGGAAGAGTTAAGGGAAGGACTGAAGGAGCTGAAGGATATTACAACCCCATAGGAAGAACAACAATATCAACTAACTGGACCCCTCAGAGCTCTCAGGGATTAAGCCACCAACCAAAGAACATACATAGACTGGTCCGTGGTCCCCACTACATATGTAGCAGAGGACTGCCTTGTCTGGCCTCAATGGGAGAGGATGTGCTTGGTCCTGTGGAAGCTTGATGCCCCAGAAAAGGGGAATGCTAGAGGGATGAAGCAGGAGTGGGTGGGTGGGTGGGGGAGAACACTCTTAGAAGCGAAGAGGAGGGGGATAGGGTGGGGGGGGCTTATGGATAGGGGACCAGAAGGGAGACAACATGTAAATAAATAAAATAATTAATAAAATAAAATAAAATGTAGATGTAATCATTTCATTCTTATCACTTAGGAGAGTACAAGGATTTCAGCAGCTGTGGTCAAATCAGGACAAAGAGATGAAGACCAAGCTACCTAGATAACTAGATAGAGTTTTACTGCTGTTAATAGACACCATGACCAAGGCAACTCTTATTGGGGCTGGCCTACAGGTTCAGAGGTTCAGTTCATTATCATCAAGGCAGGAACATGGAGCATCCAGGCAGGCATGGCACAGGAGGTGCTGAGAGCTCTAAATCTTCTTTTGAAGGCTGCTAGCAGGATACTTGCTTCCATGCAGCTAGGATGAAGTTCTTAAAGCCCACACCCACAGTGCCATGCCTACTCCAAAAAAGTCACACCTATTGGAAGAGGGCTACACCTTTTAATAGTGCCATTCCCTGGGATGAGTATATATAAACCATCACAGGTAGATAGATAGATTGATTGATAGATGATAGACAGACAGACACACACACACAGAGTGAGGCACTTTCAATAGATATAGATAGATGAGAGATAAATGGATGATTGATATATGTTTGATAGCTAGATAGTTGATAGATTACATACAGAAGATGATACATAGGTAGACAGATGATAAATAGTTGATTGATCAAAAATAGGCAAATATATTGATATTTGATTGACAGAACTGATCAATATAGAGAAAATTGGTAGACGATTGCTTAATAAATAATAGATAATTGATTATGGATAGGTAGTTGATTGGTAATAGATAAACATATTATGTGTTACAGTATTACTCCAACTTATCATTGGTCATATTAGATAACATTGTCTACTTACACACACACACACACACAAAACCAAGTAAATACAGCTGGCCTTCTGCATTCTTACATTATACACCTGTGATTCAACCATTGAAAATATTTTAGTTACATCTGTTCTATCTACACATGGCCCCTCTTTTGGGGTCATTGTTCCCTAAAGAATACATTATGGTGATTACAAGTATTTGCACTTTGTTGGCTACAAGCACACAAAGATGGCTCACAGTGTATGGAGGATTATGTAGGCTACATGCAAACACTTCAGCACTTTCCATCAAGGGCTTGAGCATCAGTTATTCTTGGCATCTATGGGGGTCCTTGGAACCAGTGCCCTTCAGAGACACCAGGGACAACTGCACTTTCTTTGGTTTTGTCTTAAATAGAGAAATAATTCTTATTCAGTCATAAATCTGGTATATGATTTTTTAGTACACATTAAACTTTATTATTATTAAAATGATGAATATTTTCTTATGCACCAAAGTTTAGAGAATATGGATCTAATGAGCTGGGCGTGGTGGCGCACACCTTTACCCAGCATTTGGGAGGCAGAGGCAGGCAGATTTCTGAGTTCGAGGCCAGCTTGGTCTACAGAGTGAGTTCCAGGACAGCCAGGGCTACACAAAGAAACCCTGTCTCGGGAAAAAAAAAAAAAAAAAAAAAGAAGGAACCCTATTCTTTTATTCCTTACCCTTCAGTAAAATGAAGAGAGTATATGGCCGCATGAATGAGCCTTACTACAGATGTCAGAAGGTCTGTCCTCACAAGGTTGTGTGTGTGTGTGTGTGTGTGTGTGTGTGTGTGTGTGTGCATGAGCTCATGTGTGCACAGGTATTTATGTGTGTGGTCAGACTTGAGTGACATTCTACAGGTGATGTCCCCTCTTTTTTTCTTTTTTCTCTTTCCCTCTTTCTTCTCTCCCTCCTTCCCTCCCTCCCTCCTTCCCTCCTTCCCTCCTTCCTTCCTTCTTTCCTTTTCTTAGAGTCAGGACCTCTCACTGGTCTGAACCTCACCAAGTAGGCCAGACTGGCCATACAGCCAGCCAGGAATCCTCCTGTCTCTACTTCTCCAGTTCTGAGATTATAAATGCATACTTCCACACCCAGATGCCTTCTGCCATCAGTTTTGAGAATCATGTTCAAGTCCTTTATCCACTGAGCCATGCTCCCTGGAAGTTTCCTAACACATCAGTTCATCAGTTAGGGGGCTGCTGGCCTTTGGACACAGGATGAGTCTTTGAGTGTGCGCTGGGTATTACAACTTGCCTGTCATTCTATACCAGCAGTGGGGCCTCTGGAACCAAGATGGCACAAACTCCTTACACCATACGCAAACACCCAAGCTGAGGGCAGGGAAGATGGTTTAGTGGGCAAACTGCCTGCTGTGCAAACGTGAAGATGTGAATTTGAGCCCACAACAAAGCAAGACATGGTCATGCACACCTGTAATCCCAGTGTCCCTACAGAGATGAGAGTCAGTCCCCAGAGGCTCACAGGCCAGCTAGCCAGGCATTTGAGGTGGGAAACAAGAGACCCTGTCTCAAACAAGGTGGAAGGCAAGGGCAGACCCCTGAGATTATACTTCTAGGATGAGTCCTGATGAAGGACCCCCGTCCAAGGTCCCACGCACACCCCTACCTGCTCTCGAACTCTTACCGTTTTACTGGTGTGTGCCATGTGCCATTAGGTGCTCTGAGGAAATCACCAACTTCTCAGTGGCTCTGAGGTCTCCTCATGAGAAGGGTAAGATCACCAACTCAGGATCCAGGCTGCAGGATCTGAGTTTCTCAGCGACACTATGGCTCCGTCTCCTTCCTGTGAAGTAAAGATGGGAAGTACTTTCAACCTCCAGAGGCCAGTGGGAAGGTACAGAGTTAATAGGTACTGGGCCTATAGCTGGCTTATGGCTTGTAGTAGGCAAACAGCTTGACTGGATTCTCGGGGAGCCCCCCCCCATTTGCATTGTCTACCGTGTTCAGCCATGATCCTTGCATCACCCTAAGGCATCCTACCAGCAGTCTGGGAGGTTTGTGTTATCCCAGTTCACAGATGATGAACGGAGGGCACAGAGAGGTGGCCTCTGTGGCAGCACATAGTTCCCACAACCACAAACTTAGCAGAACCAGAGCTTGACCTGAGCATCTCTGCTGTGGAGGAGCAGAGGGCAAAGAACACCATCCAGGAAAGTGACAGACCGTGCATTGATCTGGGTAACTGCAATAGGTTTTAGTTTCCTCATTGAAAAATTTGGGCTTTGGACCAATTGCCTTGTGAGGCTTCTGGTAGCTTAAGAGTCTTGGGTATTCGGTGAGACGCAGAAGCCTGGGCAGAGCAGAAGGCAGCAGAAAACCACCTTCCTTCTCAGACCAGGAACGCTGAGTTGCTCACCTCTCTATGCCAGGTGAGATTTGCCTGCTGACCAATCACAGGCAAGCTCACTCTTCTCTCTTCCCCCGCCACCACGCCTGGGCATCTACCCGACTCTTGGGGCATCTGAGGACACGAAGGATGTTATCTTGGCCTGACAAAGCCACTGGGTCTAGATCGCTGAGGCCTAGTTTCCAGGGAATGCATCTGGTGAGGTTGCAAGTAACCCAGATAGACAGTTTGTGTTCTCCCTGGAGGATACTTCCCATGGGATCCAGCAAGGACAGCTGCCTCACCCCGATGTGAAAGGGATTCCTAGGGATGGCACTGGGGAATTGCAGAAGCTGTTCCTGAAGCTTAAAACATCTGCAAATGCTCCGTGCCCTTCTCTACCTGTGCAGACATTACAATGATGATGGCGTCCCCAACAAGATGCTGAGGGCTTTTCCCACAGTATTTATAATCATATTTGATACTCACATAGTCCAGTGAGCACGGGGCTTTCCTCCCCGCTTTATTTTATTTAATTGCCTTTGTTTTGGAGATAAAACTCAGAGACTTGAGCATGCTTGGGCGAGTGCTCTTCCACAGAGCTATTGTCCCAGCCTTTTTGTTGCTAAATTTTGAGAGGTTCCTCTAAACTGCTTGTAATGACCTTGCACTCACTTTGTAGCCCAGACAGACCTTGAACTCCTGATCCTTCTGCCTCAGCTTCCTAAGCAGTGGGGATTTCAGACCTACTGGGTCTGACTCATCTCTACTTTAGAATAGACCTTAAATAAGATGCTCATACAAACTAAGCAGGCTTAGGTGCTCTTGAGGGGGCAAAGACCAGAGTTGGAACATGAATCCTTGGAAGCCTGACTTGTTACCAATGGGCTGTGTCTCACACTGATCATGGCCCTGCCTCACGGGCTGCCCCTTTCAGGTTTCTGAACCCCTCAGACATCAGGCTGAGCCCTGGACCAGCAGGAAGAGCAAATCCATGCACAATGCTAGCGCCTGCTCTTCCACTGGCACATGGTGTGAACCTTACAGAAAGAAGACGAGATGTGTCATGTGCCCTGAAACAAGCAGGCCTAGCCCTGAGCCCTTGACTTGAACAATGCAAATCCACACAGGATTGTGGCAGACTAAGAAGAGTCAATGGGGGTAAAGTGACTTGTTCCATGATCACACAACTAAGAAGAAATCCAAACTCAAACCCAAGGGGCTCTTAAGAGGGCAATGAATTCAGAATTCCAGGCAGCTTGCAGAGGGGGCATATGCCCAGCCCAGGTCAGAATGGAACCCTGGGAAGATCTTGTCAGCTGTCAAACCTGGGCTAGCCAGTGCCAGCCTGTGCCAGATACCCCACCACCTATTTTTCCAGGAACTTCCAGTTCTGTCATTCATTTACCGGTGATGAGAAACAGTAGCCCCACCCAGCCGGGGGCCCAAGGTCACAGGCTTAGAGAAAGCACCACCTGAGCACGAAGACCTAGGTCTGCTCTATCCTGTCTGTACCCCACCCACACAGGGTCTCCATTATCCAAGAGTTCCTTACCGCATTCTATTTGCTGTACATGGTGGTAAGCATGGAGAAACACAAGAAAGTAAGACTGGTCCCTGAAGACACCTTACCTACTTAAATTACCATAGTTAGGACATTCTCCCCAGACTCTTATTAATAAGCTACCTTAAAGGTTTGAAGGCTCTTACATCTTGAAATAAATTTAGACTTACTAGGAGATACTGAAGTTATAGAGGCCCCATGTACTTCTCTGCCTAGCTCATCTGGGCTTAAACAGCCTACAAAGGCAAGGCCTTTTTAAGCAGAGAAAACTGTGCCAGCATCTCTAACCCACACCTTACTCAGATGTGCCAGTGTTCACATGCAATTGTGGTTCTTCCAATGGCACATACCCTGGAATTCCATCCTGCAGAGACATTAGCACCAGCGCTGCCACGACTGAGAGTCACATTGATTCTGCCACTACCAAGATCCCACCACTGTACTCCTGTGGCCTCCCTTCCCATTTGGTCTCTTGGCTGTCATGCTGGTCACACTGTCCCCAACCCTAAGCCCCAAGTACCTCTGACAATTTCTATCATTTATCATTTTGAGATATTCTTTTTAAATGGCATCATGCAGCATTTATCTTTTTTGATTTTTTTTTCTCTCTTGGCTTAATGTCCTGGAGAGCTAGCCAAGTGGTTGAATATGTTAACATTCATTCCTTCCTGTGACCAAATAAGAGCTGATTCATCCACTTATCTGTTGAAGGTCATTTGGGTTGTTTCTGGTTTGGAACTATTACAAATAGAGCGGCTATGAGGGTTCATGAACACAATTTAGCACAAACATACACGTTCATGTTTGATAGAAATGTACAGGAAAGCAAAGACCAGGCCTCAGGGAGCATGTGCACTTCAGTTTAAAGTCACATTCCTGCTACTGTGATTGTGTGTGCATGCGCACATGTGAAGGTGTGCACGTGGAGGTCCAAGCACAACTTCCTGCAGTTGCTTCTTTCCTTCTGCCTTCCACCTCCAGAGACGGAGCTTAGGCCATCAGGCCGGCACAACAAGCACTTTTCCCTGGTGAGTCAGCTATGTGGCCCCTGTGTGTCTAACATTGTAAGAAACTACCAGGGGCTGGGGAGCCCAGTGGTTAAGAACACTTGCTACTCTTGAAGAGGGGCCTAAACCTGGCACCCACATGGCAGCTTACAGCCGCCCGTAACTCCATTTCCAGGGGGATATGATGCTCCGTTCTGACCTTCTGAAGCACCCAGCCATGCATATGGTGCACATACATATATATAGGCAAAACACTCACACACATAAAATCAAATGAATAAATCTAAGAGAAAAGCTACCAAATGTCCTCTGAATTGCCGTATCATTTTAGATTCCCATTAGTGATTCTCAAGAAACATACAATTATGCCAATTACGACATTTGAAAATTTTTTCGAGTCATATTAATAGTTAGTTGATGATTGTGGCTTTATTTTGGCATTGCCCTCATAGCCAAAGGCACTGAACATTTCTATATGCTTATCTAGTTTTCACGTGCCTATCTCTATCTTTGACCCATTTTATAATGAGATTTTTAAAAATTATGTATTTATTTGAGACCCATGTGAATGGCATGGGTGCATGTATATCACAGTATACACATGGAGGTCAGAGGTCAATTTGCAGAAATCAGATCCCCTCCCCCACCACGTGGGGCCTGGAGCTCAAACTCTGGTCTCGGCAAGTGCCTTTACCCACAGAGCCATCACCATGGCTCTAGAATTGGGGCTTTACTTACATTTTAAAAGTTCTTTACATGTTCCCATTTTTTTGTTTGCTTGTTTGTTTTTGTTTTCCTCACAGGCTATATTTTCAGCTTCTTAACTGGATATCACTGGATAGCACTGTATTTCCAGCTTCTTAACTGGTTTTTCCAGAAAGCATAGGCTTTAAAGTTTGATGAAGTCTACCTTGTCATATTTCTTTCCTCGGGACTGTGCTTTTGAAATTATGTTCAGCTAACATGGGCCATGAAACTTTTCTCTTATGTTTTCTTAAAAATTTGTATAATTTCATGTCTCACACTTATATCTATAATTCATTAGGAGTCAAGTTTTATATCTGACCTTCATATCTTTGTCTGTAGGAGGCTGGATTGTCTGGTCTGTAGGAGGCTGGGTTGTCTGTTTGTCTGTCTGTAGGAGGCTGGGTTGTCTGTCTATCTGTAGGAGGCTGGGTTGTCTGTCTGTCTGTCTGTAGGAGGCTGGGTTGTTTTGCTTCATGAACCTGGTATTCATCTATGCTTAGTGCCCTGAGTCTCACCAGTGTTTATAGTTTTCATTTTATTGACTGTATTAGCTTTATTAGGTTTATACCTTAAGGTCTTGAGTGATTATAAGTGACATAATTTCCCTTTTGGACCTAATTGCTCATTGATTGCAAGGGCAGATCACTTTGACACAATTGAATTTTGTGTATCGATCCTGTATCTTGTGGTATCCAGTGACATTTGTTGGTTCCAGGAATTATTTCTTATTTCTAAGGTTTCTCATTGCTCTTCTGGGAATCCCCAGTTCTGTTCCTCAGCCTTACAGATCTCGCTGTCTCTGCTCTAGGACACTTGAACTTCTTGCACCTGCCCAGCCAGTGTCCTGAGGTCATAGAGACTGACAAGGAGGAGCAAGGAGCCTAAAGACATACCTTAGGGCTTTTACCTACTTACAGTCAGACTGGGGCAAGCACTACATGAAGGCTTTCAAGCCTTCCTGGTTCTGTATGTGGTCTTAGTTCATGTAAGGTACCCGCTGAACCTGGAACACAAAGGGACCAAGACTGAAGGGTGTGACCATGAAGGTCAGCTTCATTTCTTTGTGGCTACTGCTGCTATGATAAAACACTGACTTAAAAAAAAAAAACTGAAAGAAAAAGGTTTATTTGGTTCACACTTTCAGGTCACTGTCCATCTCTGAGGGAGGTGAGGATAGGAACCCAAGAACTAAAGCAGAAGTCGAAGAGAAAGTCTGCTTCCTGCCTGGTTCCTCATGGCTTGCTCAAACAACTTTCTCATACAGCCCAGGACCACCTGCCCCATGGGTGGCACTTCCCACAGTCGGTTGGCCCCTCCCTTGCCAATCAGCAATCAAAAAAATTGTCTCACAAACATGTCCACAGGCCACCTTGATTAAGGAAGTTCCCTTATTGAGACTCCCTTAGATCAAGCTGGATTGTGGTGCGTTGACAGCCAAGGGAACGGAGCTGCGCACTGTTCCAGGCCAGCCTACAACGCTGATGATCAAGTTCTCTGAATTATATTTTTACATGTTAAGACACGATCTTTTATATGGCTATCTCATGAACATTCCAGAAAAGGAACAACTGATTAACCCCATGTACATAACTCAGACTGCCTAGATTCAAATTCTAAAGCCACTGGGTGACCCTGAAAAAGTTACTAACTTCTCTGTGAACCACTTTTCTATAAAAAGGATAATGGTACCCACATCAGAATACGAAGCAGGGCTTACGAAACATAGCAAACTTGCTATTCATTTTAAAACTTGTAAAGTGCAGGGGCTACTGAGATGGCTTGATGGGGAAAGAGCTTAAGTTTGTGTTCTCTGCACCTGTGTAAAAAGCCAGGCGTGGCAGCATGCTTCTCCAGGGCTGAGAGACCAGACAGGTACACCCCTGGGGCTCCCTGACTGACCAGCCAGTCTAGGCTAGGCAGCAAGTGCCAGGTGAGAGACCCTGTCTCTAAAAACAAGGTAGAGAAGAGACCTGATGTCGACCTCTGGCCCTCCATTCCCATCTGTGCAAGTAAACTTACATGCATACACAACTCACATACACACTTACATGAGTCTGCTCACATGCACAGATTTTTAACACCTTGTAAAGTATAAATAAAATTATGAAAAATATGGAATTAAAAACAGACACAGGTTCCATATTTGCTTCTCACAGCACATGTGAGGAGCACTGGTCTCTGATGCAGTGGGGATTTAGGCCACTTCATTTCGTGCTCATGGAGAACATGGTCACGACCGTCCTTCCTTCCCCCTGACTTCTTGGACATACACATCTAGAGTGTGTTCTGAGAAGCGAGACTGCTGGGTCAGGAGATGTTCTCGTTCCTGACTTTGAATAGCTCCTGCCCACACTGCACTCAGGGAGGACGTATCCATTTACAGGTCTGGGCATCTCCACTTCTCCACACCCACAGTAACACTTGATACCGTCAGCCCTCGGCCCTCTGAGGAAGGAACAAGCAGGGAGCACGGACGGCATCTGAGGAGACACCCTTCATCCACAGCGAGTCCAAGTGCTCATGAAATAAGTTCTTCATGACTTAAGTAGCGCCCAGTGGGTTGTGAGCAACTCCTCGCACGGTGGGTTGTGAGCAACTCCTTTCCCCCTGGGAGCTCTAGTGGCCTTCTATCTAGTACGGGAGGGAAATACACCTGCTGACACAGACATTCAGAATCATGATTGC
The DNA here is from genome assembly GCF_900095145.1 of Mus pahari. NCBI lineage: Eukaryota > Metazoa > Chordata > Mammalia > Rodentia > Muridae > Mus > Mus pahari. Next base: position 9,203,206 of record NC_034601.1, on the reverse strand, counting down.
TAGTGTAAGCAGGTCTGCAAAGGTCTGGGGGAGAAACAATGCAGCTGTTGATGGTCATGAAGCAGCAACTGCCAGACAGACTTCTAAACACTTTGCAAATGGAAGCTCACTTACTCTGGGTAACAGGCATGGAGTGGATGGTACTCTTCTTTGTTTTTAATATATTGATTTATTTATCCAATCAATCATTCATTCATTCATTCATTCACTAGACATAGGCTTTCCTCAAACTCCATATACAGCTGTGGATGGAGGATAGCCTTGAATTTCTCATCCTCCTGCTCATACTTCCAAGTTCTGAGATTATAGGTGTGGAACACAGCACTCACTTTCTGTGCTGCTGGGAATTGAACCCATGGCTAGACGTGTGATGGACGAGTGCTCTATCAACTGAGCTACATTGCCTGCCCCAGACTTTATTATTTATTCTTTATTTTATGGATGAATCTGAAATGCAGGGTAATAATTTGCCCAGGGTCACAAATAAATAGAGGGATTGGGAATGAAGCCCAAGCAACCGGCTTCAGGGCCTACGTCACTAACCCGGTCTGCCGTAGCTACTTCCTTCTGCTAGAGAGTTCTTCACGGTGGCAGAGAGAGAGGACTTGAATGCTCCAAGTACCCCGTGGCACAGAGCAGCGGCAGTGACATGCGTGTCTGTTGACCTGATGTCTTCCTTTTCCACTTAGAGGTTTATATAAGCTGAAAGTGTAAGGCTGGATGGTGACAAGGTTCTGAAGCCCCATCTCTCAGTCCTCATCAACGGACACAGACATAGGGACCCGGGCAGTTAACAGCCACGCTCACAGTTATAGTACAGAGCAGCAGTGCAAATCTATCCTGATATTTTGCCTCCTTGCTGGGTGTGGTAGGCATAGGGGGAGGTACCCCAAATATGTACATATTTTAATTTCTGGAACCTAGAAGTTGTATGTCCATGGCAAACAGTTTGCAGCGTGGTTAAGGTTATGGATCCTGAGGAAATTGCCCTTCTGGGTCAGTAGACTCACAGGAGCTCCTGCAAAGCAGAGCACGCCCGCTGGGGCGTAGGTCAGTGCTAGAGTGGTTACTTAGCGCACATGGGACCTTAGACACTCTCAAAAATAAAACAAGGCCCCCAAAGCAGAGAGCGTTCTGGGACTGGTGCCAGAGAGGTTAGCAGAAGAGGTCGGAGGGTTTGGAGTGAGTGGCAGTCCTTGAGCTCTTGTTGCAGAGTTTACTGGGAGAACTTGGGAAGCAATGGAGAAGCCTGTTAGAAAGGAGGAGAGCAGGGGCCTGGTCTTCAGCTGCCAGCCGGTCCTGATCCTACAAACCACTCAGGGAATTCAGCCTGCAGCTAACGACCTCAGACACAGGCCATCTCTAGAGCTTCCCCAAAGGAGTGCAGGCTCATGAGACTCTAAGCAGGTGACTCTGTTGTCCTGGACTTCTGACCTCCAAAAGTATGACATCATAGATGTGTGTGGGTTTACGCTGCTAAACATGTGGTAATGTGCTATGGCAGCAAATAGGAAATGAAAAATCCCTTGTTGCTGTCCAGCATGGCAGGTGACTGGCAGGGCCTGAAGGCCACAGACGCTTGGCAGGGCTTGGTCTAAAAATATCCCCTTCCCTAGCCTGCCAAACCCACTGATATTTCCACTGTTAGAGCCACATCTTGAAAGTGAAGCATTTTTCTCTAAAGGTCTTGATGCTAAACTCAGACACAATCTGAGGTGAGAGCCTGGGAGATGGTGTAGCGGGTAAAGAGGATCACTGCCAAGCCTGAAGACCTGAGTTGAATCCCTGGGACCTACAGGATGGAAGGAGAGAACTGACTTCCTCAAGTTGTCTTCTGACCTCCACATGTGCATAGTGGTACACACACTCATGCACACACACATATACACACACACACGCACATGCACATGCACACACACACTGTGTCTTAGTTACTTTTCTAATATCATGACAAAGCACCGTGATCATCATGGCAGGGAACATGGAGCTTACATGTTGAGACAATGAGAGAGATGGGGGAGGAGGGAGGGAGGGAGGGAGAGAGGGAGGGGGGAAAGGAGGGGGAGGGGGAGGGGGAGGGGGAGGGGGAGAGTTCGGAATGGCTTTTTGAAATTTCCCAGCCCCCTCCCGGTGACACGCATCTGCCAGTGGCGTCATAGCCCTTACTCTTTCCCAACGGTTCCACCAACTGGGGACTAAGCATTTAAACATACAAGCTTATAGGGGGACATTCACATTCAAACCACCACCCAACAAAATAAAAAATTAAAAAAAGTGATCTGAGGTGAAAGAAAATAACATAGAACAGTGTGTTGTTTTGGGGTTGTCTAGGTCCTAGTCTGGGCCTTCTGCCCCCAAGCCACTGTCCTCAATAGGACCAACTACACAGACAAGTGTCAGCAAGGCTTATTCAATGTGGCCACATCAGGAAGAGGGACAGAGGACTCCCCAGTCTGTCTTGGGAGTCCTTGAATGAAGATTAGGTTGAAGTAGAGGGCTAGATTTCTGCATAGCTTGGCAGTACCTGCTGTTATTGACAGACTGGGCTCCAGGGACTTTGAAAGGTTGTTAGAACAGTGTGAAATCTCTTTCTGAGATGTCTTTCTAAGAGACAAGCACCCCTTACATCTGGCACTGGGAGCCCAGCATTTTCTTTCTCCCAGTGTGAGAGTCTAGCATTTTGGAGCCTGTTGTTTCAGTAGTCTGATAGACAGAGAGAGAGGGGCACAGGGTCTGTCTTTAGACTATCTCGGTCCTGCCAGGATGGAGGTGTTTCCCACCACAGACTACAGACGACAGAGGTTTAAGACTTCTAGACAGATACGGGAAGCTCCAGATAGGAGAGGGAAGTGGCAAGGCCTGAACAAAATGGAGGAACCAAAAGCCACTGGTGACAGGAAGAACAGAAATGTGATCGCTTTTGTGATTTTTGTCTGGAACTATCATTGCTGCCACAGTATGGACTGAGAAGAAAACAGACTTGCTTGGGAGACGGAGGAGGGAGGGAAGGACAGCAACACATCCTCTAGAGCCAATGGTGAGCAATGTAAATGCCCACAAAGGCCAGGCCATCCAGCACTAGAGTGAGTAGTAGTCATCACGTTCTCCATGTGTATGTGAATCCACAAATGCACAGCGAGAGTGTATGTGCTCATGAGTGCATGAGCACATGTGTGTAGAGGCTGGAGGATGACCTTTGTGCCCTTCCTCCGATGTCTTTCACCTTGCCTTTTTCTTGAGACAGGGTCTCTCACTGGTCTGGAGTTTGCCAAGTGGGTAGACTGGTGGCTGCTGAACTGGGACCCAACTGTCTCCTTCTCCCCTACACTGGGATTACAACATCTTACCACCACGCCAGGCTTTTTTCCCCTTTCAGTGTTGGAGATTGAACCCAGGAACCCAGGTATGCTAGACAAGTGCTCTACGTAGCACTGAGCTGCATCTCCAGTGAATGCCTGACTTTGGAGAACGTGGGTTCTTGGGGGGTTGAACCGTGGACCTCATGCTTGTCAGGCAAGCACTTCTGCTGACTGACATTTTCAGCTATCTCTCCAGCCTAGTGCAGGCTCCTAGGAGCCCGTATCCTGTTCCCCAATACCTTTCTTCTTTTCTCCATTAGGTAAGCACCAACATCACACACTCTGCACGCTGTGTGTACTGTCTCACCACAGGCCCAGAAACAAGACAGCAAGAACTGTGCACCGGAACCCTTGAAACCACGAGCTAACGCGCAGCTCCCTTTTTAAATTGTTCGTATCAGGTATTCTGTCACAGCAGTGTAAGAATGTTAACAAAATTACCAATAGCATTTGCTTCTAAAAGGTGTAACATGTAGCTCCCAAGGCTCATCTGCAAGTGAAGGGTGGAACAACATTAGGTACAGAATTGCTAAGGTTGGAGGGAACAAACAACGAAGCTGATGTAACCAATTAGGGGATGAAGCTCCTATGAAGCTAACGCTGTCACCACATGCTGCGCAGTTTCAGACCCACGTCAGTCCAGGCCTTGCATAAGCCTAACGTGTTGGGTACCTTATTCGTGTGTGTGTGTGTGTGTGTGTGTGTGTGTGTGTGTCTGTCCCTGAAAGCACCACGGCCAACAGAAAAATGATCTGGATGGGGCAAGAAGGAAATCTGGTTCAACACAACTTAGTTAGCTGGTGCTAGTTCAAACGTCTAGATTCTGTCTCCAGGCAGATTATTTCAGACATACTAAAGAGCAGGAAGACATTGGGGGAAAAGTTCTGGTGATAATTATCTCAATAAAGCTTAAGACTGACTACATGAAAAACTTGCAAAGTACATGGAGCCTCTTCCATAAGAATGTGTTCTATAGCTTAAGGGCTTAGGGGAGAATCTGGGGTGGTCTAGGTCACCCCAGAGATTGCCAAACTACAAAGTATATATGACATCTCCGTTAGGTCTTGGTTCTATTGACTGAGAAGTAAAACTGAACACAAAGGTCTAGGCAGGGAAAGTCTGGGGATTCAGATGTAGCAGGGCCTTACAGATAGCACAGACACTGGGGCTAATAACATTCATTGCCTGTTTCCTGTTGTGAAACAGGAATATATCCTTCCTGTTGAAGAGACACGCTTGTGTGCTTAACATTCCTGGTTCCCTAGTGTTCATCTGGGAGCAGAGGCTCCCATAGCCTCTACACTTATTCTCTTCTTATACATTGGGAAATACAAGTACAGAGCAGTTTAAGTTCCAGTGACAGGGAAGGATGGAGGTGGGACTTACAATAAGCAATTTAGTTTGTATCCTCTGTTCTTTATCAAAGCTAGTCCAATTTGGACTCTAGGCAGTTAATGGCTGCTGGAGGTCGGTCATTTCCTTCAGGGATGTAGTCCCTGTCAATTTCCCAACTCCCAGTGAACATCCAGCTGCACCCCATGCCTCATGCCAGCAGCACTAATCAAATCCAGAAGATAAAAACCAGAGGGCATGGAAGTGGGAGAGAAACTTGTTGGAAGGAAGGGGTTTAGGGTATGGGAGAGGGTGACAGGGATGAAAAGAACCAAACTCACTAGGTACATGCATAAAGCCATCAAAGCATTAGAAACTCAAAAACAGAAACAAAAATCTGCAGTTGTCAGACTCTATTTTGCAACACACACACACACACACACACACACAATTTATTTACACACTGAGAAATAAAGAAACAGCATCCATGGTGGGCATGAGGAAGTAGCTTACTAGGAGAATTGCTTGCACTCCAAGCCTGAGGACCTGAGTTCCATCCTCATTGCCGATGCAGAAAGCCAGCTACAGTATTGTGCTTGTAATCCCAGAGCTGAGGAAGTTCAGACAGGTACATCACTGGACAGCAAGTCTAGCCCTGTCCTTGGGCACCAAGTCCCACTGCCTCATAAAACAATATGACTGGCTACTGAAGAAAAATACATTGCTTGAGGTTGGTTTTCAGTCTTCCACACATGCTTCTGCACCTGTGTACATTTGTGTCCTACCTGTGTCCCCATAGATGACTGGATTTCATACACTGGGGAAGGACTATTAGCTAGGATTGAGGGTGAGTTTCAGGAGGTGCATTCCTGGAATTGTGTGCAGCTATTTATATGACTACAAGAGTATATTTTCTTTGGAAAGAAAACCCATCAGTTTTGTTGAGCTCTCAAAGGATTAGAGAACCCAAAAGAAGGCTGAATAACTAACTGAGTTAGGATCCTGAATAACTTTGGGCCAGGGAAGCCATGCCATGAACCAATGGATGGAAGACCAATGACCAAGGCTATGGGTGGTGGATATGAGAGGAGAGTAAGGGTGGATAAGGAGAGATGTCTCAAGATGAGGGAAACTTGGACATGTTAACATGTTGAAGAAAACAAGAGGGAGGGAGGGAGGGAGGGAGGGAGGGGGAAAGGATGTGTTGCAATAAAGCAAGGAAACTCTCCCTCAGACCCAGCATGAAAGATTCAAGAAAATAACTTGAAAATCAAGAGCACTTTCCTCCTTGGGTTCTCTGGCTCTCCTAGGAGTACAGCTGGAGAGCTTTGCCCACCTATCTACCCATGTCTCACCTCCCGCTGTGGGTCCCCTGCCAGCCGCCCACGATTGCTCCAGGACAATGCACCATGGAGCATCCTGGCTAAACTGGTTGTCGGCTCACTGGATCAGGAATCTACTAAAAAGCAAGCTGGCCACTGCCTCACAAGTGGTGGGATTAAAAGGCGTGTGCCACCACACCTCGTAGGAATTTTGGTTTGGGGGCTGGCTTTCAGCAGGCAGTATGGAAACATGTCAAGGTGGCTGTTTGAGGTTGTTTGAATAAGAATTCCATGCATAGGCTCAGATATTTACATGTTTGTTCCAAGTTGGTGGCACCATTAGGAAGTATGACTTGGTTGGAGTAAGGTGTGTCACTGGAGGTGGACTTAGAGATTTCAAAAGCCCATATCATTCCCAGCTCTGTCTGTCTCTGCCTCCGTGCTTTTGGATCAGATGTAAACACTTGAGTGCGCAAGCACGTGCCTGCCTGTCTGCTGCCATGCTCCCTGCTATGATGGCCACGGAGGCCTAAATTAAATGCTTTCTTTTGTAAGTGCCTTGGTCATGATGTCTCCTCACAACAATGGAAAAGTAACTAAGACAGTGTTGAAGTTGTGGAAGATAAGGGCTGTTCCATTAAGGTCAGTTGTTATAGCCCCATCCTGGTACTGAATCTGTCTTCAATGAGAACTGTAGCCTTTTGTGAGTCTCCCTTACAGCTTCCTTTCAGGGCTTCCCATACTTTTCTCCTAGGTAGTCAAACAGGGTGGAAAACTTTTCTGCATCCATGAGCCTCCATTGCCTTTAGTTCAACTTACACCTAGCATTGACTGTTTTATTATAGACTAGGCATTTTGGTATGTGCTTGGAATTCCAGCACTGGGGAGGTGGATACAAAAAGATCTTTGTGGCTTATTGAACAGGCGGTCTAGTTTAATTCATGAATCTCTGGGCTGGTAGTCTTGGATTCTATAAGAAAGCAGGCTGAGCAAGCCAGGGGAAACACGCCAGTAAAGAACATCCCTCCATGGCCTCTGCATCAGCTCCTGCTCCCTGACCTGCTTGAGTTCCAGTCCTGCATCCTTTGGTGATCAACAGCAGTATGGAAATGTAAGCCAAATAAACCCTTTCCTCCCCAACTTGCTTCTTGGTCATGATGTTTGTGCAGGAATAGAAACCCTGACTAAGACACCCTCCATACAAAGAGTCTCCTAGGTCAGGTATGGTAGAGCATACCCGTAATGCCAGCACTTGGAAGGCAAGAAAATTTGCCCTGTTTTTGAGGTCAGCCTGGTTTACATATTGAGTTCCAGGACAGTCAGACTGTACAATAAGACCTTGATTTTGTTATTTGTTTGTTTGTTTGTCTCTTCTGGTAAAAGTGGAAACCATAAACTCACTCTGGTGAACTCCCTTGCAGCTAGGATGCTGGCTATTCCTGTATGAGTGGCCTGCAGCCCAGTGATCTGGTTCTGCTGGAGATTTTAAGACTCATCCAACACGACCTAATATTTCCCTTCCTTCTCAACATAGCTAGGATAGATTATGTTGTAGACAACCAAGAATTTGGACAAGTGTAGGAAGGACACAATTTTTAAAAAACAGTAAAGGAAGGGTATTCTCCAAAGTCTGAGAAGGAAATCTCTTCAGCATGAGTATGAATTAATCCACCCTAGGGGAGCTGGGGGACAGGGACTGAGGTATACAATAACAAGACTTTGAGATAGGTGAGGGCTTCTAAGGGGAGATTGAAGTGCTTCTTCATACAGAAGATCAAACTGTAGCACTACACAGCTGCGACTGTAGCAAGGTGAACACAGGATGTTAGGCTTATTCTCTGCATCTCCTCAGACCTCTAGCCATCTTCGTATATAGAAGGATGCTGTATGGGGAGCCAAAAGCCTTAGGTTGTTAATGCTGTGGAGTTACTTTGCTTCTCTGACCCTAGGTTCATTTATCTATTCAGTGTGGGTAACACGAGGTTCTGCTTGATACAGCACCTGTGAAATACTTTCAGAAACTGTAAAGTACTGTACAAATGTCATCACTTCCAACATCTCTGTGGTACCAAAACTGATGGGAAAAAAAATGACCACCACCTCAGCAAAGGAAAAATATGAATACTTTAAAATAAGCTTCATGTCAATGGGGTGAGGTGGCTCATTGGGTAAGAACGCATGCTACTCCAACATGAGGATCTGAGTTTGAATCTCCAGAACTCATATAAAAAGCTGGTATGGCTGCACACGGGCCTGCAACCTTAGTGCAGTGAGGGTTAGAGACAGGACCTGACTGTTGATCTATCTCCATTTCAGTGAGAAACTCTGTCTTAGAGGAATAAGGTAGAGAATTATGGAGAAGGGCACCCGATACCTTCCTCTGCTCTGCACACATGTGCATACACAGGTATGTGCACCCTAGCACACGTATGCAATAAGCAGCACATACACTGCAGCATTTTCTCTCTGTCCGTCTGTCTGTCTGTCTGTCTGTCTCTCTGCCTCTCTCTCTGTCTCAGTCTCTCTCTCTTTCTGTGTGTCTCTCTCTCCACCCTCCAATCTCAAATAAATTAATGGATCAGTGGGTTCACATGGAGCCCGCAGCTGTAGATGGGGAGAAAAAGAAATAGCAATGAATAAAACTAAAGATCATATCAGAGACAGGAGGCAGGATTCTTAGGGTTGCAAGCGACTCAGATCTCATGGATTAGCTTCCAAGGCAACATCCATGCAGTTTAGTTTCAGGATCAGGCACTATTGGATTTAAAGGTGAAACCACAGCTTTGTGCATTTCCTTCTTGTTTGTTGCTGGTCATTCTCAGACAAACCCTTCCTTCCTTCTGCCGTAGCTCCAGCTCTTTATCAAGCTAGGGTCTGAGGGCATGAAGGGACACAGCTACTCCTCAGAGATCTTTACAAAAGCCTCTTGGCTCAACCTAAATGATGTTCTCACTTATCAGTGAGGGAAAGTGATGGCCTAAGTGGCCAGTTCTGAGTCACATGGGCACATCTGGAGCCAACGGATGACTTAAACATGAGGGTTGGGACCAGTGTGGTCACAGCGAGTTCAAACACCCGTTAGTGGTTACTAACACATGATGTCTGTGATCCCTTATAGCAAAGTGGTACTCACTAGAGGGGGGTGGGGTCACTCTTTAAAGTCAGCAAGAGGGCTCAGTGGGGAAAAGTGCTTACCAACAAGCCTGGTAACCAGTTCAATTCCTGGAACTCACATGGTGGAAAGAAAGCCAAATCCCACAACCCATTCTCTGATCTCTACATGAGCTGACTTCCACATGCAAGCCCCATCACTCACACACACACACACACACACACACACACACACACACACTCAATAAACAATAAATGAACATGTAAAGCAGAAAGAGGTGTGGGAATAGGGCATAGGGGATGAGGGGAGGGAGTCGTTAAAAAGCAGCAGGTTCGTCCCATTGAGGGTGTTCGGGAGTTACTGCTCTCTGGAGAGCTATGACTGCCACCACCATCTGCGTAGACCGTTCACGGGCTACAACGTTCTAATTTATCACGGCTCTCCCACATCTGTTCTTTCCTTTGATCTAAATTTAATACTCCTATGACTCAGAGACGTTAAGTAACTTGCTGAGAAATCACACAGCTCAGCAGAGTTCCCAGATTTCCAGCTTCTACATGGAGGACCAGGTTCCCTTGCCGGGATCCGAGGGTTGCAGAGATTGTATAAGGTTAGGAGAAGTCCAGCCATTTAAATGGGAGGATTGTGAAGACAGAAGTAATTCCGACTGTCTTGTCTCTGTGTGCAGGTCTAACAGAAGTTCATGGTTGCACTGATTGATACAGGTGAGCACAGAACTTCCTGGGAGATCCCACTGATGCAGTGACTGTGTTCATCAATTGATGATGGGAACAAGGGTCATTAAGCGTGTTTATTCGCTATAATAATAAAATGTAAAATAATAAATAACATATAAAATGTATTAATATAATATATTGATAAATATAAATAATATATTATATATTAAATATAATATATAAATAAATACAAACTAGTATATAATATAGAATTAACAAGTTAATAATTATTAATTATTTATAATTAGTAAATAGAAAATAATATATAAAATAATGCATGCAATTCTTAAATGTATTAATATATGATGCATTAATAAATATAAAAATATAATATAAAATATAAATATATATGAATATATAACTTGATAATAAATAGAAAAAATATAACATAATATAAAATATAAATATGTTAATGTATAATAAACTGATATCTATAAAATATAAAGTAACATAATATAAAATATCTATTAATATATCTATTAATATCTATTATAAATAGATATTAATTAAAATATCTATAAATATATCTATTAATATAAAATATATTAATGAATGAAAAATGTAAAGTTACATATAATATACAAAATAATAACCTAGTCATGAATTTGCTCTATTGTTCACGGAAAGATTGTGTGGCAGGAATCCAGGCCAAGTTTCTCTCTGCTGGAGCCTGGACTGCTGGCTCCAGACTCTCCTCAGGCGTGTTCACCTGTACACAGGAACATGTACACATGTGCACGCACACATGCAGGGGGTGGGCTGGGGAGGAGAGGATCGGAGTAAGAGTTTTCAAAAGCATTAACTCCCATGACCAACCTTGACATCGTGAGAAGGCCTGAGGTAGTGTCAGCTTCCAAAACTTCCTTACTAGATGGCCACCTTGCTTCTCCTTATCTGCGTGCTTCCCACCCCCCACCCTACTGCCCATCCCCCTAGTTGGGAAGCACTATGACCTATTTAACACGTATTTATAAAGTGGCCTGCTAAGTGTTCTTGGGCCTAGGGGGATGGTTCTAAAGCTACCTAATGCTGAGGGCCCTTTAATACAGTTCCTTATGTGGTGACGGCAACCGTTAAATTCCTGTGTTGCTACTTCAGAACTGTAATGTTGCTACTATTATGAATCACAATGTAAATATCTGATATGTAGAATATTTGATATGCGATCCCTGTGTAAGTGTCATTTAACCTCCCCAAAGGGGTTGCAGCCCACGAACTGAGAACCACTGCCCTAGGAGAGTAAGAGCTGTGGTCATGTTTGGGGTATCATCCTGGTAGGGACAAACAAAAGAAAAAACAAATCTTGTCAAATGCTGTCGAGTTGTATTAAAAACACAACCCAACTACAACAACAACCATGGACTGCACCTGCTGGAGGCAAAGTCAGAGGTTCTTGAAAAGGACTGGGTTCCCATGACCAGATTCCTCAGGAGTGGGAAAATGGTCAGTGGCTGTAACTTGAGAGCAGTCACTATCTGAAGGACCATGGAGACCTGCCCTTTGCCCCCAGATTCAATCACAAAGCAAAGCAGATGCTGCCTTAATAGTTTTCCAGTCCAGTAGCCAAGAGCAAACAAATGATGTCACCCATGTGGTTGTGTTTAAAGACGGGGTTACATACAGCTCAAGCCCTGCCACACGGACTGCTGCTGGAGCCGTGATCTTGGCTGAGTTTGTCAGGTTAACTGTCGATGAGGACTTTTAAATTCAGTCAGATCTGCCAGAGGAATCCAGGGTTCTCAATGCTTTCTTTCCCCAGTTCTCTATAAGGCTCCAGTCTGCCATTGGTTTTAAGGTGCGTCTGGGTAGGGTAGCGCACATCTTTAATCCCAGCATTCCAAAGGTAGAGGCAGCGAGTTCCAGGATGGCCAGGGCTACGCGGAGAAACCCTGTCTCAAACAAACAAAAACAAAAAACGAGTGCTAGGTACAGTACATAAAGTAGTTTGCTGTTTTAGACCTGATCATTGCGGAAAGGTTTCCATTATCTTAAGAGAGTCAGCGTTTAAAACATAACCTGGCTCAGCAGCTCAAGGCCCTTGCCACTCAAGCCGGATGGGCTGTGAGCGCGCCGTGCATAGAACCCATAGGGGGTTGGGGGTAGAGAGAATATGAGTGCTGAGGGCTTGCCATTTTGTTGACTGAAACCTCCGCCTGACCCTGATATCAATGCTTTTTAATTGCAGTTGATTAGTGTCCAGTCTCCTGGAGACTGAATTTATCCAACAAGACATACTGCGCGCAGGCGCCATGCCTACATCAGGCTCCCTCATCCGTGCCTGAGAGCCAGGGCCTCTGCAGTCTACCAGACCATCCAGTATCTCTGGATTCACTTACAAGTTCCAAGACATAGGGAAAGTGTTCTCAGTGCACTTCCTGATATCTCAGGCTTCATCCTGGCCTGGTCACCACTGGCGGTTCCCAGAGGAGTGAGGGTGGGCGGTGGTGAGGCTGGAAGGCTCTGCTTTGGGACTTCTTGAATCATCTTCAATGAGAAGCTGGAAAGACCAGAGAAGAGCAGATTAAACCCATTCCATCTAAAAGAGCTCACGCAGAGGGTGCTAGGAAGATGGCTTAATGTGAAGTACTTGCCTCACCTGAATCTGAATGCCTACACCACCAGCAAGACCGCTTAGTGGGTCAAATGCTTGCTAGCAAGCCTAGCTACCTTTGTTTGATCCCTAGGGACCCACAGAGTAGAAGGAGAGAACTAACTCCTGTACGTTGTCTCCTGACCTCCACATGGGTACTGTGGCACACACACACACACACACACACACACACACACACACACACAAAATGAAAGAGTTAACTCAGATGCATAGGAGTGGGTAGTGCACTTCTGCAGTCATACACTGAGGAGCCAAAGACAGGAGAGTTCCTAACCTGGACCAGCCTGAGTTCAGGTCAGCTTCTCTATAGAGTAAGATCTAGTAATAACAAGAAGGTCTGGGCTGTAGCGTAGCGATAGAGTCTATCAGATAGCGTGCATTTGACTGACATGAACTAGGCCAGGAGGTCCTATGCCCAGCACTACTAGTAAATCAAATACATATAAAGATACACACATGTATAGAGGAGCTGACTCTGTAAAGAAGCAGTCTGAGGATGACATTATTTGGCCTGAAGGTAGTTTTCTTCCCCACTGACTGCAGGCTTAAACCTCTAGTGACATGATCTTTTCTGATTGTTGAAAGAAATGATTAGGGCGTGCACAGCTATTTGGGCATGAACTAGATGCCAGATCTTCCACTTGGTGAATGTTTAGATGTGTGGGACTTTGGTTTCCTCATCTGTGCAATGGGTACATTGCAGAGTTGTCCTGTGGAAATGCTAGGAGATCCCCACACCATACTCTCCCCTTCTCTGGTTTCTGCTCACATCTGCCTGCACTTCAGCCTGATCATAAAGTGCCATGATCTCACTCTTTCAAATTCTTCCCCAGGTCAGGTATTTTTCGGGGCCACACTGGATGGACAGTGGTAAATCCAAACTGACATTCAGAGAGCACCCCAATCTCGGGGTGTCTCTGTAATTGTTGATGCTTCTCAAGATACTTACAAACAGTTCTGTCAAGTGACTAAAGATGGCTCAGTGGCCACATAAGCACCAGGGCCTGACTTTATAATCTCAGCACCCACTTAAAAAGATAGGCATGGTTGCATGTGCCATAACCTTAGTGCAGTGGTAGGTGGCCACAAGAAGATGGCTGACACTTGGCCTCCAGCCCAGCTCTAGATTTAGTGAGAGAAACTGCCACCAAGAGTAACAATGCCCCCACCCAAAAAAGTAAAAGCAGAAAGCTCTCCTCATTAGCAAGTTGAGAAATACACTTGTCGGCTTTCCCATTTATTTGGTATGGGGACATTTTGTGGTCCTTTGTTTTGGTTTTCAAGGTATTTTTTCATTGAATCTTCTCAATCTATTTTCCAAATGCCCCCCCTTTACTTTCATGAATGTGGGAATGGGGTTAAGAGAGGTTAAGTAACTACTTTATGATGCTTAGTTGGGTAACACCAAGCAGTACCTGCCCCCTTCCCCATCCCCAGAATCCCAGCTCCTTTCTTGTAGACATGGTTGTCTTTTTCTTGCTAACACACCATAAACTACAGGTCATTGCAAGAGCTCTCAGCACTGTGTTACCTAAAAACACATCTTGTTGGCCAGAGGGGAGGGTGATTTACCCAAAAGTTACAGAGTTATAAGTGGCAGGGCCAGAGCCAGCATCTTGCCTCCTAACATACAGGGGAGTCTCCTGCACAGGGTTCACCTGTCTGGCTCATGCCTTCCAGACAATATTCTTTAATATTTTATTTTTGTGTATTGGTGTTTGCCTGCACGTGTGTATGTGCCCTGTGTGAGCCTCGAACTTGCAGAAGTCAGAAGAAGGTGTCAGATCCCTTGAACTGAAGTCACAGGTGGTTGTGAGCTACCATGTGGGTGCTGGGAACTGAACCCAGGTTCTCTGGGAGAGCAGCGTGTGTTTATAATCACTGAATCATCTCTCCAGCCCTGCCATTCTTAGTGATACTTTCTGATTTGCCAGGACTAGAGCAGTGTTATCTAACAGTTCTTCTTTTATGATAGGAATGGCCTGGGACTGTATTGATTAATATGGCAACTGCCACTCCATGTGGCTACGGATCACTTGAAATGTATCTAGTACAAAGCTACCTAGTTTTAATAAGTTTTCCTTTTTTGAGATAGAATCTCCCATAGCCCAGGCCAGCCTTGAACTTGCTATGTAGCTAAAGCTGGTCTTGATCTCTTGGTTCTCCTGCCTCCACCTCTCTCAAGTGCTAGGATTACAGGTGTACACCAGAATGCCTGTGAGTTTACACTTCTATAGCTTTGCATGGGTCATAGCTACTGTACTAGACAGGGAAACTCCAATGTTCAGAAGTTATTCTGAGTCTATAGTCCCAGTGAGTGTGTGTGTTGTGTGAGTAGATAACTTTTAAATTTAACTTATTTACTTTTATTTTATACATATGAGATTTTTGTCTGCATGTACACAAGTGCATCACGCATGCAGATGTTAAATGAGAACATTGGATCCCTGAGAACAGTAGTTACAGATTGCTGTTAGCAGTCATGTGTGAATCCAGGACTTCTGTAAGAGCAGTGAGTGTTCTGACTGCTTAGTCATCTCTCCAGCTCTTTTTTATTTATTTAGTTTATGTGTGCATGTTCATGTGTGTGGACATGAGTGGGGAGGTTAGAGGTCATTTTGTGGTATAACTCTTCTAGAGATATCCATTTGTTTTTTATTTTTGTTTTTGGGTAGAGTCTCTCACAGACCTAGAACTCATCAGGAAGGCCAGGTTATCTGGTCAGAGAGTCCCAGGCATTCTCCCGCTTCCACCTTCTTGGCTCCAGAATTACAAGTACACGCCTGGCTTTTTATGTGAGCTCTGGAGATTTAGGTCCAATCCTCATGTTTACACAGAAAGCACTTTATGAACTGAGCCATCTCCCCAGCTCTGAGTAGATAACTTTAATAACTACCAACTCCAACTACCTGGCCCAGGGAAGGGCTAACTTCAGTCTGATTTACTGGCAGGGAATAGCCTTTGCAGAAGTAACTGGACTAGTCTCTTGTAACCTGGGTTTGAATACAGCCTTCTTCAGGGGCAGTTGAAGCCCTGCCTTACCACTAAGCAAAGAGAAGTGCTACCACCACCCCACCCCACCCCCTGTCCTGCCCTGCTATGCTCCCAGAAACCCCTCTGCCACTTAACTCAGGCTGCACAAAAGGCAAGGGCTTTCTATTTTACCAAAAATCCTCTGGTAAGCAAACAGAGAGACCAAAAGATAAGAGAGAGGCAGGGGACAAGTTACATCCTTCAATGATATGGACCCAATGCCATTTCAATGAAAAGGTCAATTAAGTGCAGTGCCCAGAACACACATGACAGAAGGAGAGAACTGACCCCCCCAAATTGTCCTCTGAGCTCCACATGTGCAGCAATAGGTGTGCCCCACCCTGCACATGCCTCAAAGTACAAGAAAATATACTAAAAAGTTTCCCTTCGATTTCCACACCCAAACACTAGCATGTGCATGCCCATACTCATCACAACACGAATACAGAAATAAAGAGAAAGAACACAGTTGGAAAACTCATGGCTCCTGGTTTCAAAGCCTGTTGCAAACCCAGTAGTGCAGAAACCTCATGAGTAGAGCAAGAGCTCAGAAATAAATTCTCATAGTTCTGATGCTCACTGTGGCAAGGAGAACCTCAAGGCTGTCTTCTGAACAGGACACGGCTATTGCACATACGAACCCACAGCAGCTCCACAAGACACCTACCAGATCAATGCAGTTGAACATTCCAGGGTGGGTGGGCTTCCAGAGCTCCATCCCCTCACTGAGGAACTATTGGCATTGAGAGCTGTTGAGGTGGGTAGAGTCATTTTTCTTTGGGGATGGCTACTCGTAGGTTGCCCATGTCGCATTGAAGGACCCCACACCCAAGAGTGTATGAGCAATACTAATGTGAATCTGGGTTATGAAAAAGGAAGCTATGGCTTGGGAGGAAGTGTGTTAGCAGACTCAAGGGGCGTTGGAGAGAAGCAGTCAAGGATGGGTATGGTCAAGAAATATTATAACCCTGTATGGTAATTCCAGTAATAAATGAATATTTTTAAGGAGAGATGATTTATTTCAGAGTTATTTCTTAGTTTCAGAGATTTCAGTGGAAGGTCACCTTTGGACCCGAGAAGAGGCCGAATATCTTGTCAGCCTGGAGGCAGAGGAAGAGAGACAAGAAGGAGCTTGGGACAGGACTCTGGTGGGGACAGGAAGGGGCACAGGACAGGACTCTGCTGGAACAACATCTCATTCTTAAGCTGGGCAAGGCTATATTATTCTGTTACCCTGTTCGCTTGAAAATCTCTTTGCTTCCTTTTGTTTTTTGGTGCTAGGGATGGAACCCACAGGCTCGTGCACGCTAGGTAAGCCTTCTACATACAGCGAAACCCTCGGCCCCTGGCTATCTGGAAGTCTTCCTTCCATCCACCCTCTACTCTGTGGCCAGAGCTGCTTACCTAACCCTCAGAAGGGCTCACTGTAAGCTGGCCTTCCATAGCCGCTCTTATTTGGAAGAATTCTCACGGACATTTCCCAGTGTTTCAGAAGCTGGGGGTATCACTGATGCAGAGAGGTGGAGACCGGCCTCTAGAAGTTCTGAGTGGGGTTGAATTGGTTCCTCTGGGTTCCCCAACATTCAAACATATTTCTTAAATGGAATCCAGCAATCTGGGCCAGCCAGAGGGCTCTGCAGGTAAAGGTACGAGCCACCAACCCTGACAAACTTAGTTTGATTCTTTAAAAAACAACTTCTATAAGTTGTCCTCTGACGTGGGCAAACCAGCAAGAGTCCATGCACATACACAAAGTTAAAGACGTGAACCGTGATGCTTAGAAGACTCCAGTGACATCTGACACTATCTCTGGGGTATTCCTTTCCCTGCAAAAGGAGCTTGAGCTTGGAGCAATCTGGGGTCCCCACTCTACCCCAGTCTCTTGGTAACGGCTCGAGCTCTCTGATCTTTATTTTTCTATCTATCAATGGGGATGATGTCACTGATCCTGAGATTGGAGATAACCAAATACCAAGTCCTTATAAGGTGCCTGCTGTTCCCACCCCGTACCCCTATTGCCCCTGGCTCTTTTTTGTTTTTGTTTTGTTTTGTTTTGTTTTTTCGAGACAGGGTTTCTCTATGTAGTCCTGGCTGTCCTGGAACTCACTCTGTAGACCAGGCTGGCCTCGAACTCAGAAATCCACCTGCCTCTGCCTCCCAAGTGCTGGGATTAAAGGCGTGCACCACCACTGCCCAGCCGCTGCCCCGGCTCTTACCTGCTGTCTACATCCCTGACTACATCCCTGTCAATGCTTGCTGGAAGATCCTGGCTCTGCTATGCAAGTGTACTGGGTAGTTTTGTGTCAACTTGACACAGCTGGAGTTATCACAGAGAAAGGAGCTTTAGTTGAGAAAATGCCTACATGAGATCCAGCTGTAAGGTATTTTCTCAATTAGTGATCAAGGGGGGAGGGCCCCTTGTGGGTGGGATCATCTCTGGGCTGGTAGTCTTGGATTCTATAAGAAAGCAGGCTGAGCAAGCCAGGGGAAACACGACAGTAAAGAACATCCCTCCATGGCCTCTGCATCAGCTCCTGCTCCCTGACCTGCTTGAGTTCCAGTCCTGCATCCTTTGGTGATCAAAAGCAGTATGGAAATGTAAGCCGAAGAAACCCTTTTCTCCCCAACTTGCTTCTTGGTCATGATGTTTGTGCAGGAATAGAAACCCTGACTCAGACAGCAAGCATATTTGCCAGCCTTGCCATCTTGCTAGCCCTAAAACTGACTTTCACAGTTCAATTTTCCTCTTTTTTTCTGCTCCCTTCCTTTGCTCCCTTAACCCCTCTTTGAATACAGAGGGGAAAAAAGACTTCCAAAGAGCGCCCCCTCCCATACTGCTCTTAAAACAAAACACATATATAAGCCAGCAGCACCAGCCCTCTTGCTTGTGTATTCCCAGCTGTTCCTCATTAGCTGCTGAAGGCTCCCGGGGGCAGATTTAGCCCCAGAAGTCTGGGGATGTGAGGAGGATGGGGCTGTGCCTGTGAGGTTCCTTCCATCACTCAGGCACATGCTCTTCAGTCCTTGGAGAGACTAAAGGATGGGCACTGGGCATCCTAGGCCTTTGGTGATACGATCAGATATACATCTGTAATTCCAGCCAGAGGCAACCCTGTACCTCAGGGAGAACCAGGCTTGAGAGCCGGGGAACAGAGGGATCAAGGTTCCTCCTGTAGCCAAGCAGGGTGGGGAGATGCTCTGGGGTAGGAGTGAGGGCAGAGGTGGACACCCTGGAGGTCATTCACTCCGCATAGAAGAGGAAGGCAGAAGTGTGTCCTCTGAGCTCTGGCCTCCGAAGCTTCCATGTCCACAAGCCAGAACCAGAACAGAACTCTGAGCACTTGACCATCCCTTTGCTTGCTCTGGGACTTGGATGACACACTCCAAGGGCTGAGGTCTCTGATCATCTTTGTGGCTTATGGTGAAAGAGAGTAGGAGGGTCCTAGGGCAGTACTGGGCTCTGCCCAGACTGTAGGGAGAGCCCAGGCAATAAAGCCCCCAAAGGCTCAGAGCTCCTCTTGTTATTACATTCCTTTCTGTGCTGGAGTCCTCCCACTGGGATGTGTCATTTTAGCTACCCTCCTGGTCCTTGGAGGTCTCTTGTGACCACATCTGTCCAGTACTGACCCTCATTAGCATGTGGCCTTTCTGGCCTCAGGCTGGGTTAAGTGATGGCTTCAGGTGGCTTTGGGAAATATCCTATTTGTCTTATGTCCCTCTTATTTGACCAAATGAGGGACCTGTAGAAATCAAGGTCCGGGATGCCTAAAGCCTTCCTCCTTTAAGGAAGCTTTAGGAGTAACAGTTTGCAGCTCAGAGCAGGTCTTCCTCCCACCCATGCTTGACTCTGTGGCCGAAGCCCTCAGACGGGCTCATTGTAAGCTGGCCTTCCATAGCCTTCTTAATCTTGATAGCTGCAGATAGGTTTCTGCTTGGCCTGTTTTGTTTGCTTTTCTGTGTGCACATGTGTGTGCATGCATGTGCAGGCCAGAGGGCAACACTGGGAGCCTTCCTTAATCTTTTCTCCGCTTATTTCTTTATTTAAAGGCAGAGACTCTCTTTCATTGAAACTGGAGCTCAATGATTCTGCTCTAGGGGCTGACCAGCAAGTCCCAGGTATCCAACCCCCCATATCCCTACATTGGGGTTCCAGCTGTGTACCATCACATCACATCAAGGTTTTTAATGTGTATATTGGAAACCCAAACTGAGGTATTCATGTTTGCTGCAAACACTTCACAAGCTGAACTGTCATTCCAGCCCCCATGCATTGAGTTTTGAATTGTGTCTTTATAACAACAGCCGGCACAAGCTAGTCTATCTTAACCCTGGCCTCCTTCCCTCATTACAATACCTGCCTGGAGCCAGCATGCATTTGAGCTTCCCTCCTCTAGCTTTCAGGGAGAGAGGAAAGAAGACAGAGATAAATGGGTGGTTGGGTGGGGTGTATGAATAGATACACGAACAGGTTCGTGGATGGTGGATGGATAGATGGACAAGAGGATGGATGGCTGAGTATGGATAGGAGAGTGATTGGGGTCAGCCTCAGAGTTCAGGTCTGCTGGGAGATTCCAAAGGACTCTAGCACTGCTTCTGCACACATTCTTAGCAGGCTGACACCAGGACACACACTCCGTGGGAGCACCTTCATGAAAGTGCCCTCCATGGCAGCAGCTACCATCCTTGGAGCAGGAAGCTCCCTGCTCTCCCGCACTTAGGCAGGAAAGAGCATTGTGCCTGTGTGTGGGTGGAGGGTGGAGAGACACAAAGACAGCAGGAGCAGAGGGAAGTGGAAATGCAGCAGAGGCGTGCTGCTTAGCAACCACAGAAGAAAATTTAGAGAAGTGACAGGCCGTTTTGCCTGGTACCTCAATAGGAGAGAAATGCAACCTTCTCACACACCTACGACAGCCGGTCCCACTGCACTGATTGGTGGGGGCTCCATGAGAGTCCTTGGGGCTGTTCTGGTCATGTTGAGGGGCCTGGACAGTCATACTTCAGGCACAGGAACTGTGTCCTCAACAGCTTGGAAGGGAACATTCTCTAGGCCCCACCCACAAGGGGACTAAAGCCTTGAAGGCTAGATGTAAAGATAGCACTTGGTGGGAGCTATTTTTCTCCATGATGTCAAAAGCAGCTTCCCAGGGGAACCAACACTTCAGAAGACTGAGAGGTCCCTGGGGATAGTCCCTTTAGTCATCTTTTCTGCAGACCCCCTCAAGGCCCCAGCTCTGTGCTGTCCTCCTCAGAGAGATCCGTCTGTCTCTTGCTTTTCTTTCTTAATTCGATTTTCTCTGGCTCAGAATCAAGATCAAAAGAGGAAATTCTTTCCAGTCTTTAAGGAGTGATTCCCAGAGGCTCACTCTTGAGAGGCATACATAATTACCATAATTATTTTAAAAGACATCTCTCCTGGCTCACTTGCCCTCTTTTCCATTTCTCCTATAGGCTTGAGGAAAGAGAGGATAGAGATGAAGCTGCAGCTGGACCAGAACACATAATGTTCTCATAACCAACGTGGGAGAAATGTGTGCTCCCTCAAGGTCCGTCAGAGAGCCGTGGGTGGCCGTGGGTGGCAAGGACAGCACTGTCTGCCAGCACGCAATCTAACAGCCATCTAAAGGGAAAGTTGCTCCCTTTATAATCTGTTTCTGATCGCTTTCATTTCAGAATGTCTCAAGTTGGTGCTAGATTCAGCCTTGACACCTCCAAAACGGCTAACTTTACTTTTAATGACACCAGCAATATTCCTCAGACTTAGATAGAATAAGCAAAAACCAAAAAAAACACACAAAAGAACTAGATACACTTTAATAGAAATTGCCTCCCCGTGTGTGTGTGTGTGTGTGTGTGTGTGTGTGTGTGTGCCCTCAGCACTAAATCCTCAAGCCTTCACAACCACAATGGTCTCCTTTATGTGTATACTTGGGATAGAACTCAGGTTCTCATGCTTGTGGAACAAGCACGTTATCTACTGAGCTGTTTCCCCAGCCCTGCTGTGTGTATATGTTGCAGTCTATGAAAGAGGCTTGTTCCTGCTTCTATTAAGAAGACAAATGACAAACAATGAACAGGGAAGCTTGGAGAAGAGCCAGCCAGACTCTTAATCCCTGATCAAGGAACTGGCTTTTCATCTAGCATGCCCAAGGAAGGTTCCTGTTGATCTAACTGGCCAGCAGTTAACACTGGGTGGGCGTGGGGTTGGGGTCAGTGTGGGGTGGGTGTGGGGTGGAGCATGGTCCTTAGATGACAGGTGTTGTTGTTATTGTTGTTGTTGTTGATGTTATTGTTGATGATGATGATGTTGTTGTTTCAGGGCTGGGAACTGAACCTAGGGCTTCCAGAATGTTCAACAACTGTGTCTCTGAACACCCGAGCCTTGGGTGGAGGTGTTTGTAATTTCAAAAGTTGATCATCCGTGTATATACTTGGGGGCACAATTCAGAGAGGCCGCCAACCCACTTAGTAGTAGCCATAACTGACTTCCTGGAGTAGACAGAGATGACTCAAATCAGGGAATCTAGTGGAAGGAACCATCCCTGGCTGTGGGGCCTGCCACCTGACACTCTGGTCCATCCACAGTGCAATCCAGGCAATGAGAGAAGCACAGAGCCTTCTGTGGGTGATCCTGGGGTTGAGACTTTCCCACTGGCTCTGAACCTAGGAGACTGAGACGTTAGTCTCCCATGGCCATTTCTTTTAACATAGGGGGGAGTCAACACTGAGGGAGTGGAAGAGGATAATGGGGGTGGGGAGAGAAACCCAATCCTGATGGTATCATTCCCATCCCTGGATCCAGCTCTGCCTGAAGCTAAACCCTATACGCATGGTTTTCAGAGGCTACTGCGAAGCCAGTGAATTCTCCTTTCATGTAATCCTGTTAGATTTGCTGTTCCAGTCACTTGCCACCACAAGAGTCTTAAGTGATGAAATGGCTCAGTAAAAATCCTTGGCAATGGTGACAGAAAGAACCCTAGGCATAGTGTGTTCTCAGGAACCAGAGGAAGGGGACCAAGGAGTTCAAGAGCACCTTTAGCTGTGTATCTAGTTGAGGACTAGTTTGGGATAAGAGACCTCATCTTAAAAAGCCACAACAAAACAGAATATAGAAATAGCTCTGGGGCGTGGCCTACTGAAGTAGGAAAGTGTCAGTGCCTACACCTTGGCACATGAACAGTTACCGCTGTCTCGGAAGCTCCAAATGCTCCTCATCCACACCGCACAGGCTGCACTTAACTTAATTTGCAACAATTTTGTAACAGAGGCTCAATCCTCATCAGCATTTTAAAGGTGGGGAAATTGAGACCCAGGGACCCTCTGTGAAGCCTAGTGGCCCCAAAACACTTCTGGCTACTAATACTACCCCCACCCATCAGCCATCGCTTCCCTCTTCCTCCCACTTCCCCTCTTCTTCCCCTACCTGTCTCCTTCCTTCCTTCCTTCCTTCCTTCCTTCCTTCCTTCCTTCCTTCCTTCCTTCCTTTCTTTCTTTCTTTCTTTCTTTCTTTCTTTCTTTCTTTCTTTCTTTCTTTCTTTCTTTCTTTCTTTCTTTCTTTCTTTCTTTTCTCCTCTCTCCCCTCTCCCCTCTCCCCTCTCCCCACTCCCTCATGGTCTCTACACCTCAGCTCCCTCAATGGTGGGATCATAGAGGTGTGCATAATCTAGGCAACCTTTTGTGGTGAAAGCAAAACCTCTGACAAGGTATGATGGGAAAGTGTGACTGTAAGGTTACACATATCAGCACTCATATACTGTGTGCCAGGATTGTCACCCCCAGGAACTGTACAGTATTCAGCTATATGACTGTCAACATCCCTAAAAGAGTCAGGCTCTTTCTGACACATTTCAAATGTAAGACCACAGAAGAGAACCCCCCAGGGTGAGATCAAGGCACCCTGTTCATTAGCAGGCATGATATTAGGAATATCTCTTGTCTGCCCTCCAGGAATGTAGAGACTAGCAGCCACAGCAAGTCAACGGCAGGGACTATGGGAAGACACTGCGATTGTTTGACTCCCATAGTGAACAGGTGTACCAACCCCCCCTCTTCCTCTCCGCTTGGGACTGAGAAGAGGCAGACTAAATGGTGACCTGAAAGGAACCTTTCTGTCCCCAAAGAGAGAGAGAGAGATAAGAATTGTGAAGCAGAGAATCAAGCACCACCACGGGCGCTTGAGAGTTTATTTTTACCCAGTTATCTCGATCCTGAAGTGTCAGGCTTGGAGCCGCCGCATGCCCCACCCCCCAACCCCACCCCAGTGTGGCAACCCAGCCTGGAGTTGGGCCTCCTTTCCTCCTCTGCTTCCTCTGCCTTTCTGTGAGAGACTCAGTGCTATGGTGATAGGAGGCATGGAAACACTGGAAGAGAGAAGGGGGAGGCAGGATCTTTTATTTGGATTTCGAATAGGCTCGCTTCCTCATAGGAACAGGGCGTACAGAATGGAGGCCCTTGGCAGTGACGGGCGGTACCTACCGCAAGGTTTGGTCCATGTGAGATCTGTATTACAGAGCACACAAGCCCAACCCAAACCAGCTTATATAATAAAGAGCGTTTATGTGGCTGAGGCCATTAAAATACCCTGCAGTAGACTGGGCTTCAGGCGAGGCTGCGTCCCGGTACTCAATGCTGTTGCAGGACTTGGTGTCCTCTACCACTTAGCTTTGCCTTCTGTGCCGTTGGCATATGCTTGGAAGCCACTCTGTGCTCCTCTATGGCCACACAGATTTCTAGATCCTTCTTCCTCTGTGGTCACAAATAGCTGCAATGGTTCTAAGTGTCACAACTTTGTCCCCAGGGGTAAGAGAGGAAGCAGGGTCCCTTGGGTTACCTTGGCCTCTGAGTGGGTTCCATGCCCATCTCTCAAGTCAATCACCCTGATGTGAAGGCAGCAAGTGGGAGATACTTCTGAATCCTCTTAGCCCAGTCTTGAAGGTTAGGGATGGATGCCAAGCTGCAGGCACAAGCCTGTCTTGTGGTTGATTCATGCTTTAGTTTCATTCATTCCTCCCCAGGAAGCCTCTGAGGTTGAAAATGATTATTCTTAGTCAAAATGTACCAGTGTTAATTTCTTATCTTTCCAGGTTTAAGTTTATCTGGGAAATCTCTGTTCTAAGTGTTCCAGGTCTGTGACTAGAGAGGTGACAGAGTTAGTAAGTGCCTGCCATGCAAGCACGAGGACCTGAGTTTGGATCCTTACAGTCATGTTTTAAAAGTCAGGCATGTCACTGCACACGTGCAATCCTAGAGCTGAGGGGGCATGAAGGGGCAGACAGTGGAGGATCCTGGGGCTCATAGACCAGCCAGTCAGTGAACAATGTGTTTAGCGAGAAACCGTGAATCAAAACAGAAGAGATAAGAAAGAAACCCAATGTTGACCTCTGCCTTCTGGACACACATACATGTACACATACATATATACTTCACACATGTGCTACAAACACGCATATGCACATATGCATGTGCTGCACATATATATGCACATAAACATACACATGTGCTGCACACACATACACATGTGCTGCATCCACATATGAACATATACATGTGCTGCACACAAATACACATGTGCTGCATACACATAGAAATATATACACATGTGCTGCGTGCGCGCGCGCACACACACACACACACACACACACACACCACACAGATACCACATACACCAGAAAATGAGGTTCCCAAATCTGTGTTCTCAAAATTTCATCCAGTCTATAAAATCTCTCCTGGAAAGACAGATTAAAATGTCACATTCATACTCTGTATTGGAGATCAAGCTACATCCCTAGCCTGTCAGGCACTTGGCCCCTCACACAGGTTTAGTCTCAGAGCTTCTCCATACAAGTCACAGGGCTTCTTCACACAGGGCAATCCCCGCCCCCCGCCCTTTGTGCCTCAGATCATCCCATATGCTGCTCCCAATCCGAAGGTTCTCCTCTCACATCTGTACATGCTCACCACTTCAGGGTGAAAACTGACAAAAGCAAGGACCCCTAAGTCTTGGGTAAGACTAGCATGTATGGCATTATCATGTTCTATGACAGGTTGAACATCTCTTTGGATCATCAGCTGTAGGAAGCAAGACTAAACTCAATGTAGGCAACACATGGTTTCTGAACTCTGGCACTGGGACTGGCACATTTTAATTATCTAATGTCTATTTGTTGACTAATGAATGAATAGTCATACCTGAATTGCCTTCTAAAAGTGTTCAGCATAGGACAATTTCTCTGTTTCTCATAGTTTAACATTGTTGCGTACTAAAATGATGGGCACAGAGGCTGAAGAGATGGCTCAGTTGCTGAGTACTTATGGACTATTTATCCTCTGCAGCTCCAGTTCCGGCAGATGTGGCGCCCTCTTCTGGCCTCCAAGGACACCAACACAATCATGCTCATGCACACATATACACTTAAAGCTTTAAAGTTAATTTTTTCAGACTTTTTAAAAGTCCGAAAGTGGCAGTCACACTGAATCAGAATAAGAAAATGTCCAGAAAGTCAACAGAAAGAATGGTTCACTCTGCACACTGCAGATCCATAAGTGAAGGTCAAAGTCTCAATGTGAAAGACACCGAGGTGGAGGCCCCGTTGTCTCTATGGCTACAAACTCAGCCAGAGACGTACTAGCTTGTGGCTGTCCTCAGGGTGACTGGGTAACACACCAGCTGTCACAGCTACCACTCTTTGTCCTCAGTAAATGAGTCAGCACCTGGGTTACTCCAGGGGACATAGCTGTTGGTCACTCAACCATGTCCCATCCTTCCGTCAGGCTCTCCTATATAAATTCCCCATCATTTGTAATATCTTTATTTTTATGTGATTATTGGGTTATAATATCCATCTTCCTCACTGAACTCCAGACTTTTCAAGAGCAAGAACTGATCCTGCTACACTGAATGACCCAGTATCTTGGTCAATGTTCTACTGCTGTGAAGAGAAACCATGACCATGGATGGTAGCTCATATAGAAGAAAGCACTTAGCTGGCCTTGTTTACAGTTTCAGGGGTTTAGTCCTCCATTACCATGGAGAAGAGCATGGTGCCACACAGGCAGACATGGTGCTGGAGAGGTAACTGAGAGCTCTACATCTGGGTCTGCAGGCATCAGGAAGAAAGACCCACTGGACCTGGCTTGGACTTCTGAAACCTTAAAGCCCACCCCTAATGACAAACTTCCTCAAATCCTCAGTGACATACCTCCTAATTCTCCTCAAGTAATATCACTCCCTTATGACCAAGGATTCAAATCTACGAGACTATGGGGTCCATTCCTATTCAAACCACCATATTCCACTCTCTGACCCCCCCAAAGGCTTGTAGCCATATCATAATGCAAAAATGTGAAATTCAGTCCAACTGTGAAAGCCCCCATAATCTATTACATTCTCAACACTTGAAAAGTCCAAAGTTCAAAGTCTCTTTGAGATTCATACAATCTCTTAAACTGCAACCCCCTGTACAATGAAAATCAAAAAGCAGATCACATCCTTCTACATACAACGGCACAGATTCTATAGATTACCATTCTAGAAGGAAAGGGAGCACCGTGAGGAAATACTGGATCAAAGCACGACTGGAAACCAGTAGGGTAAACTTCGAACTCTGCATCTCCATTCTGGTGTAAGGATGCTCTTCAGATCTCAAGCGTCATCCCACTCAGCTTGTTGATGGCAAGACACTCCTCTCTCGGACTGATGTCACACCCTGTCCATATCGAGTTTTTGGCAGGCATCCCACAACTCTGGCATCTCCAACATCTTGGGGTCCGCAAGACAATCCAGGCTTCACCTTCACAGCTTCACCCAATGGCCTCTCTAGGCCTCCTTACAGGGACAACCCTGCCATACACCTGGCCTCAGCAGCTTCTCTTAGCCTCAGAGGGAGATTCCACAACCTCTTTCTGGGATCCTTGACACTAACACCGGAACCATATGGCCTAACCTGCCAAGTTCTGAAGCTTGGTGGGGCTGGAACACGGCCGGCACCGTCTCTCACTCACACTTGTACCAGCTTTCTGTCCTCACTGGTTTCCTTCTCGGCTTAGGCTTTCCTTTCCTTCCTTTTCCATAGAAACCTCCATAGAAGCTGAGCTGGGTGGGGTCTTGCCCTGAGGTCACCAATCCCTTTACTCCGTGTAGCACAAGGCTTGAGCCTGGGGCTTAGCCCACAACATTTCCTGGTCCTCCTTCTTTCCTCAAACGTACATCTTTTATTTTTTTTTCCTTGTGCTTCTTGCTTGTTAAATTGTAGATCTACAGAAGAGTGAACACCAATAACCACACAACTGAGTCAATACTGGGCTGTCTAGTCCTCTGCTGGGGCCATCAATCCAAAACTCTTCAATTTAGCCTCAGGCAGACTTTTTTTGGACAAGGGCAAAAAGCAACCACATTCTTCACCAAATATATTCAGAATGGTCTCTAGGCCAGTTAATATTCTTCTAATATTCTTCCCCTCTGAAAGTTCTTGAGCTGTGTTTTCATAATCTACATTGCTCTCAGACCCAGTCTTTCATGTTCTCACTAGTATTCCCCATTAGGCCCCATTTAAAGCACTCAACTGCTTTCCCTGAGCCACACCTACTCCACCAAGGCCACACCTCCTAATCCTTCTCAAGTAGTGCCAGTTCCTGATGACCAAATATTCAAATATATAAGCCTATGGGGATCATTCTTATTCCAACCATCACACCCAGCCTCATACCTAGCAGACTATGCTTGCTAAGCACTTTGTGTGTGTATGTGTGGGTGGGTGGGGGCACATACGGATTTGTGGGTGGTTTTATAGAGGCTAGATGTAGGCTATGCTGGCTGCCAGTAATCCTCCTGTTTCCACCTCCCCAGCACTGAGATTACAGACACATGCCACCAAACCCAGCATGGTAAACATGGGTACCGTGAACCTGAATTCATGTTCTCGTGTTTGTGTGACAAGCTCTTTACAGTCATTAGCCATTGCTCCTACTGCCATTGTGAGTGCATTTTGAATGAGAGACTGGATGTGAATGGAGCCCAGAGACAGCCGTCCTAACTCATCTGCAAGAGACGAAGGACATTGACGTTTTTTTCACTTAAAAAACCAGCTTGTGTCACATCGTCACCTCTGGCATAGAGGAGAGGGTCAGCAGATAAGGAGAACAAACAAATGAAGTAACACTGTCCCTTCCCAGAGAGAAGGCGGTTAAGTTCACAGAGAGGGAGAATGACGGGAAGATCCAACGTGTCAGTGAACCCAATCAAGTCCAAAGGTTCCATTCAGACCGAGCGGGTCTGGTTCTAGGGCCACTGAGCCCCATGCCAGCAAACAGAGGCAGCTTCTAGCACAAACTGAACTAGTTTGCAGGGGACAATGCTCCTTTGGACTTTGGTGCAGAAAGTTCTGGGTCAAATACTTCAAGTTTAAGTGGGTCATGGCTTTATCAATACGCCAACAAAACCAAACCAAACCATCCAGGGATGTGGTTGTGTCTGCAAGATAACTGGGTCTTTGCTGCCAGGGTGGGAGGATACTAAGGAGATGTGGATGTTTCTTCCTCATTATCATAACCTCCTTCCTAGGTGTCCTGGCGGGGGTTTCTCTGCACCTTAAATTTCACCAAGATGCTTGTCTTTGTTGTTGTTGTTGATGTTTGTTTTGTTTTGTTTTGTTTTGTCAATCCCTGTGGGTGGCAAGGAGATCACAGCCAATCTTTAAGCACCACTTGGAAACTAAATAACCCCAGTCCTCCTGAAACACACTGAGCACTAATCAGAAATCAGGGTGTGCAAATGTGTTTGGGTCTCAAGCCTCCCCAGCTAACAGAAGGGGCTGCCCTCTGACCTACAGAATTCCTCCCCAAACCAGAGTAAAGGGGGAGGGGTTTCCCAAGTCTAGGCTCTGGCCAGATCCCAGAATGAGCTCATTACTTATTCTTAGAGACCGAACTCTCATTAAACAAACAGCGACTATAAATAGAGTGGGGATCCGCTCGGTGTCACCAAAAGGTCCTCTCCGTGGGACAGACTCACTAAAAGGACATTTTTAGGTTACCTGACTGATACTAAGTAGGGAAGGGTTGCATTTTTTTTCTTTTCAAGTGTGATCCGGAAGGTGAGCTAGACACTGGGGTTTGACCTGGTCCTGTTGCCCGTGCCCCCCTCCCCCCATGCACACGCTGGCAGTCATAAGGCACAGAGAAGCTCAGCAGAGAAGGGAGATGCCACTCCTCCATCAACACTCCAGCAGGGCAGCTTCGGCAATTCCCTCTGGGAGTGGATCATGGTTCAGACGGTGTGACAGTGTTCTGGCCTTTTAGATGATGAGATTGCAGAGTCTAAATGGGAGCCTTTCCTCCTGGCTCCCATCCTGCGACCGAGCCCAGGAAGACACGGATTCCCGTGGCAGACTCTGGAAGTGAAAAGACCAGCGTAAGCCTGGTATTTATGATAAGAAATAATATGGGGCTCATCTTCTAGTCCTCATGTGGCTTTGGATCTAACCACCCTGAGGCCTGCCTGATTGAGAGACAGCCTAAGTAAGAGCTAGAGATACTAGACAGTCATCGGGCCATGGGGTAACAATACCCAATGCTTAAATAACAAGAGCTGTCTTTGATATAGCCTACAGACAGGGAATTTCATATATTACTAAGAGCTGTGTAAAAATCAATTTTGATTTTCCCCTAACCCCTACGAACTAGGGCCTATTGCTACCTCTAGAGGAAATGAAGGCATGAAGAAGTTACATATTTTGCACAGGGTAACACAGCTGGGGAAGATATAAACAACATCTCCTCCTCCTACAAAGGTTGCAAGGACAAGCCGAGGCACAATTCCACAAAGGTTCACGTCCTTACAGACTCACAGGGAAGAGATGTGCTTAGCGTAGCCACACTGGAGGGTCTGCACACAGCAGGCATTATGGCTCCCTAGTAGCCACACAGATGCAGGCCCTTCCCAGTCCTCAGTCTATATTCTCAAGCACCTCTTCCGTGAGGTATCCTGAAATTAGGGCAGAATTGTATACAATTGGCTGGGAGAAATGGCTGAATGAGTGGTGGTCCTGTGACCCTCGCTGCCCTTCCTTCAGAGAGACCACCAACACTCAACAAACCCAGATGTGAAGATCGTTTGCTAGAGGGTTGAGTTTAACTGGCAAGACTGCTAACAGTTTGGCTTGGAGGATAGACGTGGACAGCTCGAGGCTGAATGATATTGGTGGGTGTTATCTGAAAGGACTGAAGACACCCCGAGCATCCCTCTCCGTCTGAACTGGAAGGAAGTGTCTAATTTACCCTGCTGCCCCAGGTAGAGCCTGCCTGGCTGAGAATGCCATGCTGAGGAGTGGGTCCCAGGGCCTCACAGGCTGCAGGCTGCTCTGCTTTGGTGCCGCACTGGTGGCAGGGAGGGGAGGGGAGGGGAGGGGAGGGGAGGGTTGGTTTTCCTTTTCTGTTTAGGGCAACTCAAGGTGACAGCTTCACTAACTCATAGTAGAATACCCCCTACTTGTCATGAAAGATGGCATGGCCCAACAAACAACGCTTTCCTGCCTGTCCAGAAGGCTCAGCCTCCTTCCCTCCCTCCCAGCACTGATTGGCTCTTCCGGAACCACATGCCCCACCCTACACAGAAACTACTGTACTGGCTACATTTTACTTATTGATTTATTTTTGTCACTCTAACAAAATTTCTGACAAGAAGCAAGTTAAGGGAAGAAGGGCTTCTTTTGTGTTCAGGGGGTTACAGACCATATGGAGGCAGGGGGCAGGAGGCAGGAGGCAGGGGCAGGGGGCAGGGGGCAGGGGGCAGGGGGCAGGGGTGATCACATTGTATCAGCAGCCAGAGAGTCAGCAGGCAATGTGTGCCCCCCCCCCATGAAAGTCTCAAGTTCTGCCCATGTGACCCACTTCCTCCAGCAAGGTTCCACTTCCTGAAAGGTTCCATAATCTTCCCAAACATTACCACCAGCTGGAGACCCCATGTTCAAACTTGAGTCTGTAGAGATGCTTCACACACACACACACACACACACACACACACACCATCTCCCCACCCCGACACGTGTCAATATTATGGCTTCTTTTGGTTGCGTGATACAGGACTTGTACACAATGAGCATTTTATTCTGCCTTGAATTGCATTATTCAAAGCAGATTAGTTATCATTGGATAAATTGCAAGCATTTATCCAGTGCTTCCTATGTGTTACATGCTCTTTTTGTGGACAGAAGGTGACTATTGTCGGCGTGTATCTGAGGCTTTGCTGGATCCACTGCCCTACTTCTTGCTTTATGTTCATCAGTGGTATGACGCCATCTCCTTAAAAAAAGTCACTAAGTAAACAGGAGCATTGTCTTTATCAGGAAATTAGATATATGGAGATTTAAAGCCATAAAAATTGCAAAGGGTTTTCCAGTTGTGACAGTAAGGTAATTGTCAGTTTGACAGAATCGAGGCCTGTGGTGATGGGAAGAGTTGCCCACTGCGGGCAGCACCATTCCCTGGGTTGTAACCTTGGACTCTATAAATGCAAAAAGGGATCTGAGTGGCAGCTTCACTTTCTCCCTTTGCACCCCAACTGTGGATGTAATGAGAGCAGCTGCTTCCAGTTCCTGCTGGCCTGTCTCCCCACCGTGAAGGACTGTATCCTTGAACTGGGAAGTAAAATTTTCTTCCTTAAGTTGCTTTTGTTGGGATATTCTATAACAGCAATAGAAAAATAACTAAGACATAAGATAAAGGTGTTGGTTCACAGCCAGTACTTGGGAAATCATCTTGTCACTCAAATCCTACTGGCCTTACAGACCCCTAGTCAACAAACAGGATATATATATATCCAGTGGGACTGGTGAGATGGCTCAGCAGTTAAGAAGTTAAGAGCACTGCCTGCTCTTCCGAAGGTCATGAGTTCAAATCCCAGCAACCACATGGTAGCTCACAACCATCCGTAATGAGATCTGACGCCCTCTTCTGGTGTGTCTGAAGATAGCTACAGTGTACTTACATATAATAATAAATAAATCTTTGGGCCAGAGTAAGCGGGGCCAGAGTGAGCAGAGATCCTGAGTTCAATTCCCAGCAACTACATGGTGGCTCACAACCATCTGTACAGTTACAGTGTACTCATATAAATTTAATTAATTAATTAATTAATTAATTTAAAAAACTGTATAAGAGATTCTTTAGTGGAGTTTTTTTCAAGTACTAGCCTGTGCTCTTTTTCCTATCAAGCATACACACTCAAAAGTTGGGGGTGTTTTTGTTTCTTCCTGCCTCTCCAGTCTGGAGACAGCAACTCCTTCAAGAGGTGACAGAGAGTTTGACCTGAATTCCCTGGAGGTGAAGGGATGAGGGGATTTACCTTTTGAGCACTCAGAAGGTGAAAGATAATTATAAGGAAGCTGCTATGATTTGGGTCTGGAATGTTCCACAAATGTTCATGTGCTTAGTGTTTGGCCCTCATTATGCTGCTAACAGGAGATGATGGAACCTTTAAAAGGTGGAGCCTACTGACCAGTGTTAGGTTTTGTGACAGTTTTAACTGTCAACGTGACCCACTCTAAAAAAATCACTTGGATAAAGATGTCCTGAGGACATGTTTGTGGTGGGTTGTGTTGTTTGTGTTAACGAATGCACAGAGACGCAGTCCACTGTGGGTGGCACCATTCCCTGGAGTTGGGTCCAGGATGATCTGAGTACAGGTGTGCCTGCATTAATTTCTTGCTTAGGTCTTGACTGAGGACATAGGTGCTTCACATTCCTGCTTTGATTCCCTGACAATGAACTGTGATCTGACATTGGGAGCTAAGCAAGCCTGGTGTCCTGTAAGTGCTGAGTAAGCCTTTTCTCACAGAACTTGTTCTTTCGTCAGGGGGATTCTCTTGTCACAGAAACAGAATGGAAACCAGCGGAGTTCTACCAGTGACTCCCCGTTGCATTGTCTCAGCTTCTGACGAAGGTAACTTGGTAAGAGAGGGTCATATTGCTCCCAGTGTGAGGGTACATCCCATCATAGCTTGGACGTCTTGGCAGCAGGAGTGTGAAGCAGCTGGCCACACTGCCTGGCCACAGTCAGGGAGAAGAAAGCCCAGGGACCAGTCTGTCTATGGGCTCAGCCAGTCAGGTAAGGCATTCCTGCTCACCCTGGACCATGCTTCCTTTCTCCCTTCCATTCTCTTGAGTTTGTGGGAGAAGATGGTACTCGCTTCCTTCTTCCCAGGAGGCCAGCAGCTTGGAGGAAGAGAAAAAAGATCCCTTCAGATAAAGGTTGGCATACGTATTAACATATTAGCCAGGATATTACTTTTTACAATGTGACTAAATCTGTGACTTGAGGCTATGTAGATGAGCGATATGGCCATAGTCATGAGCCTGTGGGACCAGAATCTGAATTAACATGGCTCCCATGGGCTCATACAGGGGCCATGGGCACGAGCCTATGGGGCTGGGGAGTGGAATGTGGTGGCCTGAATGAGCATGGCTCCCACAGGCTAATATATTGTTTTCAAATACTTGGTTCCCAATTGGGTCCTTCTTCGGGAAGAATTAGGAGGTATGGCCTTACTGGAGGATGTATGTCACTGTGAGGAACTTTGAGGATTCAAATACCTGCCCCATTCCTGGTTAGCTCTCTCTGCCTGGTATTTTATGAATAAGATGTGAGCTCTCGGCTGTTGCTTCAGCCCATGCCTGCCTGCCTGCCTGATGCCATGCCTGTCTGGTGCCATGCTTAAAACCATGGTGGTCAGGGACTCTCACCTTCTGAAACTGTAAGCCCCAGTAAACTTTTATTCCAATAAATTGCTTTCGACATGGTGTCGAAAATGCTTACTAGCAATATATAAGTAACTAAGATACTGAAGTTATTTTCAAGCTTGTTCTGTATCCCGGACCAGCATCAAAATCACAGGCCTCCTGTCTCAATCTCCCTGGGCTAATACTTCAAGTATGCACCACCATATACAGTGAAGGGCTTTTTGTTTGTTTAACTTCCTGAATAAAAGCACTCACTGTGCAAGCCTGAGGACCTGTGTTCAGATCTAAAGAGTAGAATACAGCTGTGCACAGGTCTATAACCCCAGTGACATGTGGCAGCAGAGGCAGGAGGATCCCCGGGGACGGCTAGCCAACCAGACTGACCAACAGTGAGCCCCAGGCTCAGGGAGAGACCTTGTCTCAAGGGAATGTGGTCTAGAATGGTAAAGCAAGGCATGTGAGGGCCTTCAGTAGCCTCCATATGTGTGCACAGGATACTTATAAGCATAAGCACACAACAGGAGAGAAAAGGAATGTTCTGGTCTTGGCCAAGTTTTTATCCAGTGCTAGGGAAATGGCTTATCCCACTGGATGTGTAAGGAAACAAGGAAGAGAAGATCAAGTAGCTTTGTTGGTTTTACACTTGGGTTCTTAACAGACAGGTGAAGTGGCCTGCTTAGGGTCCAGAATTGGAGGCTGGATTCCTAACAACACTGCAACTCTAAACCGATCCCCCAAGGAAATGACTGCCAACCCTTCTAATGGCTGCAAGAGCCCGGGTCTTGTTCTCTGGAAGCCATCTGGAAATTTCTTCATTTTGCTCAGTGCATTGCAAGTGCCTCTGGACCGATGCTCACAAGGTAGAGACAGGTATGGGAGAATGACTTCAACTAAGGGTTGATTCAAAGCCGGGCGTGGTGAGGCACGCCTTTAATCCCAGCACTCGGGAGGCAGAGGCAGGTGAATTTCTGAGTTCAAGGCCAGCCTGGTCTGCAGAGTGAGGTCCAGGACAGCCAGGGCTACACAGAGAAAACCTGTCTCAAAACAAAACAAAACAAACAAACAAACAAACAAACAAAAAGTTGATTCAAAGTGTAGTGTGGTGGTACAAGCCTGCAGTCTAAGGACTCAGGAGGTTGAAGCAAGATTGAATGCCAGCCTAGGCAACCTGAGAAACAAAGAATATAGTTCAAGGACTAACAAATCCCAGCCACCAAATGTAAAGTCTTGGCCACTTCTAGCTACCTAGTGACTGCAGTGCAGTTCACAATGTTAACACAGGCACGGGACGGGCCATCTCCAAGGGCCAGACGCCAGGTTGGATTCAACCCTGATGTCCCCTCTGTTGGGTCCTTCTATGATTGTCCTTTACAAAGGAGGACACTAAGGCCATGGAACTGCCAAGCAGAGCCCGTATCACTAGGTCTTAGAAGCCAAGACAGACTTTTCTAGATGTGAGACTATCTGTAGGTAGGTACAACAAAAACCCGTGCCAGTTTTCCATCTCTCCCCACTCACCTCTGTGTGGGTGTCTCAAAACTTTATTAGTGCCTCAATGACATGCTAGTGAGAAATGCAGGCTTGTGAATCAGACAGCCTGGCTTCAGCATATTAGGGAAATACTGCCAGGGTAGGATCTGAAATTCAGTTTCTTAATCTGTACAAAGACAAAGGCGATAGTGAGCCAGGCATGGTAGCACATGCCCTTAAGCCTAGTAGAATCAGGAAGTTCCTGGATTCAAGGACAGGCAGGGCTATAAGTGAAAGCCTGCCTCAAATCTTAACACTCCAAAGCCAGGGGTGGTGGCACTTGTAATCTTATCATGTGGAGGCAGTAACACGCAGGGCCAGCCAGCCCGTTCTACTTGGCTAGTTCCAGGCCAGTAAGAGATTCCGTCTCAATTTTTTTTTTTTTAAGGAAGAATTCAAATTGTCAGTGGCCACCAGCATCCACAGAACCAGGGAGCAGCTCTGAGGAGCCTGAGAGACCCATGGGGTCTATGAGAGGAGACACTGTGCCTGTGGAGGAGGAGTCTGCAGAGGCACAGAGGCTGAGAGTTGTGTAGTGGCCTGGAAAGATGGAGGATCCTGCCGCCACATGCCCTACCCTACCTCAAGATCAACCTGACTCTGGGCAACAATAGGATATTCGAGTAGAGTCTCAACTATGGTCCAGAATTTGTGGTATTTCTGGAGCCAGAAACCTTGAACCAGGCCAATGACTCATAGTAATCAGTATTTTCATGTAAAGCTTTGGGGGGAAAATTATATATAATATAATATAATATATATATAGTGTGACACTGCAGTTTGCAATGACACTCTGAATGAATAAATGTGCAATAGAGAGGTGGGAAAGATGGTGGGGCTGAGAGTAGCAGCGCTTGCTTGCCTGTGGTGGAGAGAGGCAGAAGAAGGGGTGTGCAGCGACTTGGTGGAGGTGGCGTGGAAGCAGAGGCAGTGGGCAGCGA
Organism: Mus pahari; assembly: GCF_900095145.1. NCBI lineage: Eukaryota > Metazoa > Chordata > Mammalia > Rodentia > Muridae > Mus > Mus pahari. The sequence goes on along the minus strand of NC_034601.1, from coordinate 9,166,500 downwards.
GGCAGTGGGGCAGCTGTGAAGGACTGGGGTGAGGGCTGAGGGCTGGGGGCGGGGAGTCGGTATGTCAAGTAGGGACAGCAGGGTGGGGTGCAGCAGCAGCACCCCACTCACTGCCAAAGCCACACGATCCATGATCATCCTGACTGAGCACTGCTGGGATGTCCAAGACGGAGAACAGTTCATTTTCTGCACTGGGACTCCTCAAAAAGCCTTTAAGGTCTGTGCTGCCGCCAGAGGCCATGGTGGTGTCCGTGATCCATACCGGTATCCAGGGTCCGTGCTGCCGACGGAGGCCATGTTGATGTCTGTCTTCCATGTTGCCACTGGAGGTCATCTTAGTATTTGCGGTGTGTGCTGTCGCCTGAGGATTCACGTTAATGTCTGTGGTTCCTGCTGTCTGCGGTCCGTGCTGCTCCACGCTACAGCACGGGGACCATGTTGAGGTCAGTGTTTCCTGCCTCTTACAGAGACCGTGGTCCCTGCTGCCACTGGAAACCACGCGGAAGGCCGTGATCTGTGCCACTGCCGGCCTCTGTGGACAAGGAGGCTGATTTGCCATGGTATTTATGACTACAGACTTGTAGTTGAAAATGAGAAACATGTGACCACCCCCCCAAATAAATATAAATAAATAAATAAATAAATAAATAAATAAATAAATGGAACCGTATAGATAGGACACCTTTGAAGAGAGTCCTTAAAAACTGTGATAAAGATGCTAAAGTGTAGCTCTTCACAGCTGATGGCTTCTGGAGGGGAGTGGGGAAGGACTCAGTTCTCTCTAAGGGGCTGGGAGCTTGGCCATGCTCCCGTGAGTATAGAACTTGGTGTGGAAGGGTAGACCTGGGGAGGAATGGGAATTGAGGTAGATTGTTGAGGTAGATTGTGTGAAATTGTCAATAATTAATAAAAGTATTATGCAGGGGAAAAAAGATTTTAAAGGTAAGTAACACCTAAGGTCATCTGCCCTACATACACACACACACACACACACACACACACACACACACACACACACACACACAGATGCATACTGACACCCCTCCCAAAGAGTAGTCCCTCCCAGAATCACTGATGAGTGCCCCACTTCCGGTTCCCACTGTCACTAGACAAGCAGTAAGAGTTGGAAATAAACCTTCGCATTTGAAGCCTTAAGGTTTGGGGGCTGCTAGTTACCACAGAATAACATGGCCTATCCTGACTATAGCATTATTTGTGGAAGAAAAAGGCACACATAGAAAACTATACCCAAATGTACCTGACATTTTCTACACATATGATATAGACTCTAGTTAAAAAACAAACAAACCAACCAAACAACCAAAAATCCCCAGACAATACAAGATATTAGCAATGATGTATGAAGCCAGAATCCATTTATATTGATTCTGGGAATATAAAATGATATGGTCACTTTCTTTTTTTTTTTTAATTTTTTTAATTTTTAATTTTTTTTTTTTAGTTTTTTTTTCCATTTTTATTAGGTATTTACTTCATTCGCATTTTAAATGCTATCTCCAAAGTCCCCTATACCCTCCCCCCACCCCTGG
>NC_034601.1:9151599-9164500 GCF_900095145.1 Mus pahari | reverse complement strand
TCCTTCTTCTTGAGTTTCATATGTTTTACAAATTGTATCTTGGGTATTCTAGGTTTCAGGGCTAATATCCACTTATCAGTGAGTGCATATTGTGTGAGTTCTTTTGTGATTGGGTTACCTCACTCAGGATGATATCCTCCAGATCCATCCATTTGCCGAGGAATTTCATAAATTCATTGTTTTTTAATTGTGTAAATGGACCACATTTTCTGTATCCATTCCTCTGTTGGGGGACATCTGGGTTCTTTCCAGCTTCTGGCTATTATAAATAAGGCTGCTATGAACATAGTGGAGCATGTGTGCTTATTACCAGTTGGAACATCTTCTGGGTATATGGTATGGTTACTTTCTAAAGGTTTGGCAGTTTACTTAAAAGTTAAATGTATGTTAGTTATACAATCTAATAATTTTGCTCCAAGGTTTCTATCCAGATGTGAAAACATATGCACACAAAAATACTTGGAGACAAATATTTACAGTAGTATTATTCATAATAGCTAAAAAGCTAAAGTGATCCAAATGTCTATCAATTTGTGAACAGCTACACAAAATGTGGTACATCTATACAATGGAATATTACTCAACAATAAAATGAATTAAAATACTGATGCATTCTTCTCTACGAATGAGCCTCAAAAACACTCAAGTGAACAAACCCACATAGACACAAAATATTATATATTGCATAATTAAATCTCTATGAAATATCTCATAATGACAAATATGTAAAGAGAGAAGGCAGATCAATGGCTGCCTGGAGCTGACGGTGGGGTATGGGGCTGACAGGAGGTAAGGGAGCCTGGGAGGCTGAGCGTATTCTAAGACTGACCATGAAAATGCCTGCAAAGCTCTATCATTTCTTTTGAAAATTGTTGAACCAGATAGTTTTTTATTTTTTATTTTTATTTATTTATTTATTTATTTACTTTGAGACAGGGTCTCTCTACAGAGTCCAGTCTGGTCTCGAAATCACAGAAATCCACCCACCTCTGTTTCCAAATGATACTTGTAGTGGCCAATGTTATGCTGTCTGTGAATTCTACTCCAGTGATGCCATTGAATGAGAATACAAACACACTGTTTGGCTCATAGCAAAACTTCCGTAGACGCTGTGCTAGGACTCCTGCATGACACTGAGGACTGTTTTGCGGTGGTTGATTAAAAGTGAAGCTCAGAATGCTAGGGCTGGCCTAGTGCTTGAAGCGTTCTCACGAGGCTGGAGAACCTTGCGTGTGGTGTGGGTCATTAGCACCCATGTGAATGAGAAAGATGGAGGGGCAGCCTCACAGTGCAGCCGTGGCTTTGTCGTCCCCAGCTGGCCTGGCCTCTCAGGTGATGCAGCCGCCTTTGAGTTATCCTGGATCCTCACCATACTCCAGTAAGCAACCCCAATACACGCACTGCTTTGCCAAGCTGGATTTTCATAGGCTTGTTACTTTGGTCTGTCATGGGTGCTCCATCACACTGACAAAGGAGGAGTCCATCGCGCTAGAATTCAAACGGGCTTCCAAACAGATGAAGGAGATCAATGTAGAGAGCATACCTCTTTAAATTTATGTTGCTGGAACACTGACTAAAATAAACCAGTTAAACCCACACAGGAGAAATCCGATGAGGCAGACAGTTAGAGAAGATCTCATTTTAAAAGGAGAGAGCAAACACGGGGCTGGGCGTGGCTCTGTCGGTCAGGTGCTTGCTAGGCAGGCTCGAGGCATCCATTAGGGACTTCAACTTCATGTAAAAAGCCAGGTAAAGTTGTACAAGTCTGTAATCCCAGCGATGGGAAGCGGAGGCAGGGGGATGCTTGGAGCGAGCTGGCTATCCAGCTTACTTGAGCTTCAGGCCCAACGAGAGACTTTGCTTTAAAAATAACGTGGAGCCACAGAGTAAGACACTGGAAATGGCCTTCGAGTGCACACACAGAACAACTCAGCGGGTATAGTGGGGCACACTATAATCCGGGCACCTGGGAGGCAGAGGCAGTAGCTCAAGATCAGGTTGTGAGACCTGACTCAAAAACCAAACCAAATCAAATAAAAAACTCCCAGTGCAGAGTGTGTGGGCAAACCTGTCACATGAAGGGAATAAATGTTTTCTCAAGGATTTAATTGATTCTAAAATCTAAAGAAAATAAAGATATTCCAGTTAACTTTATCAAATAAACTCTACCCTGGTAACGACATACCAATGAGACAGAGAAAGAAAAATCACCAGTTAGGTTTTACTTACTCAGGACTAAAGTGGTTGGTTGAGGAGTGCCCCCCACAAAGTCGGTGTCCACCAGATCCTCAGGCTATGACTGCATTTGGGGTCTCTACAGATGTAACTATGCAGAGGGGATCCTACAGGGCTAAGTGTCTAGCAACTGAAGAGAGTTCACATGCAAATGTCAGCAGAAGCTGGCCTGAGGCAGCTACGAAGGATAGTGAGGGGACACCAGAGCCACAGGGATACGAGGCAGGGTCCCCTATGGAGCCCCTCCTCAGCCTCAGGCTTCTGTGACTAGACCATGACAGCATGGCATCTGCTTTATTAAGCAGCCCAACATGTATCATGTTCTGGAGTTGCCAGGACAAAAATTGCAGGGAGACATGCGAGGAGTTTTCTGGTTCCTGGGTGAACTTGTCACTCTGAGAATGATAAGCAGGACAGACAATAAAGCCTGGTATAATCTTTTAAATTACATTTTATTTAGATATTTATGTGCCTGAGTATATTGGTGTGTGTGTGTGTGTGTGTACACATAACTATGCACTCCACAGCACACATGTGTAGATCAGAGAACAACTTTAGTTAGGGTGTTGATTCTCTCCTTGTACCATGTGGGTCCAGAGATCAATCTTGGGTTGTTAGGCTTGGAAGCCACTTCACCCAATGAACCATCTTCCTGCCTTAAAATCCTGATATTTTGACTCAATACATTCTTAGATTTTTTTTAGTTCTAGCCGAAGTAAAGGATGCTGTTGGCTGAATCTGACCACCAGACGTTGTGTTTGACTTGTCCTGTGTTTAAAGCAGTTCCATTTATTTTCAACACTGAAAAGATCTTTATGCTTTAAAAACAAAACAAAACAAAACTGATGTTTAGCTAGGTAAGAGGACTAGGGGTAGATAAATAAATGCACAAATGCAATCATACAATCTTTCCAATATTAGTCCACACCTGTCATTCTAGCATTCAAGGAGCTGAGGCAGAAGAATTATTGTGAGTTTGAGGCTGGACTGGGTTACACAAGGAATTTTAGGGTATCCTGGGTTATAGAGGAGACTCCGTGTCAAACAATAGCAATAACAAAGGAAAATCAACAATCCAGCACTCAGGAGCCAGAGACAGGCAGATCTCTGTGAGGCTGAGGCCAGCCTGGTCTACATGGTGAGTTTCAAGTCAACCAGGAATACATAGTGAGATCCTGTCTAAAAAAACAAATGATAAAAAATAAACAGAAAAAAATAATGTTACACATTCAGCATCCCAAAGAATAAATGCTTGAGGATGTCTAGTTAACTAATAAACTTTCCAGGCTATTGTAATAGGGAGCCACCCATTCAGCCAGTAATTTACATTTATTGCAGTCTTTTGATTGTTAGCTTTGCCAAGTCGGCACACGCTAGAATCATATGGGAAGACAGTCTTAGTGAGGGATTGTCTACACTGGATTGGCCTGTGTAGTAAGCCTGCAGCAGGTGGCACCATTGCCTTGGTGAGTCCTGAACTATATAAGAGTAGAAAAATTGGAGATGGAGAATTGGCTCAGTGGTTAAAGGCACTGGCTGCTCTTATAGAGGACCCAGGTTCAATTCTCAGCACCCATGTGGCAGCTAACCACTATCTTTAACTCCAGTTCCAGGGGACCTGACTCCATCTTTTGGCCTTTCTGGACACCAGGCATGCAAGTGGTGCATAGATGTACATGCAGACAAAATACACATAAAATAAACTTTAAAACGGGTGCAAGCGAGTGACCACATGGTCATCGTTTCTCCTGCTCCTGACTAAGGATTCGGTGAGCATCTGCTTCCGGTTCCTGCCATGCACTTCCTTGCATGAATTCGAGAGCTACCACTTGAAGTAAACTCTTTCCCACCTAGTTTGTTTTTGCCAGGCTTTATCATTGCAACAGAATGGAGACCAGAAGCAAGAATGGTCGTTAAATGCACGTGTTGTAACCCCCGAACCCCCGATACTAGAGAGACTTCCGTGTTGTACAGACAGTTTGCCTCTGCGTTCCCCTCCAGAGGCTCCCATCCTCCCTCCATGCACCCCCCCCCCCATGGCAAGCACGATATGCAGGCAGCTGGTTTCTGTGCTGTGTCCTCCTGCAGCAGCCTGGGGCTCCCTGTCTCTGGGGAGACATTCTCCCTGCCTCTGTGTCTCCAAAAACCCACACCCAACCCTCCTCCTGATAACTCTCCAGGTGCCTGTCCTTGAGGCCTTAGAGAAATAACAAGCTCAAGGGAGACCATGGAAAAAGTAGAAGGTACACAGAGGTCAGGTCACAGACAGTTACAACTGGCCATAAAATTAGTCCTTGAACAGACACCCACTAACCCCCTCCTGCTTCAGTACTGTTCCACCCTCTGCTCCCCCTTTCTGTAAATAGTCACACTATTTCTAACTATACTATATATAAACTCAGTGTTTTCTGAACTCAGGATCGCTTGCCAGCATTCACACAGTGAGTGCTAGGTGGGCCAACCGGGCTTGAACTTGAAACAATATAAAAGACTCTTTTTGCAAGTTGCAGCGGACTTTGAAATTCTTGGGCTCCTCTGGGTTTCCGGTGGACTCAAGGCACAACACATGCACACAGGAACAGAAGGATGAATGGAAAGCCAGAGACACACATAGCTGCACATGTCCATGCAACACTACATAGGTGCAGTCGAAACCAACGGCCTGGCCAGGGACTGTAGCCCAGGCTGGCCAGGGGCTGTGGCCCAGGCTGGCCAGGGGCTGTGGCCCAGGCTGGCCAGGGGCTGTGGCCCCGTGGTATCTGGCTTGCTAGCATACACAGAGTCCTGGGTTCAATCCCAGTGCCACAAAACAAAGTGAAACAAAACAGTTCAGTAAGTAGCTCCCTACCCTAAAAGCTATTCCTTATCAGACAGACTGATATGTATTTGATGAAACACTGACAAATATAAAAAACAAGAACGAAAGTTTCAGAAAAATTTGGATGTGTTTTACATATCAAACAAAAGGGAACTGAAAAAACAATGAGATTTAACAGCATACACTTTTAATGGGAAATGCAAGACAGTGAAAAAAAATTTTTAAAAAGGTTTGACATGTTTAAACAGTATTTGTAATGGACATAATACTTACACACACAGCCACACTCACACCAGTAGGCTATACACACACACACAGCCACCCTTACACCACTGGGCCATACACACATGCCCGCGGCCACCATACATCCACACACACAACCACATTTAGACTACTGGACTGTATACACACATGCCTACAGCCACACTCACACCACTGGGCTACACACACACACACACACACACACACACACACACACTCACACTCCAGAGACAAGCAAGCACAAATGGCCAAGACACGTGAAAAATGTACCCTTAGCAACTGAAGACATTACATGCTGGATAATGAGGTCATGTGGCCTTCGAGGCAATAGGAGAAGCCACAGTGAGACTGGGAATGCTGAGCCAGAAGTGCTCGCATGAATGAGTGTGAGTTAGTGAAACCCTTCACGTATCATATAGCACTTATAGTATGTGTATGGCCACCTGCATATGAAGATATATGCATGGAAATCAGGGGACACCTCCTGAGAGTTGATCCTTTTTTCCAACATGTGGGTACTAGGGATTAAACCAGGTCCTTTGGCTTTGAGGTTTTGTCCTTATGGCCCAATACAAAACCTTCTTGGGATAGTGTGATCACACCTTTGTTTTGGAATTACCACTTATCCTGAGAAAGTGATCGTGACCGTGCGCAAAGGTTTATGATAAAAAGATGCTCATGTCATGTCTGCTTCCAGAAAAGCACAACCTGCAAGTGCAAACTCAACGGTTTGGGACTGGTTGAGCTAGGACAAATACCTCTGCCAATAAAGTGCTTAAGGTGAGTCCCAGGCTGGTGAGAGACAATGTTTCACAGCATAAGGTGGATGACATTCCAGGATGACACCTGAACATTCATGCATATAAAAAAAAATAAAATGATTTAAATTTAAGATTTAAAAAATCAACACTGGTGCTCTCTTGCAAAGTCAAGAGTGTCTGGCTGGTGGGGGTGGGGGTGGGAGGGTGTAGGGGTGGGGGTGCTGCTGCTACTGCTGGTGGTGGTGGGGTGGTTGGTGAAGCAGGGATAGGCCCTGGCTTACAATGCTTGCTCATATCAAGGGTTCTAACCTTTCAGGAGAATGAACACCCTATCAATAGATGGGATAATTAATACACATAATGCAGAGCTACCATGGGATTGTAGGCTTCGTCCTCCTTCCCAGACTTTTGTCTGTATCCCAAATTCAACAAGATAAAGCTATGCTTACTGTGACCAAGAAAGAAAACACACACAGCTAGTAAATATTATAATACTGTATTCTGTGAATCCCACCTGAACCTAGTGTCAGGGTAGTTCTTCTTCCTCCCAGGCTGCAGAATTTCCACCCCGTTGTTCCCTGCTTCCTGTCTGTGCCCACACAGCTTTCCTGCCAGGATGGCTTTCTCTTCTTCCAGTTCTGAGCTATCTGTGGTCAATTCATCAAAAGCACCCTGCCCCCAAGCCCCCCCCCCAAGAACACTGGCTGAAAAAGGCAGTTTGCATAATTTCTGAAACAAAGTTTCAGTAGCCCCAGAGGGAATGCTGAGTTTGGGTGCTTGAGACAAGGTAGACCTTCAGTGGTGTTAGTTCTATGCGATTTTGTTTACTTATTTTTACAGGTATGAGTGTTTACTTGCATGGATGTCTGGACAGCATTTGTGTGCACTGCCCACAGAGGCAAGAGGGGGGCATCATATCCCTTGGGACTGGACTTCCAGGAGGTTGTAAATGGCCAGGTGGTTGCTGGGAATCAGACCTGTGTCCTCTGGAGATGTAGCCAGTGCTCTTAACTCTTCAGCCCCCAATATCTTGATGTCTAGATGATATGATCCACTGTGGGGATTCACTGTGTGGGGGATTAACTCTTTCCTTTGACTTTCTTAGGATGTTTCATGCCAGCCTTGAATGTGAACTGCTGTTCACGCATTGATCCCAAATGATCCCTGAGAAAATGACTGAAAGGTCAACATTTTCCAGGAAAGGACAGTTCCAGTGAGCCAAGCCTTCTTTAGTCTGCTTTCATGTTCCATTAAGATTTCAGGTTCCCTGGCTATGATGTGTATTGAACCTTGATATATTTGAAATTTAATTTGAAATAAATTCAATTTTAAGTTTAATTCATTTTACTCTGAAATATCATGAAAGGAACAAAGAACATTGTAAATGTTTACACTTTGAAAAAACTAGAGAAGACGTTCAAACGTATCAAAAGGAATAAAAGAAATAGAAATTAATGGCAGATGATGCTTTGATTTTTAGTAGGTAGGGGCCAGCAAGACGGCTCAGTGGATGAAAGTGCTTGCTGCCAAGTCTGGTGACCCGAGTTTGATCCCAGGACCCACTTGGTGGAAGGTGAGAATTGACTCCCATAAGTTGTGTGCTGACCTTTACACATGCACAATGGAATGCATGCACATGTGTGCTCACACTTAGAAATAAAATATACATATAATAAAAAATTAAAAACTGTTTTAGTAGGTTAACAATACTTCATTGTAAAAGTTACTTGTTTTTGCTTTGCTGTTTTTTGATTTAACATCATTTCAGGATTTAATTGAAGGCTCCACACTGCTACCTTTTAAGATGTTATTGAAAAATTTTATTAATTAATTTATTATTTATTAATTGTGTATGTGGGCGTGACAGATGACTATCGCAACACTTGTGTAGAAGTCAGAGAACAACTTTGTGGAGTTGGTTCTCTTCTTCCACGTGTGTGTGGGTTCCTGTGATCCAGCTCAGGTTATCACACAAGGCAAACACCTTCACCGTCCCATCAGCCTCTCCTGTGGAACAATGTTTACAGGGCTGGTATACCATGCCAGAGCACTTGTCTGGCTGGCATCAATCCTGTGTTCTGTCTTCAGTACTGGAAGTCCACGGAAGGCCACAGAAAGTACAAAGTAATCAGGCATAGTTCTTCATGCCTCTAAAGATGGAACCGAAGAGCTTAAGTCAGAATTCCCACAGGTTTGAGGCCACAAAGAATTAACAACAACAAATGAAAAATAACAAAGTAGCATGCTATATGGTCACTTGCTGCATTTACTCAACAAGTAAATTACTGCATTTACTCAGCAAGTAAATTAAAAGCAAGTTACTTCCCTGTCAGTGGTCTCAATTGAGTCCACAGTCAGAAACCACCTTTCAATTACAGATAGTACTTGAATATTCCAATTAAAACTACATGGTGGCTCACAACCATAGTAATGGGATCTGATGCTTTCTTCTGGTGTGTCTGAAGACAGCTACCGTGTACTCACATGCATAAAATAAATAAATAAATCTTAAAAATAATTGATATCTTGCAGATTTCAGTATATTAGTCACTTGGCAAATCGGGTTTCTATAAGTTAATTTCCTGTGAGTTAGTCATAAAAATATGCTGTATGATTACTCTTAGCAATAGAAATGGCTTTTGTTTTGTCATCACATTTTGTTATGCTTTTGTTACTTTGGGAACTACAACATCCAGTTAAAACCTGCACATATCATTACTCATACTTGTGCACACACTAACCTCCCTGGTTCTATTGCAGAAAGAAATAAGCAAGCTGATGCAGTAACCTGCACTAATTTTATTCTCCAGAAGAAAACTGGGAAGGGGTATGCATCTGTTGTTGCAGATGGATCCTCTGAAACACTATGGATTACTATTTAGCTCCTCCAACCATCAAGGATAAGAGACAGAGTCACCAGAAAGATAGCAAACTTCCACTGGGCGGTGGTGGCGCACGCCTTTAATCCCAGCACTTGGAAGGCAGAGGCAGGTGGATTTCTGAGTTCGAGGCCAGCCTGGTCTACAAAGTGAGTTCCAGGACAGCCAGGGCTATACGGAGAAACCCTGTCTCGAAAAACCAAAAAAAAAAAAAAAAAAATTAGCAAACTTCCAGCTAAAGGACAAAGTGAGATACATGTCATCATGTCATCAGAAGTCATCCTGCCCACTTGGGATCACGTTAAGGCCCCATGCACCAAGGGAGAAGTTATTCTCCTAATGACTCTGTGTTTATGGCTGGATCGTGGGACCATAGTAGACTCACTCATTCATCTGGAGAAGGGGCTGTGTTTAACTATTCCTTGAGATTTAATTCACTTCCGATTTCCATAGAACATCATAACATGTGTGTATTCCTATTAAAGGCAAAGATAGGTTCATGTTCTACAAGAGACAAGAGCTACTAATCATATATGTCTCCTTTAAAGATATTTTCTACATTTTGTAATCAATATAATAATGCAACTGATAGTACTGGGCACAGTTTGGACCCCTGTTCTTGGTGGCCGAGCACTAAACACAATGCTTTCGCTATCCTAATATCGTTCATCATGTTGATAGTTTCATGCTCATAGGATGCTCATGTCTCAGATGACAATTAAGTTTTTCTACAGCATTGCAAACAAAAACCACTCTGGATTTGCTGCTATTAAAAACAGAAAGGGGGTGCGTGAGAAATGTTGGAACATGTAAAAGAATGAAGTTGTGGGAGGAGATTTCTGAATGGTTTTGAAAAAATTCCAAGGAAATGGGAGTCTTGTGACCTCAGTTTCTTCAAAACATGGCGTTGTCTTGGTATGTTTTTGTGCTGCTCCCAGGTGTAGTAGTAGGAGTGAGTTTATTTCAGATTATTCATACAACTGGGTATTGTTATTTATTTATATGCTCTTATGGAAAAAAGCATGTTTCTGCCCCCATGCAGCTTATCCATCATGGGTGGCTTGTCTGCCAAGTGCAGCTTGCCCTTGTAATTGTACATTTTATTCATATGACTTCTATTGGCCCTCAGAACATAAATTGTCTGGTGCTCTGAATAAAATTGGCTATTGCATGAGACTTTAGCCCAACCTCGTTGATTGGGTCCACTCTCCCAGGTCCTACCTCCTCTAGAGCAGTAACACCAATGGATCAATGCAATTTTCAACTCAATCAGAATAGCTTCTATATGCAGAAGATGTTGATTGACATACAGACACACAACTGGCCAAGGTGCATCAAATAAGAGGCTGCAGAGTGCTCACTCATAAATGCTACATCTATATCATACCGCCTCCTCCCACGGCTCACAGTTCATTTCTAAAGAAGGGACAGAAAGAGTTTAAGTGAAAAATAGTGTCTTTTGGACATAGCATGGTAGTTGCACATATAAACTCACAACAGCCATGACAATAAGTATAAGACCTGTGCAAGCTCAAGCCAGAGCAAATCCTAGCATGTTTAGAAGAACTGGGCACAGAATCCCCTCCCTAGCCAAGGAGCTGTTGGAACTGGTAGATGATGGGAGACGGGGAGTTGCCATACCCACTCCAGTGGAGTCTGCATGACAAATCCAAAAGTTTGGCCACAGTCCTGAGGCAAAAAATTTCATGGAAACTGGTCTCCTGGAATCTTTGGCATCCCATGACACAGAAGTGGTCCAGATTTTGTCTTTGTGACAGTGTGGAGGGTCTTGCATGCTTTCTTTCAGTATTGCTTTATTATAAGTGCCCCCAAGGAATTTTACAAATAGCTAAGTTAGATTGAACATTGCTTCCTGGTCTCTACCAGTATCCCAATATCCTAGGCAATTGTTGAACTGACCTTGGGCTTGGAATTTTGTAAGAATGTTACTTATTCAGATGAAATGCCTCCAGAGATATAGTGAAGGACATCAGGCACTGCAATTTGCTGGATAGGAGCTAGAAATCTCAGGGCTAGTTCAACAAAGTAAACTTAGAATTCTCATTACAGTTATGAATGGCAGACTACATTACATAATAGTAGAAAGAAGGTGGGTTGTGGTTTAAGGAGGAGCTAGAGTATTGTATTGTTCATGAAAAGGTTAGTAGTATGGAACTCCCCTGGTGCATGTTTTTCACTAGGCCCAGAGGAATAGCATAATTAGGTATTTAATAAGGGACCCCTGGTGGTGGGTTTAACAATAGACTAGCATTGCACCTGGGCATATAGTTCTCTAACCTGGCTCCTAAAAATCGCTGACTTTAGATAGGACTGATCTTATCTCCGTTGTAAACACTGTCTGGTTCCTGCTTACTTTTATGTATGCATTTCTCTGTAGTCATTATGCGTCAGATAACCTTGATGTACCTTGGCTAATATACCACCTAATTTCCTTGTTTTTCTTCTATATTATAAGTCTGATGCTCACTTTGAGAAATTTCATTCAGATCCAACACTCTCTTGTGTTTGTGTTTGGGTCACTCACCGACTCCTTGCCAACCTGAGTACTGGGACCCTAATTTCTCTCACAGGTTGAGGGACTCTGACTGAGCCAGCCCATGGCAGGGAGTCAAGTTTTCCCAAGAATACAGCCCCTGATAACTCTCCTATGTTCCAGTGGAATATCAAAGACTATTTGAGCTGTACAAATTAGCCTTGACAAATTAAGAAAAAAGACACAAAGTTGGGTGAGTAGGGAAGAGAGGTTGATCTGAGAAGAGTTGTTGAGGCTAGTGAGATGACTTTGTAGGTAAAGTTATGTGCTGTCAGGCTTGATGACCTGAGTTCAGTCTCTGGTACTCACATGGTGGAAGGAGAGAACTAACATCCACCACTTGTCTTCTGGCCTCTACATGTATGTCATGGCTTGTTTGTGTGCACCCAGGCTCACATGCATGAGCAAGCAGTGGTAAACACATCCATCAGAATGCAGGTTGACAATGGATTGGCAGGGGGAGGGAGGCAGGATGGACCACAGATATACGCATAGACGGATATACACACAGACAGATATATACATGGACGGATGTACACGTGGACAGATATACACATGGATGGATATATACACAAATGGGTATATACATGGACAGACATACAAATAGATGGATACACACTCTGACAGATATACACACAAATGGATATATACACATATGGATACACGCACAGACAGATATACATGCAGATGGATATATACATGGGGTTGAGTGTAGGTGATAGTCTTGTCAAGGCAGAAGAACATGGGTATTTTCTGCATTATTAAAAAGCAACAAACTAAATTAAAATAGGCCATGCTTGGATCAATGATGTTCTTCACTGAATCTAAGAGTGTGATTACTGTTATTCAATGCACTGGTGGCCAAATTAAAATATAGTAAATGTTAGATAACAAATAGAATGTGGTTATCTACTAGAGGTATCCAATAAAGCCTGCGGTGTGTAGACCAGATACTGAACAGTCCGTTCAAAGAGACTGGAGAGTCTGTGCCCTGAGCTGGTCCTGTGCCACAGCACTCTACACCCAAATACCACTGGGAGAGAGCTGGTCTCCCAGGAGTACTGACACACCTGTGAGCACAGGTAAGACCATGACTTCTGCTCTGAGGGACCTGCCCAGAGCCCTCAGGACACAGGAACCAAGGAGCAGCCTGGGACAGGATTTTTCCTGTTTCTGTCTGCGCCCAGAAATGACCCTGTGCTATAGCTCTCCATGCCTAAATATTGCCGGGAGAGAGCTGGTCTCCCAGGAGTACTGACACACAGGCTTGCAGGAGGGACAATCAAGAGATAACCAGATGAGCCGGGCGTGGTGGCACACGCCTTTAAGCCCTGCACTTGGGAGGCAGAGGCAGGCAGATTTCTGAGTTCAAGGCCAGCCTGGTCTACAAAGT
>NC_034601.1:9144530-9151209 GCF_900095145.1 Mus pahari | reverse complement strand
GAAACACAAAAATCCCTTAAAGAATTGCAGGAAAACACAACCAAGCAGGTGAAGGAGCTGAGCAAATCCATGCAGGATCTAAAAATGGAAGTAGGAACAATAAAGAAATCACAAAGGGAGACAACCCTGGAGATAGAAAACCTAGGAAAGAGATCAGGAGTCAGAGATGCAAGCATCACCAACAGACTACAAGAGATAGAAGAGAGAATCTCAGGTGCTGAAGATACCATAGAAAACATTGACACAACAGTCAAAGAAAATGAAAAAGCAAAAATCCCCTGACCCAAAACATCCAGGAAATCCAGGACGCAATGAGAAGACCAAACCTAAGGATAATAGGTATAGAAGAGAATGAAGAGTCTCAACTTAAAGGGTCAGTAAATATCTTCAACAAAATTATAGAAGAAAACTTCCCTTACGTAAAGAAAGAGATACCCATGAACATATAAGAAGCCTACAGAACTCCATGTAGATTGGACTTGAAAAGAAATTCCTCCTGTCACAAAATAGACAAAACACCAAATGAGCTAAACAAAGAAAGAATATTAAAAGCAGTAAGGGAAAAGGGTCAGGTAATATATGAAGGCAGAGCTATCAGAATTACACCAGGCTTCTCACCAGACTATGAAGGCGAAAAGATCCTGGGCAGATGTTATACAAACCCTAAGAGAACACAAATGCCAGCCTAGGCTGCTAAACCCAGAAAAACTCTCAATTACCATAGATGAAGAAACCAAGATATTCCATGACAAAACCAAATTTACACAATATCTTTCCTCAAACCCAGCCCTACAAAGGATAATAGATGGAAACCACCAACACAAGGAGGGAAACTACACACTAAAAAAAACAAGAAAGTAATCTTTCAACAAACCCAAAAGAAGATAGCCACAAAAACATAAAAATAACATAAAAAATAACAGGAAGCAACCATCACTATTGCTTCTTGTCTCTTAACAACAATGGACTCAATTCCCCAATGAAAATACATAGACTAACAGACTGGATAGGTAAACAGGACCCTGCATTTTGCTGCATACAGGAAACCCACCTCAGTGACAAAGACAGACACTACCTCAGAGTAAATGGCTGAAAACAATTTTCCAAGCAAATGGTCCCAAGAAACAAGCTAGAGTAGCCATTCTAATATCAAATAAAATCAACTTTCAACTAAAAGTTATCAAAAAGGACAAGGAAGGACACTTCATACTGGTGAAAGGAAAACTCTATGAAGATGAACTCTCAATTCTGAACATCTAAGCTCCAAATGCAAGGGCATCCACATTCATAGAAGAAACTTTACTAAAGCTCAAAGCACACATCGTATCTTACATAATAATAGTGGGAGACTTCAACACCCCACTCTCATCAATGGACAGATCCTGGAAACAGAAAATAGAGACACATTGAAAGTAACAGAAGTTATAAACCAAATAGTTCTAATATATATCTACAGAATATCCCATCCTAAAGCAAAAGAATATACCTTCTTCTCAGCATCTCATGGTACCTTCTCCGAAATTGAATTCACTTGCCTGCAAATTTCATGAATTCATTGTTTCGGTCACTCATTGCTGGTAGGATTGCAAGCTGGTACAACCACTCTAGAAATCAGTCTGGCGGTTCCTCAGAAAATTGGGCCTAGTACCTGAGGACCCAGCTATATCACTCCTGGGCATATACCCAGAAGATGTTCCAACATGTAATAAGGACACATGGTCCACTATGTTCATAGCAGCCTTATTTATAATAGCCAGAAGCTGGAAACAACTCACATGTCCCTCAACAGTGGAATGGATACAGAAAATGTGGTACATCTACAAAATGGAGTACTACTCAGCTATTAAGAACAATGAGTTCATGAAATCTGCAAGCAAATGGATGGAACTTGAAAGTATCATCCTGAGTGAGGTAACCCAGTCACAAAAGAATACACATGGTAGGCACTCACTGATAACTGGATATTGATCCAAAAGTTCAGAATACCCAAGATTCAATTCACAGACCATATGAAGCCTAAGAAGAATTAAGACCAAAGTGTGGATGCTTCAGTGCTTCTTAGAAGGGGGAACAAAATACTCACAGGAGGAAATATGGAGAGAAAGTGTGGAGCAGAGAGTGAAGAAAAGCCATCCAGAGACTGCCCCTCCTGGGAATTCATCCCATATACAGTCACCAAACATGGATGGTATTTGGATGCTGGGAAGTGCTTGCTGACTGGAGCTGATATGTCTGCCTCCTGAGAAGCTCTGTCAGAACCTGACAAATACAGAGGTAGATGCTTGTAGCCAACCATTGGACTGAGCGCAGGGTCCCTGATGGAGGAGTTGGAGAAGGGACTGAAGGAGCTGAGGGGGTTTGCAGCCCCATGGAGGGAGCAACATTGTCAACAGGCCAGACCCCCTGAAGGTCTCAGGAACTGGTCCACCAACCAAAGAGTACACATGGAGGGACCCATGGCTCTGGCCACCTATGTGGCAGAGGCTGGCCTTGTTGGACATCAGTGGGAGGGTGCTCGATGCTCCAGTGTAGGGGAATGCCAGGGCAGGAAGACAGGAGTGGGTGGATGAGGGAGCACCCTCATAGAGGCAGGGGGATGGGAGATGGGTTAGGGGGCTTCCAAAGGGGAGACCTGGAAAGGAGAAACATTTGAAATGTAAATAAAGAAAATAATCAATAAAAAATAAATAAAAATTAAAAATTAAAAAAAGACAAACAGACAGACAGACAGGAGAACAGTTTGGAGCCCCCCTACCAACAAAACCATAATAATGATTTCCAAGGATTACATTTCAAAAGCGTACCTGGGAATCTTCTTTTCTTTTACAAAAATTCACTTCCATCTTTTTTTTTTTTTCCAAGACAGGGCTTCTCTATGTAGTCCTGGCTGTCCTGGGACTTACTTTGTAGGCCCCAAACTCAGAAATCCGCCTGCCTCTGCCTCCCGAGTGCTGGGATTAAAGGCGTGCGCCACCACGCCCGGCTCGCTTCCATCTTAAAACCCTTCTCTGCCATCCACAAGAGAAACCAGTGAGTATCTGAGACCAGTGAGTATCTGAGACCAGTGAGTATCTGAGACCAGTGAGTATCTGAGACCAGTGAATATCTGAGACCTGGGCAGCTCCTTTACTCTCCCACCGGTCAGGACGCACAGATCTGCTCTTTATTCCTACAAGGAATTAATTGTAAAATGAGGCCTAATTGGTGAGCAGTATCTAAGCAATGATACTTGAAGTTGACTTCTGGCCTCCACTGACAGGTGTAAACACACACACACACATACACACTAGACACTTGCTGATTGAAACACTTGCAAAAATAGATCTAAAAAATGTAAAATGCTTTATGACACATGTCAATCCAATGAGTAGTTAGAATTTGGGGCTGTTTTTGGAGATGAAGGATGTAGCTACTGTGTGAGAGGTTAATTCCTATGTCAAGGGCACACTTTCAAAGTTTGTATAAAATCTGGATACAGACATGTACACAAAACTACACACACACACACACACACACATACACACACTCAGCAACAATGACAGAGATTTGAAGACAAGCCACTTACATCTTGCTAAAGATGCCTCTGTAGTTAAAAGCATGCACTGTTCTTGCTGAGGAGTTTGGGTTCCCAGCATCCACATCTTGGCACTCACAACCTCCTGTAACTTCACCTTCAGGGATCTGACGCCCTCTTCTGGCCTCCTAGGTACCTACACGCACATATCCCCATGTAGATACACATATGCATAATTAAAAATAAAATGAGTCTTTTTTTTTTTCTAAGATGAGCATATATAGCTGGGTGATGGTGGCACACGCCTTTAATCCCAGCACTNGTCAGGGCTACACAGAGAAACCCTGTCTTGAAAAAACAAAATAAAAGACAGCCATAGGAACAGACAAGGACTGCATGAGAACTTGGGGGGGGGGGGGTTGAGGAGGGGGAAATGAAGGAAATAAGCCTTTGGGGTAAGTTGAGTGGTCAAACTGAAAGCAATAAAGCCCTTTCTCATAAGATTAGTCATCAGAAGCAGGTGTCCCCAAGAAAATACCTATTTAGAGAAAAAGAAAAAGTTTCTTTACTATCTATTGAGGGTGTTTTAGAAGTCAGAAAAGCCTTACATATGTTTTTTAGAAGCTCATAAGCAAGCCCATGTGTAGACACATGTTCATATTTTTCCAATCAAAGATATTTACATGAAAAAAAATCTGGGCCATCCCACCTCTAAGGCTGCATACTTTTGATTAACTTCACCGGACAAGATGCATTTTTTATGCTTTTTTTTTTTTTTTGGCCTTTTTAAGTGCATATGTGTTCATTTCCCCCTAATCTAGTCAGCTTGCTGGTGTGCACACATCCAAGTGTTTAGTAATTTCATGTGTGTGTTTCGCAAGCACAGGTGACAGCAGCCCTCAAGTGCACTCAGGCTGCAGACTTGACTCAACTTGCTTTCACTGGCTCAAGAATGGGCTTCTCTGTCCTGTGGCTGCCTGGGGTGGGGAGGGGCGGGGTACAACTCAAGGGGCCTCGGTTTTCCATTGCTACCTAAGGTTTCTACCCACGCCTTCTCCACAGCCATTGCCAAACCTTGCTCACCTGATCCCCTGGCTTCCACTCCCTCCAGGCCGGTGAACAGGGAGTTGAGTAGAAATGAGTAGCATGTGCAGCGGCAGACACTCTGGAGGGTTAGGCTTGGCATTCAGCCCTCTGTGGTGTGGAGCCTTTACACTGGTCATTTTATGTGTCTTCACTAAATATAAGTAACAAATCCTTACAGACGGTTAAATAAGGAGCCCCCAGGAGATCACAATGACTATAATGTTGGGCAGCTGTTTTTTCCCCTCCACTAAAGTGTCTGTCTGTCTGTGTCGTCTATTTATCTGAACCACTGGGTCATGGGCACGCCAAGAAAGCACTTACTACTAAGTTACATTTTAACAACCCTCTTTACCTTTCCTTTTGGGACAGTCTCACCAAGTTACCCAGGTTGGCCCTAAACTTACTTTACAGCCCAGTTACTTTTCATTTTTCCTTAGTGGCTGGAATTGCAGGTCTGTGTTATCAGTCTTGGCTAACAATATTTCTTCTTAAAACAAACAAACATTCAAGTTTAGTGTGGTGGTCTACTTCTGTCTTAGCACTCGGGAGGCTGCTGTAGGGAGGTTTTTCCCTTTGGGTTGTCTCAAAAAACAAAACCAGTACAAAAATCACTGGTCGGGTTTCTATGCCGTAAGGTGCACACAGCTAGGCACGGCTGCTGGTTTTGGGTACGTGTGTCGTAGAACCGCTGCCGCTAAGGTTACAAACCTTTTTTTTTTTTTTTTTTAACCTATTCTTGATGTCTTTGCGGAGGTGGCCAAATTTTATCTTCAATCAGGAAGCTTCTTGGTTTTGAGGGATTCGACTTCTCCTAGAAGCCCAGGGTTTAACATGGGGTTGCCGACAATCTTAAGAAAGTCATACCACTTCCCCTAAATATATTTCTTCCTCAAGGGAGAAAATGCTCTCTGACCGACCAGACTCAGGACTTCTGGTCTGACTCAGACTTGTCCCGGGGCATACTGGGGCTCCGATAAGAAGCAGCGAGTATGCTCTCCGTTTGTTCATGAGTCATGCTGCAAGTCAGGAATCTTCCCCCGCCCCCGCTTCCCGGCTTTCCCAGGTCATGCTTAGGCAGGAACCAGAGGCAGATTCGCCCTACTCAAAGCGTCGCCATCCTTAGAGTCCAGTACCCCAGCATAGTGTGAGACGCGCGACTCAATGGGGACCCCTACTGTCGAGACCCGGAAGGACAGCGTGGGCGCGGAGTTTTGCTTTGAGCACACTCCAAAGGCAGTGTCGGTTCCCGCCCACCCTCTCCGCGAAAGTATCTGCACGTTTCGGTTCGCTTTGTTTTACTCAGTGAAAATGTTGGGTTTCATCACGTCGTTTTCATACATATCATAGTCATTTGCTCACAGTCACTCTCAAATGCCTTCTTGTGTCCGACTCTCCTTTTCCCTGCTGCAGGTCTTCCTCATCTACTGCCATGCCACATATATTTATAGTTTAATTAATTCTTATTTTTTAAGAAGTCCAGATTCCTCATATGAGACAAAAAGTAATATCTGTCTCAGGCCGGCTCCTTAAGAAAAAAATTAAAAAAAAAAAAAAAAAAAAAAACCGCGACTGTCTCTGAACTGACCCAAGTTTTCTTGTTGTCACAATCCACTAATGGAGCTGATGGCAGACCCTGGCTCTTGCCAATAGTGATGAGACGACCATGGGTGTGCAGTGACCTATTGGGTGCTGCTCCAGGCAGGAAGCCACGGAGCAGCAGCAGCTGGATCCTCAGTACAGTCCCACACTCATCCGCCCCACCCTCATTCCATCTATTAGTGACAAGAATGTGGTCTGAGTCTCAAGTTTTCAGCCTCTGTCAGCACGGGAGCAATTAATCATACTTGCTTCCAGGATGACCCTTCCCCAAGCTACAAGCCTCCCCTAAGGGAGAGCTTTAGGCTGTGAGCCAATGGTTTTCATGTGAGGACTGAGAAGACCCTGTTGAAAGGACCCTGATATAGCGGCCTCATGTGAGGCCATGCCAGTGCCTGGCAAACACAGAAGTGGATGCTCACAGTCAGCTATTGGATGGAACACAGGGCCCCCAATGGAGGAGCTAGAGAAGGTACCCAAGGA
>NC_034601.1:9121683-9144165 GCF_900095145.1 Mus pahari | reverse complement strand
CCCAAGCTGCAACTTCTTAACCAGTGCTTTTTGGGCCCTGATCCCAAATTTCCCTTCCAGGGGTCCTGATGGGAGCTTGGGGATGCTTCAGCTAGGATGAGTGTCACGGGCATGTCAACCTGAGATTCATCTGCTGTGTGGATGTATGGAAGCACAGGGCTCTGTTTTGAGACCCAGTCACCATAGCAACCCGGCTGCCCCAGTTACAGTGCTCTCAGTGCCACCAAAATAACAATCCTCTCCAAGCCGCTAAATGTCGACTTTCAGCTCCAGGTGACATTAACCAGCACAGATTTTGATTTCATAAGTTTTTGGAAGGAGGTTTTAAGTAATAATACTAAACCTCTGAAGCTGGGTTACATATGTAAAGGGGCTCGGGGCTGATCCTTTGCTATCTTCCAACACCCGCAGACCATAGAGCCGAACAGCAATGCTGTTACAAGGCAGCAGGCAGGAGAAAGGAGCTCAAGGTGATTTCCTGGGGCTCGCCACTCCCCTCCCAGGTTAGGGGTAAACACGAGAACATAAATGATGGCAACTCGGACAGGTTTTCTGTAGGTGTGACAAGTTAGAAAAGCAACATTCTTCTTTATTTTTCCTCTACCCAATCCCATTCTCAATACATTTATTCAGTGGTGTGTGTGTGTGTGTGTGTGTGTGTGTGTGTGTGTGTGTGTAGGCCTGTGTGTGCTTGCATCATTGCGTTCAAGCCATGGTGTACATGTGGGGTTTAGAGAACAACTTGCAAGCGCTGTTCTTCCCTTCTACCATGTGGGTCATGGTGACTGAACTCAGGCCATCAGACTTACCCGAAAGCACCCTTACCGGCTGAACCATCTCAGTGCCCCAGCACCTTCTTTAACCATCTCAGTGGCCCAGCACCTTCCTTCCTTTAGTCAGCTCTGCTCCTCTGTCGTCTTGGTCAGTAGCTAACAAGGCTACCCTTTTCTCTGAGGCTCACTGACTCTCCCTGGCCTTCACCCTTTCCAGTCTCTCAGCCTCCCAGGCTGTCCCCCCTGGATTCTCCGCACCTGTCACCCACAATGACCTTCTCTGGTTGCAGTGATGCTGACCATGTAGCATCACAGGTGCAAGCTGGTTCAGTTTCTCCCCCTCCTCTAGATGGAGCCGTTTTCTAAAGTTCTGTTGTTCCTCAGAGGCCCTCAACATTGCTTTAATGCCAGCATTTACATCTCTGTAGCACACGTCTCCTGTCTCTGATGTATAATCAAATAATTAATTTAGAACTGTCTTTCCCCTGGGCGGGGGGAGACCCTTTCCAGACTTGTTTTATTTTTGTTAGATATTCTTATCATCTCTTGAGTCCAGGCTTAAAACTGGACATCACTTAGATTTAGCCTTTCCCTGGGCATTGTGCTGCAGACTGCCTGTGTGTGTGTGTGTGTGTGTGTGTGTGTGTGTGTGTGTGTGCGCACACGCACCTGAATGTGGAGGTCACAGAGCAGGACGTCATCAGTTGTCTTCTCCTGTGCTCAGTCTTAATGCCTTGAGGCAGCATCTGTCACTGAGCTCCACCTCTGTGCTGTATATTGCCTGGCTCCTTACGTGGGTACTTGGGATTTGAACTCAGGACATCTCTTGCAGAGCAAGCTTTCCTCTCCAGCGCGTGATGCTTCTTCGGTTTATGTCCTTTTTTCATTTCTGAAGCCTCAGTTCAGTTGTGACCCTCATTTCCCATTGCTGGGACTGTTACAGTGATTATGGAAGTGGTTTCGGTCCCACCTCCCACTCATCCAGGGTTGTCAGAAAGCAGAAGGAAGAAGAGCTTTGGAGTGGGTAACCTCTACATGTACTTCCATGGTTTTGATTTTTAAAAAATCATATAGACAAGGTTTAAGAGACCCTCAGAGAGATTTGGAACTCAGTACGCAGCTGGGGATGACCCCAAATTCCTGGTCCTCCTGCTTCTACTTCCCAGGTGCTAGGATTAGAGGCATGAGCCACCACGCCCAATTTCAATAAAATAAAAAAAAAAAAATAGGGGTGTTTTGTCTGCATGTACACCACATGCCTGCCTGCTGCCACAGAGGAATGGACCCCTTGAAACTGGAGTTATGATTGTGAGCCACCATACTGGGAATTGGAGCCAAGCCCTCCTGAAGAACAGCCAGCGCTCTTAACTACTGAGCCACCTCTCCAGGCCTGGCTCCCACCCTTGTACGTCAGGATCTCCCTATGAAGCCCACACTGGTTTCACATTCACTCACTAGTAAGCATACTGGCCCGAAACCTGTGGTGTTCCTGCTTCAGCCTCCTGACTCCTGACTGAACCAAGGGAATAACCAAGCCCAGGAAAGCAGATCTCTCGATGGCACACTTCACTTTAGGAGGAGTAGCCCCTCCTAAAAAAAAAAAAAAAAAAATTTGTCAAAAAATATAAGATTACAAGGCGTGGTCGCGCACACCTTTAATCCCAGCTCTCAGGAGGCTGAAGCAGGCGGATTTTTGAGTTCAAGGCCAGCCTGGTCTACAAAGTGAGTTCCAGGATACCCAGGGGTATACAGAGAAACCCTGTCTTTAAAAACCAACCAATCAACCAAACAAACAAAAAATAGCCCCTCCCACTAACCTCTGAGCACCTTCGGCATGGCTCCTGCTTTGCAGTTCATGGCTCTTTGAACAGCATAGCTCGAGTCCCATCTGTTCATCTGCTAATTTGGTCCAGTGGGCCAAGTGTGCACCCTGACATCCGCGTGACAACGTCCTAGCCATTTCCCAACTCAGTTGCTCTGGGTTGGCTGGCCCCGCGTGGATGCCGTGGCTGCCCCTGCGTGGTGTAACTTCTTCCTCTGCTCTCTGGAGCCTTTCATCTCTCCTGTGGCCTTTTCTGCCTTTGAATTCTCTTTGCTGCAGGACCGAGTGAGCCTTATGACCTGGACTGTGACACATCAGAAACAGACTTGCCCCATCACACTTCCCATGCTCTCTCCTCAGCAGCCGCGGCGTGCAGCTCTGCCCAGAGATAAAGCTGCACAGGGAGCCAACCCCTGACTAAACAATAGGTACTCTCTCGCTGACAGATTCTGGAGTTAAAAATGACAGGAAAAGGATCCCAGTGTGACTTCGACAGGCTGGTCCAACATTTCATTAGGCCTTGTTTACCATTTTAAAATATTAAGAAATTACATTTATTTATTTTGTGTTTGGAATTCAGAAGACAGTTTCCAGGAGTTGGTTACCTCCTTCTACCATGTGGGTTCTGGGGACCCACAGGTCATCAGGCTTGGTGGCAAGCACTCTGGCCTGTTGAGCTTTACCGTTGTCTGGAAACCCAGGAAACTCCTTTTGTCTAACAGCAAGAGTGGGTTTTGTTTGGTCCCAGACCTCAGGGAGCTATGTTCTCTAGTGGAACTAGAGGCCTGGAAACTTACGGTTCTTCCTTGACACTCATGAATCTGTGGGAACAGGGACTCCCCTGACGCATGCACTGAGCGAGCACTTTACAGCATTTGAAAAGAAACTATAGTTCTTAAAATTGGCACGGCTGGGGCTGCAGACATAAATCAGTGATTGACAGTACTGTTCTTCCAACCAGAGCTTGGTTCCCAGCACCCCTGCCAGGCAGCTCCAGGAGGCCTGGCACCATCTTCTGATCTCCGTGGGCACTGCACTCACATGTGTATATACACACACACACACAGTAACACAAATAAACCTTTAAAAATAAGCATTAACATGTAGTTTTAAATATAATAATGTCTTAGCACAAAATTATATTTCCAGAATACTGATGATCATTCTCTGAGAACAGAAGGGGTTATTTGAGAGAAGCAAGAAGATCCAGAGGAGGAAAGATGCATGAGGCACAAATCCGAGCCAAGTGTGGTGATATATATGTGTAACAGGGTTGTAATGAAATATTCTGTATGCTAACACATTAAAATGCTTATTTTTCATCCTATCTTTATTTTATTATAGATGTATTATATAAATGTGTATTTACTTTTTTTTTCCATTTAGAAGAGATTTGCTTTTAAATTACTTTTATATGTCTGGAACCACTGGGATAAAACATAACAGTTGGTCATAGGTTCTTCTCGCCAGGGATTAACATCCTAGTGTCAGGGTAGAGCAGTAGTGGTGGCAGTGGGTGCGGTGGTTCCAGCCTCCGATGGACTCGCCAGGCACAGCGACTCCTGGGGGCTCACGATTTTACTCATTCCTGAGAGGGTGAGGGAGGCAGGAGACGCCGTGGTGGTTTTGTTCTCTCCATTGGTTCTTTAAGATGCTCTCTTTTGACCTAACTGTGATTCATTCTTCCGTGGTGGTTTTGTTCTCTCCATTGGTTCTTTAAGATGCTCTCTTTTGACCTAACTGTGATTCATTCTTATAAGCCAATGTCTAAATAGAACCTGAAATGTTATACCGTAATTCAGAGTTACACTGTAATGTGTCCTGCCCATTCGGACCATCTTTTCTAGGTCTGTTTCTCTGACAGTCATTTACATTGATTTCAAGTGTATTCTTCCAGGGTGGTACGGTATCAACAATGCAGGTTATAAGAGTAGACATCCTATCCTTTTTCTTACGTTTGTTTGTTTGTTTGTAGAACATGATTTTGCTATTTTCAACTGTTAATAGTCAACGAACAGAAAATTAGTTTTAAGTTATATTTCATTGTTATGTCTCCCTTTTCCTGATTTTACTAATTTGGATACTGTCTCTGTGCCCTCATGTTAGTCTGGCTAAGGGTTTATCTATCTTGTTGATTTTCTCAAAGAACCAGCTCCTGGTTTGGTTGATTCCTTGTATAGTTCTTTTTTATTCTATTTGGTTGATTTCAGCCCCGAGTTTGATTATTTCCTGCTGTGTACTCCTCTTGGGTATATTTTCTTCTTTTGTTCTAGAGCTTTCAGGTGTGCTGTCAAGCTGCTAGTGTATGTTCTCTCCAGTTTCTTTTTGGAGACACTTAGAGCTATGAGTTTTCCTCTCACCACTGCTTTTATTGTGCCCCATAAGTTTTGATATGATGTGTCTTCATTTTCATTAAATTCTAAAAGGCTTTAATTTCTTTATTTCCTCCTTGACCAAGTTATCATTGAATAGAGCGTTGCTCAGCTTCCATGTGTATGTGTGCTTTCTGTTGTTTTTTTGGTATTTAAGACCAGCCTTAGTCTGTGGTGATCTGATAGGGTGCAAGGGATTATTTCAATCTTCTTGTATCTGTTGAGGCCTGCTTTGTGACCAATTATATGGTCAGTTTTGGAGAAGGTACCATGAGATGCTGAAAAGAAAGTATATTCTTTTGCTTTAGGATGAGATATTCTATAAATATCTGTGAGATCTATTTGGTTCATAACTTCTGTTACTTTCACTGTGTCTCTGTTTAATTTCTGTTTCCATGATCTGTCCATTGAGGAGAGTGGGGTGTTGAAGTCTCCCACTATTATTGTGTGAGGTGTGATGTATGCTTGGAGCTTTAGTAAAGTTTCTTTTATGAATGTTGGTACCCTTGCATTTGGAGCTTAGATGTTCAGAATTGAGAGTTTATCTTGGTAGATTTTTCCTTTGACCAGTATGAAGTGTCCTTCCTTGTCCTTTTTGATAACTTTTGGTTGAAAGTTGATTTTATTTGATATTAGAATGGCTACTCCAGCTGGTTTCTTGGGACCATTTGCTTGGAAAATTGTTTTCAGCCATTTACTCTGAGGTAGTGTCTGTCTTTGTCACTGAGTTGTGTTTCCTGTATGCAGCAAAATGCTGTGTCCTGTTTACATATCCAGCCTGTTAGTCTATGTATTTTTCATTGGGGAATTGAGTCCATTGTTGTTAAGAGACAAGAAGCAATAATGATGGTTGCTTCCTGTTATTTTTGATGTTATTTTTACGTTTGTGTAGCTATCTTCTTTTGGGTTTGTTGAAAGAAGATTACTTCCTTCCTTTTTCTAGGGTGTAGTTTCCCTCCGTATGTTGGCGATTTCCATCTATTATCCTTTTCAGGGCTGGATTTGAGGAAAGATATTGTGTAAATTTGGTTTTGCCATGTAATATCTTGGTTTCTCCATCAATGGTAATTGAGAGTTTTGCTGGGTATAGTAGTCTGGGCTGGCATTTGTGTTCTCTTAGGGTCTGTATGACATCTGCCCAGGATCTTCTGGCTTTCATAGTCTCTGGTGAGAAGTCTGGTGTAATTCTGATAGGTCTGCCTTTATATGTTACTTGACCTTTTCCCCTACTGCTTTTAATATTTTTTTGTTTAGTGCATTTGGTGTCCTGATTATTATGTAATGGGAGGAATTTCTTTTCTGGTCCAATCTACTTGGAGTTCTGTAGGCTTCTTGTATGATCATGGGCATCTCTTTCTTTAGGTTAGGTAAGTTTTCTTCTATAATTTTGATGAAGATATTTACTGGCCCTTTAAGTTGGGAATCTTCACATTCTTCTATGCCTATTATCCTTAGGTTTGGTCTTCTCATTGTGTCCTGAATTTCCTGGATGTTTTGGGTTAGGATCTTTTTGCATTTTCTTTGACTGTTGTGTCAATGTTTTCTATGGTATCTTCTGCACCTGAGATTCTCTCTTCTATCTCTTGTATTCTGTTGGTGATGCTTGCATCTATGACTCCTGACCTCTTTCCTAGGTTTTCTATCTCCAGGGTTGTCTCCCTTTGTGATTTCTTTATTGTTTCTATTTCCATTTTTAGATCTTGGATGGTTTTGTTCCTTTCCTTCACCTGTTTGATTGTGTTTTCTGTAATTCTTTAAGGGATTTCTGTGTTTCCTCTTTAAGAGCTTCTAGCTGTTTACCTGTGTTCTCCTGTATCTAAGGGAGTTATTTATGTCCTTCTTAAAGTCCTCTATCACCATCATGAGAAGTGATTTTAGATCCGAATCCTGCTTTTCCGATGTGATGGTATAACCAAGACTTGCTATGGTGGGAGAACTGGGTTCTGATTATGCCAAGCAACCTTGGTTTCTGTTTCTTATGTAAGAACATAAGAACACTTGCCTCTTGGTATCTGATTATCTCTAGTGCTACCTGCCCTCGCTATATCACCTCTCCTTCCTGTGATCCTGGTTGTGTCAGAACACCTCATAGTCCAGCGGTCTCTGTGATCCTGTGATTCTGGGATCCTGTGATCCTGAGATCCTGGGTGTGTCAGAGCTCCTGGGAGTCAAGCTGCCTCTGGGCCCCTGAGATCCTGGTGTGACCAAGCTCCTGGGATCCTAGGATCCTGTGATCCGTGGTGCTGGGCGTGTAAGAGCGCCTGGGAGAGGAGTTGCTTCTGGGTGTCATGGGACTGGAGGGTTAGCCCTCACCTGCTGCAGCACTCGGGAGAACAGGGCCTGCACCTTGCCTGGACAGCACAGTAGAGTTAGCCCTGGATTTGGGAGTCAGGAGAGCCAGCCCTGCCTCTCATCTGCTGTGAGGTGGTCCAGATGAGGAGTGATGCCTTCCACCCATCCCCTGGCCATCTCTGACAGGCAGAAGAACTGGCTCCTAGGTCATGAGAATAAGTGGTCATGTCCTTCACTGGCTGCAGGGCCTGTATCTCACCTGAGTAGCAGGATAGGACTGGCTCTGGTTGCCTGGGGTGTTGGAGAGGTGGGGTGGGGGATGGGAGTGTAGGAGGTAGGGATGGGAGTTGCCAGTGAGCCAACCCTGGGGTGTGAGAGCAGGAGAGCCCACCCCTTCTACCCCATTGGTGTATCTGCTGGATTGCATGACAGACCTGGTCCAACAGGATCTCATGACACAGGGCAACAAGAGAATATCTGAGAACTCCCTGTGAGGTTCCAGTCTTGAGAGTGTAGCACAAGTCAGAGGTCTCGAACCAGACCAACACAATGCACAATTGCAAGCAAAAAAGTGTGGACAAAAGGGTATACTGTGGGATATACTGTGACACACACACTACAGCTTCCCAGATTTCTTTTTCTCTACTGTGGGGGAGGTTGCAAGGGTGGAGGGTGGGTATGAGAGGAGGGGGGGTGAATGGGTGGGATTGAGGTGTATGATGTGAAATTCCCAGAGTAGATAAAACGTTTAAAGGAACTGATGTATGTATGCATGTCCATGTCCTTGAATGTCAAAGCCGAGGGAAGACACAATGGGGGCTTCCCCCTTGCTTTCTTAGGTTTTGGAGATGGAGTCTTTCACTGGATCTGAACCTCAGCACTGCAGAGAGGCTGGCTCATGGGTGAGCTCTGGGACTCGCATCTCTACTCAGCCACACAAAGGTGGTAATCTCAGCAGTGCCCGGCTGCTCCTGGGGTGCTGGGGATGTGAAGTCCGGTCCTCTTACTGGGGCAGCAAATGTTCCTGTTCACTGAAGCCACCTCTCCTGACCTGGGTAGCTCTGGGGTCTCGGGCAGAACCAAACCCAGCCTGTAGAACCACCCACATGGATGAAGTGATTCCTAAGGATACTCTGCTACGCTTGGTGACTTGTCCAGTGGTCATCTTGGTCTGGTTCCTGTGGCGGCAGATGGGAGCAGGTGCTGAGACCCACAGCCAGCAATATGGTGAGAGTCTAAACTGGAGGTCTCTGATGGGTCCCTCTGCAGAGCTCAGGGAACTCGGTGGAATAGGGGGAGGGGAGACCGTAGGAATTGGAGGGGATGGAGGACCCAGGAGAACAGGCCCACTGAATCCAGTAAGCAGGGCTCACATGCTCCTAAGAGGCTGAAATGGCAAGCACGGGTCTGTAAAGGTCTGCACCAGGCCTTTCATGTGTATGTTATGGCCATACATTAACTCCTACAATGGGAGTGGGTGTGTCTGACTCTTTTGCCTGCTTTTGAGGCTCTACCTCCAGTAGGGTTGCCTTGTCCAGCCCTGATACTGAGGGTTTTTTACTATGTCTAATTGTATCTTGTTTTATCATGTTTGGCTGCCATCCGTTGGGAGGCCTGCTCTTTCTCAAGAGGGAACAGAGGGGGAGGGGAGTTTCTAAAGAGTGGATGGAGAGAACACTGAGGTAGGATAAGAAAAGAATCTATTTTCAATAAAAAGCTATTTACTTCTGTATGTATTCGTGTTTTGCCCAAATAAACATATGTGCACTGTGTGTGTGTAGTACCTGTGTGTGTGTAGGCCTGGAGAGGGTGTTTGGATCCCCTGGAACTGGAGTTTCAGATGGTTGTGAGCCACTTCGTGGGTGCTGGAAACCAAACTGGGGTCCTCTGCAAGAGCAGCCAGTTCTCTTAACCACTGAGCTAACTATCCCTCCTGATCCAACAGAGAGTCGTGGTTCTTATGTAACTGAACTAGTAAGGTTACCAGGAAGATGTGAAGACTGGTTAGAAATAAATCAAAGACTTGGAAATTTATGCAGCAGTAATTCATCAACACACAGAGCTAGCTCAGAGGTGCCCAGCAACTCTTCCGGTTCCTGGGCAAGAACCAACAGTATGTTACTGCTTGCTACGAGTGAGTGAGTCCACGTGGGCTATACAGCTTAGGTTGGTCTTGAATTTCAACATCCTCCTGCCTCAGTCGAGTGCTAGTGCTCAGAACACGGGCAAGCACTGCCACAGTTAGAAAAATCTCTCTCTCTCTCAATGTAGGTACAAAATCTGTCTTCCTAATCAACCAGCAGAAGGTGCCTAGCCTTTCAAAGTCTGAGGCATCAGGCGGCTGGGTGGGGCTCTGAGCATTTTTCTGCCCAATCCTGACTGGGAAAGAAGCCTGCTTGCCTTTCCCTTACGGTATTTGGAACTATAGACGTGAAAATGGATGCCCACACTATTTCCCCCACTCCCGAACAGCCCCTTCCACAGGAAGCCTCCCATACTCAGGCTTTATTACGGCCAGCCTCTGAAGTCAGATCATGTGGGTTTCAAATCATGGTTTTATGAATAACAATCATGGGCAAACTGCTTAAGCTCTGTGGCCACAGCTTTGTCACCACAAAGGTCTGTGGCACATGTGTGACTTTGTGCAGGGATTAAATGGGATAAGGCACGAGTGGTCTATGCGAAGAAATGGTTCGATAGCTTGCCAGTCTTTATTCGGAGGATACAACGCTGAGAAAGAACTGTTCTCCTGGACATTAGAAAGGACTGTGCATGGACATTCAAAGCAGAGGCAGTAACGGGGACACCACGGTGGTGACCCAATTCAAAGTATAATTAAACTTGCTTAAGAAATAATAATAAATTCCTGTGCTATCAAAAGAACATTTTACCTCTTCCAACCTGTGAGTTAAAAGGAATAAAAAGACAGGGGCTGACCCTTTGTTTGGATGCCCCAGACACCACAGGCTTGCCATTTTCAACAAACTGGCATTTCCAAAGGACAACAGCTCCCCCCCACCCCAACCCCCAGCTTCTTTGGTTAAGGAGACGTCACAGCATGTTAGAAAGGAGCAGCCAAGGACATCATGTTGATGACACAGTGCGCGCTACTGAGCCAGGCAGAAGCAGAGACTCGGAGCAAACCTGCGTTAGCCATCTATTCTGCGTCATGAACACCTTCACTGTGCCTGGTGAGTGACTGGCAGCATGTGCCCTCTGACATTTTTACTTTGCCCAGGAAGCTGAGGAAGATGCTAAATAATCCCCTCCCTCGCTTCCCCCAACACATTATGAGTAAATATATTTCAGTTTTCTCTCCCTTTTACCAAATCTTGGCTTATGGAACCATGAATTAAAACAACAAAAATAAACAGTCCTCCAACGGCCCAATGGTACAGACTACCAAGACCTGCTGAAAGAGAAGAACAATCATGTGCAGGAGCGCAGACTCGGACAGGAAATAGCATCAGAATGAGGGCAGCATAACCAAGGGAAGTGACAATTTTTGTCAAAGCCTGGCTGCACTGTCATCTTTTTCTTAAAATTCTTTTGAGGAGACATTTTAAAGTCAAACAAAACTAATGGAGAATTTCCCCCAACAGGGTCTCCAAGGCAGTGTGACATCAAATCCACAGGAGAAGCCAAAGAAGCCCAGAACAAGCCTCCCCCCTAACCAAGTCTCTGCATCTCAAGGACTCTGACCTGGTGAGGGACCTGGTGAGCGCTGGTGAGAGCATTTCCTGTCCCCTGTGAACTGGGGATCACACCCCAGGGATCCCAAACAGTTGTGGGCCTACAGTCTAGTGAGCACTCACCAAAGGGAGTCAGGACTACTGAGGACAGTGCTGATGGCCACCACAGTTGTTTTTGAGACAGGTTTTTACTACATAGCCCTGTCTAGCTTGGAACTCACTATATAGAGAGCAGGCTAGCCTTAAAGTCACAGAGATCCGCCTGCCTGTCTCCCTAGAGCTGGGATTAGTTGGGGCTGTGGGCCACTAGGCTTGCCTTGATGGCTATTATTAAGTAGGCTGTCGCCTTATATAGTTCTAAGAACACCAAGAAAGGCGCTAGGACTTAAGCAAGTAAATTCAAGGATAGTTTCTTATCATCAAGGTTCTATGTAAGCAGCTTGGAACCACAGTGCTGACCTAGCTTTTAAAAGCTCCCCAGGAGCTCCCCAGTATTGATAATTTTAAACAACGACGACAACACAACATCATCAAAGGTAGCAAAATGCTGCTGGGAAACAAAGTCAGATTCTAAAAATGTGTTAAAAAAATATCAGAAAACCAAACAACGGATGGATGTGTGGGAAGCCTTCATCCCTGGCAATGCGCAAGCCTGTCAGCAGAGGAGAGAGGGAGGCAAACGAAGCCCCGTCATGGGTGTCACAGTCATGGGTGTCGCAGTGAACAGCCGACTCGAGCTGACGGACCGGGGTTACAGACTGTTGCAGTAGGTAACAAAGATTGTTTAAAACACTGTCCAGAGAGTTTTGGAATTTTAACTTTGAACGAAATACCCACCATAGCATGTGCTGTGCTAAGATTTTTGTTTTATGGAACAAAACAACAGAAAAGGGAGACAGAGTTACATGGAGGAAGGGGACTGTTACCGTAAGTAGAAGTGGACGTCTGTGTTCACAAGCTGGGAACAACCAGTGCAACTCACCAGGCAGTTCTGTCCTGGTCCAGAAGGCAAATGCATTTTTAACCCTGGGTTGAAACAAGTAGCTTAGATCCCTTTCCAGCATAAGCTTACTGCTTCACCCTTCCCGTTCTCCATCATAAGCTTACTGCTTTCTCCTTCCCATTCTCCACCCCTTTCCATCATAAGCTTACTGCTTTCTCCTTCCCATTCTCCACCCCTTTCCACCATAAGCTTACTGCTTCACCCTTCCCGTTCTCCGTGACTCCAATAATCGACCATGTCTTGACAACCCTTGACATTCATTCCTGAAGGGCTCTGGACAGGATGCTCAGGGAATGTCCTCTTGCATCCTTGGGTTTAAACAACCAAGGACTGGAAATAGAGGAACAATTGAATCTCTTCTAAACACGCAGGCTCTCTTCCTGTCATTGAGGAGCACAGGGAACTGGCCATTATCACCTGTCCTGATGCAGTTGCTGTGAGCCACCTAGAGATGGTCTGAAGTTCACAGGGGGAGACAGAGGTTATAAGCAAACACCACTGAAAGACCGCAGCATGCACAGAATGTACCATCAGAGAAGGTCCTAGAAGGAATGTCCTGTGGATACTGAGGGACAACTGTATTGTTAAGTATCAATAATCAAGATGCCAACATATAAGGTTCAGTTCAGAGTGCTTTTGTTAAAGATGGAGGAGACAGTATTTTTGTTACAAGGTCCACTTTTTCATCAGTTCAGCCAAAGATGGCTGACATGGATGGAACACTCAACCATGTGGCAAGCTAAAATTCATGTGGTATTATTAGTTCTTGAGGTAGAAAATTTACTGTTTGTCCCCAAACACATAAACAGCTAATGCTTAAGTATCACAGTTTGCAAACATCATGAAGATGCGATGAATCCCATTTTAACACAGAACATCCAGTCTAAATCAATCATGAGATTGGTTTGTGGGCCTTTAAACACCTATGTATTTCTTTGGATTTCTTATGTGTTCTCTGAACTGATTTATCCATGTATCCACAATCCTTTAATAAGGAGAGAAACCTACATCTAGAAAGCACCTGGCCCACCTTTGCTCACATTCAGTCCTTACCCAGGAAAGGAGAAGCCGTCAGGACACGACTACGGGCAGGGCAGAGGTGGTGTGCTTCTGGTATGGCACTGGCATCTAACGCCAGTGAAGTGGGGGAACTTAGACTTGTCATTTGGGCTTAGAGGAGGAATCTGGAGCTCAAACACTGAGAAACCAAGAATTCTGAGGAGCCCTTTATTACCTCATCAAATCTTGTCCATCAGCAATTAATTCTGTTAAAAACACTGGCTTAAACAACCGAGTCACAGTACATGTTACATATACCTGGTGACCAGGAGACTAGAGGGCTAGTTTGTCTCTGTGTGTGGGTGGGGAGGAAGCATGCTAGCAACAGCTGCCCCATCTCAGGCCTACCAGGCCAGTGTAAGGACTATGGTGCAGTGCTTTTACCAGCCTGAAAAGTAAACATGGTCTGTGTTTGCTTCAAGGGACAAGATCTCACCACACCCTATTGAAAATGCATCACTGCAGGCCTGGCATAGAGAGAGCACGGAGGGGCAAGAGCCAGCAAGGGAAGATGAGCACACACTTCAGAACGGAGCCCAGGGGGAATTTCTGGCTTCTGGACAAACACCCCGGGGGACAGAATGCCCTGGGAAATAATGAATTGCTATGCAAATGATCAATAAATAGCCATGTGAGAGCAGTCACTTTCTCACTTTGCCTTTGGACACCAAGTCTGCGTAGGCAGTGTGCAGGAAGTCATGTAGCTGCTTGGCATTTCCTGAGTGCCCCAGGATGGTTGTGAGCCGCTCCAGGGACAGGGTGGCCAGCTCTGCGATGTTCTTCACTTGGTTCATCAGGGAGTGACAGTTCTTGGCGTTGACCCCAGGCATCTTCAGCACAAAGTCTTGGGGGCCGGCGTTATATTTGTCCGACTCAGGCAGCGTCTCTGAGTCTGCGGTGATGGCCATGGCTGTGGCCGCATCGGGCTGTGGCTTGTTCTGCTTCAGCTCCTCAAACAGCTCGGCTGTGGCGTGGGGCGAGGGGCACCAGAGCAGCCGCAAGCGCGGGAAGTGCAAGGTGAGGAGTGTGAGCTTGGAGCTCACGTCGCTGCTGCTCATCTCCTGGTAGAAGGCACCTCGTGGTGCCAGGGAGAAGGGCTTGCTTGGGTCAAACTCAATGAGCAGCACAGGCCTCCGGTAGTAGCGTGACATGGCTAGGCACTGGCTGTACAGGCGGCCACTGTGCAGCGAGCCAATGAGGTCGCTCACACTTTTGCGCTCCACACACAGCTCAGGTGTCAGGATGTAATCACCCACCTCCAGAGTCACTGGCTCTATGTCAATACCCCGCCGATGGATCAGAGACGGGAGCTCGCTCCGAAACTCACGCATGTCTACCACGATGCTGGACTGGGTGCCATTCTGCTCCTGGCCACCTATGAAAAGGGGAAATGAGGTCGGGTCACAGGGAAGAGGACTCAGAGATGACTTTGTATAGGTTTAAATGTTTCTGTTGTTAAACTCGGATGAATAGCTATAACACTATCATTCTAAAAATAGAATTTATAGAGAAAGCAGAGGTAGTTTCCTCCAAATGAAGTCAATAGGAAAGTTAACTGTGCTCATAGTTTATGACTTACAATGGCACACAAACACCTTCTCTTTGGTTCCTCTCTGCTCCCTTATGGAGAGTATGTATGTATGGGCTGGGCCTTATATCTCTAGGCCCTATGTGTAGTAGGGGCTAAGAAGACTGCCTTCTGAGCTGTTGCCATTCACTTTTGGGTCTAGAGATGGGAAAGGGAAGACGCTCGGAGCAGCTTCTTACACACTGGTGTGCACGCCTGGGCTATGCTAGTAAGCAGATTCTGAACATGGCAGGTGTGGGATCGAAGGCTCAAAACTTGCATTTTCAACAAACTCCAGGGATGTTGACGCTGTTGCTTTAAGAACAGCCTCATTTGGGTATGAGTGTTATCTATGTGTATATATGTGAGCATGTGCATGTGAGTTTGTGTGTGTGGCATGTGTGTGTGTAGCTATGTTGAGCCTGTATGTGGAGGCCAGGCCAGAGGAAGGTAGTGAGATAAGTCACAGCTGAACGGACTGCTGGGAGGTAGGGCCATCAGAGGCAGGACCACTGGGGCAGGCCACTGAGAGGTGTCCTGCACGCGTACCCTATCATTTTCCTGTTTGCTGCCACAAATGAACAGCTTTCATGCCCACAACCTTCCCCTACGGTGTTCTGACCAATCATAGGCCTGGGAACAACAAGGCTGGCTGGGTATGAACGGAGACCTTTTGAGATAGGTCCAATTACCCCCTCCCGTAAGTTGTTTCATGAGCCACAGAGAAGTGACAAAGTGATCTGGAAAGGGAAAGGCAGCACGTTCAGAGAAGACATCAGCATGGCTGTGAGGTAGGGGAAGGGCCACGAGCCAGGAATGCAGGTAGACTCTAAGGCACTGGAAAAACAAGGAGATGGCTCTTCTACAGACCTGCCAGGAAGAAGCTAGTGAGTGACAGCCAATGGGATTCTGTTTAGCCTGCAGACCTGTGAGGTCAGTCAGTCCTGAAGCTAGTGAGTGACAGCCAATGGGATTCTGTTTAGCCTGCAGACCTGTGAGGTCAGTCAGCCCTGAAGCTAGTGAGTGACAGCCAACGGGATTCTGTTTAGCCTGCAGACCTGTGAGGTCAGTGTGTGCTTCTCAAGCCACCAAGTTTGTGCAATGCTTTACCGTACAACAGGAAACTCAGGCTTCCAAAGGGCAGAGCTCTAGGATGCGTTTTGTGTGTGGTACCTACAGCATGACCTCAATTCCTTCATCCTGCCTTACAGGGTACAGTTCTTCCCAAAAACTTACCAGGCAAGGCAGAGTTAAGTATCTGCTTCAAAAAGGATACAGATATTCTGAAGCAGTGCTCCCCAGAGCACGTGGCCCGAGGCCCTTCTCTACCACATGCCTTTGGGATGTGACCCCAGTTCCCAGGCACAAAAGCAGAATCTCTACGTTAGAGGCCAGCACAGTCATGGCTGTAATGAGCATCTCAGGCCACACGTGCACAGAACACGGGTGGAGATCAGAGAACAATTCTCAGGGTGGCTTTTCTCTTGCTACCCAGTGGGATGGGCCACGGAACTCAGATTTTCAGGCCTTCGTGCAAGTGATTCTAATCTCTGCGCTATTTCTCCAGTCCCTGACAAATACTGATAAAACAAGGGAAGGAAGGAAGAAGGGGAGGAAAGAAGGAAGTTCTTAGGCTCAGGGTTTCAGTGCACGAGCAGCTGGCTCTGTTGATTCTGAGCCTGTGGTGGGCAGAACATGGAAGCTTGAACTCATCGGCCCAGTGGTCTGAATGGACCCAAGGTCAGCAGAGGTTAAATCGTCTTTAACCCTACTGCTTCTCTCAGGCTGCTTGGCTGAGGGCAGCCTACATGGAGGTGGAGGTCCTTGTGAATAAGGATGCTGCACTTGGAGTCCAGCAGACCTTGGTGGCATGCCAACCCCAGAACTGGAAGCAGAAAATGCTTTGGAGCTGGGGGGGCACATCCTTAATTAAGGAGTCCTAGTAATGTGCGACCCTGAGACTATAGGCAGAGGGACTTGGGGAAATTGTCCTTCAGCTATTGTGTGAGCCAACTGGCTTCCTCGGGCACAGAGCCCATGCAGCATTCTGAAGTCTTCACTGGTAGAGTTCATCTGCCGCCTCCCCGAATCATTTCCTCTTCAATAAAAAAATCATTTACTATTATTTTAATTGTGTGTGTGTGTGTGTGTGTGTGTGTGTGTGTGTGTGTGTGTACTTGTATGATTTTCTATGCAGCACAGGAGTGTATGTTCCTGGAGAGGCCACAGAATGGTGCTAAAAGTCACAGGCAGTTGTGAGCTGCCTGATGTAGGTGCTGAACTGAAAACTCAAGTTCTCTGCAAGAACAGCCAAGAGCTCTTACCAGTGAGCAATCTCCCTTGCCCGATTCATGGTTTTAAGAGTTTATGTAAAAAGCTCGCTCAGCTATGTGGCTCTGGTTCCTCAGAAGGCAGACGTGGTTCAGGGTAGGGCTTACCGGCTTTCCTCGTGTCCGTGGGAGCATCCACGGCTGCTGTGCCTCTTGCCAGGTCCAGGTTGGTTTCATCTCTGCCTTCCCTTTCTTCGGGGACAACCATGCTAGCTTTTTCCCTGGGGAACAAAGACCATAAGCACCACCTGAGTAATCTCAGCATTCTAGATCAATCTTTTGAAAAATCTAATCTCTAAGACAATCTATATGCTGGCAGTAGGGGTGCACACCTATAATCCAGGACTCAAGAGGCTGAGGCAGGAGGATTGTCTCTGATACATGACTGGAGGGTAAAGCAAATGCAAGAGATACATTAGAATGAAACACCAGTAGGACTGGCCGGAGGAGCCCAGCAGACCTGCTGGCCTCTTTTTCCACCTTCTAGAGTTGCGAATAAGAAGCTCTTTTA
This sequence comes from Mus pahari, assembly GCF_900095145.1. Lineage (NCBI taxonomy): Eukaryota > Metazoa > Chordata > Mammalia > Rodentia > Muridae > Mus > Mus pahari. Next base: position 9,126,744 of record NC_034601.1, on the reverse strand, counting down.
GTGTCTGTTATGTGACTGAGCCTGCCCCAACTGGCTGTAAGGCTAAGGCATTGTTAACACTGAAAAACAAATGAAATCATTTAAAGTCAAAATTTTTTAGGTAAGGAGGGAAAGTTCAGTCAATGATTAAGAAAAAGAAAAAGAAAATGCAGACACGATGGAACTCAGATCCCTCCCTTCCTGCCCAGGTGGGAGGCCCCATCATCCACCTTTAGTTTCAAAGGAGAACCAAGGTCAAAACAAGAATAAAGTTTATGTCCGAGATTACAACAATCAGTATCTGGGGGACTGATCTGGGAATAGCAGTTACTCCTCGAGGGTGTGCCCTGCTCTGGGTTACAGGATCAGGATATAAATGTGATCACTGGGCTGGCGAAATAGCTAAGTGGGTCCAGGAGCTTGCCATAAGCCTGACTACCCAAATCCAAGCTCCAGAACCCACTTGGTGGAAGGAGAAATGACCCCTGTAAGCTGTCTTCCAACCTCCACATGGTATACATGCATACATCCATGAATATAGACATACACACATGAAATACCCAAACAAATGTAACAAATCATGCACTCCTTCCAGTCTTCAGAGTAACCCAGTATCACATACACATATGTTAGGAGGATTGTTCCCGTATCATGGCAAGCGTGGTGGTTCCTGTTTAAATCCAGGAAGTGTGTGATGACTACCCCACGAGGCTTAAGTCCTAAGAGTCTAATCTACCTGGGGCCAGAGCATGGACAGCTGGGCTGTTTTCTCTTGAGGCTTGCAGCAGAGCTGAGGAGGCAAAGCCACCACAAACAAACCCACAGAGCTGAGAACCTCAGCAGGCGGGGGCTAGGTAAGCCCGAGGAGCTGTGAGAGGAATGTGTCTCCACCAGGTCTGAGACGCTCCAGAGCACAGCTCCCTTAAACTCTGTGGACAACAGAATGGCTTTCATACCGTCCTCTAGGCCAGGGCCAAGGGCTCTGGGAGCAAACCCTTGCCTGGCACTGACCCCAGCAGCAACTCCTGGTCACGCCCGATGTACCCAAGAGGACAAAGGCAAACTGTCAAGAGCACAGCCAGCAAATCCTCAATGTTAATTTTTAACCTTTTTGTGTTTTCTGTCTATCTACTACTTTCATAAATTAAGCTACAGATCACGTGGAGGTGTGAGGTGTGTGTGTGGAGGGGGCTTCCTGATGAATGTGCCGCCTGTGGGTGGATATAGCACAGACAGGAGGAAAAATCTAGTTCTTACTGGCAGTGTGACCTGGGATAAGTCATTCAGTGGCTCCCTGCCTCAATTTATTTTCCTATCTGTAAAATGGGAATAATGCCAATAAATCTATCTGAAAAGACTGACTATGGTGTGCATGTAACACATTGGGTGGGCTCTTGGCATCCCGCACCTGCTATGGTTACCCAGGGTCACACTGGGACACCAAAGGACTGCTTTCAGACGAGGCTGGTGCTGTTTCCCTTTCTGAGAAAACTCACACCCCAGGAAGGAACTGCAGACCATAAAGAAAGCAAGTCTTGCTGAGCAGCACACGGGAGCTTAGTAGACATTACCAGTGCCAACAGTACCTACTCCTTAACTCCTTATCCACATTAGGCACGGATGTCGCTTTCATATGCCACCGATTTCCCTCTTATTCCTGTGTAGCCCAGACTTGCTTGGAGTGCTGAGATGGTCTGTGGTCTGTGAATGGCTCTCATGATGATGTGAGGTGGGAGGGAGGAGCTGAGGAGCCTCTGTGGCATCCAGGTATGCCCTCTTCTGCGATACCAGTTTCTTACAGGGCAGCCAACCGATCCTGACTCTTACCGACCTATTCACCAGGCGGCACCTCGCCCTTACTCTCCAGCAACTAAATCTGGTCTCTCTACTTGTCTGCAGTCTACTCTCTCTAAAGCAACTAAGCAGCCCTCATTTGCTGCCTGTCTGCCTGATTCATTGCTCTCTGGTTAGTTTAAATAGCGGCCCAGTGTTGTTCTTATAACATCTCCCATGGAGGTCTTGGCAAGAGTCTGCTCTCTTACTGTCACAGTAAACTTTCTCCCAAGCTCAGGCGAGGTGCAGATGCTCTACTGGCAATGTACCACATGTGTAGCCAAAGCTAGGTCCTGAGCCCTAGTGTGAGGGTGTGCTGTCCCTCAGGCCTGGGGACACAGGGACAAGTGTTTGATCAGTGTATGCTCCCTGTGATTGCTGCTGAGGGCCTGATTTTGCTGTGGCAGGATGCAGCTGGAGAGACGAAGTCGGTCACATGGGTGCTGTGCCTATGAGACCAAGGCTCAGTGAAGATGGTGGACACCAAGGCTGCGCGAGGGTCCCTGCTGCCATGTCAGCATGTGCTGTGCCTGTAGCTGTAGGTGGGCTTGAGTGCGCCTCCACGGCTCAGACGTGCTTGGTTCCTGCACTTCACTGTGACTTTCCCTGCTGGTGTTTAGCTGTGTCCTTTTGCTGGGACAACCTAACTATGACTCCTTCCAAGCAGATCTCTGTCTGGAGAGTGACCTTGGTGACCCTGACACAGGAAAGCCAATGACCTAATAAGGACACGTAAGCTCTAGGTGTTTATTTGTAATTTGATGACAATACTTTGATCAAAGCAAAGTCAGATACAGAATATTTTTAAAGCAGTAGGAACTGTGGGAGGTGCCAGCCCACACTGGGAGGTGCTGCATCTCTGACGTCTCCTAAGCATTTCTTGAATCTGCCCCTTTCTCTTGCTTACCCTCTCTTTGCTACCAGCTTCCTCTCAGCAGACAAGTGCATCCCTGTCTCCTTTCATAGACAGCTTTACTAGAGTAAGTGCCGCATGCCACCTGCAATGTGCAGTGCTGCCACAAAGTCCCCAGGCTCTGAGCTTTTGAACCTCTGATCAATGTGACCCTGTCCACACAGGATTTGCATATATCAGATGCTCAGTAGGAAATGTCACTGCTGGACACTCAGAGGGCAGGGGCTCTGAGAACTGTAAAGAAGAGGTTATTTGCGTAATAAGACAATACTTTTGAAATCACTTTTAAACACACACACACACACACACACACACACACACACACACACACACACGAAACAATCCCATATGCACTTGCGTAGGCTAAGAGGACAGAGTAACAAGGCTACCTGTCTAGCAGCTTCAAGGAAACGCCCCTATGCTAGAAGATGTAAAAGGAAGGGTGACATACCAGTGGACTGAACTATAAATACCCATTTCTAGAAATGTCTGCGCTGGATTAACCTGAGTATACAGATGCTGAACACCCGTAGTCAACTCCGTCGGATGCTGTCCACACTGGGATCCTGTCTAGCTCCATGCCAGGCTTACTGCCCATGTCTAAGGCACGGAAAGCCTGCTAGGAAGCCATAGCTATTGTTCTTTGGCCTGGGCTTTCTTTGCCTCAGCTCTATGATGTCCTCAGATCATCAGTCTACTACAAGTTTTTGGTATGGCTCCTGGAAGGTCATCTGATCTCCCAGATGCTTAGGGATAAGAGGGTAGCCAGCCAGTTTGTGACTGTCCCATGCTCCTTCTGTTAAACTGGAAACCACCAGGTTTGGGAACATGGCATCCATACTTAGTTACAGTGGTCAGAACTGAGGTGGGGGTGGAGATTAAAAGCGCTTCCCAGACACCACAGAGATGCTATAAGGAGGGAAACCCACGACTGAAATGAAGGATGCTGGAGCAGAGGCTGCAGGGCTGGAGAGTGTCTCTCCTAGAATAGTGTTTTGTGGCATGTCTGATGCTGACCGTCAAAAACAGTTTCCCTTACACATTTCTGATATGAAAAATCTGAAATTCAAAATGTGACAAATTGTAAAGTGTTTGGCTGGCCAACACAATGGCACAACTGGAAATTCCATGTCCAACCCTGTGTGGGTAGCACTTACAGAAGTGTCCAGCTTGTTGCCTCCAATGACCTTCAGGCCACAGGTCTAACAAACACACGACTTCACACTCAGGATTGGATCCCATCACTAACATATCTATTACCTATACGGAAATATCACAACATTTGAGATACTTCTGGTTCCAAGTATTTCAGGTAAGAGATACAACTTGTATTCTACTCATCAAACCGACAGTGAGCAACTGCACAGGTAAGAGAGAGGGAAGAGAAGGGGAGTGCGTAGCAGGCAGACTTTGGGCACCAGCCACCCCCCAACTCATGACCCCACCCCTTCTTTGGGCGCCGTTTAATATTCCTACCAGAGTAGGACCCAGGACAGGCCAACCACCTCACCTTATGAGCTTTTCAAAGGCTTCCTTTTCTTTCCGCAGAGAGGTCAGGTAGCGCTGCTCTTCCGTGGAGCCTCCGTAAATAAGAAAGTAAACCCTGTGGGTGAAGACAGAACTTTTAAGCTGCAAAGATGTAACCTTAGTCCCTGGAAGGTCCTGCACAATGGAGCATCTAGAGCAGCAGGTCTGGAGGCTCAAGTCACAGGCACTGAGGAGGAGGAGGAGCAAGTCTCTCCCGTCCCACCGCGCAGCATCCTGCCGCGCAGCGCCCCCTTTCCTGCCTCCCCACCCCCCCAGCGAGCAGCTCCTCCACCCCAGCCCTCACCCAGTGCAGGCTCCTCCAGGCTGCACCAGATGGGCCTGCTAAGGGTCCTAGGGTTGTCACCCAGGGAGGTTTCTTTTTCTTTTCAGCAAAAGGAGGATCACAGTTCAGGTAAACACTGAGAGAGCACTAGAGGATAAGAATTCTTTCTTCATAACTATAAACAAAAAAATGAAACCCACAAAGTCTCTTAGAGGCTTCATTTTTAACTTTTTCTTTGTACTTCTGCCAAATGATAGCTCAGAAGTGGGAAATCATCATTAGAATCAGCTTAGGGAAATTCAATGTTAATGACAAGCAAACAAATTAAACAGCTAAGACCTTCACTCTCTGTACTTTCTCAGTTCTCTTTATCCATGTCACAGCAGAAGGGAGCCAGGAGCGGTTTACACATGGATAGTATCAGGAACCTTCTTTCTTTCTTTCTTTCTTTCTTTCTTTCTTTCTTTCTTTCTTTCTTTCTTTCTTTCTTTCTTTCTTTCTTTCTTTCTTTCTTTTCTTCCTTCCT
>NC_034601.1:9116699-9121633 GCF_900095145.1 Mus pahari | reverse complement strand
TCCTTCCTTCCTTCCTTCCTTCCTTCCTTCCTTCCTTCCTTCCTTCCTTCCTTCCTTTTTGTTTCTAAAGGGCCTTGCTTTGGGACTGAAGAAATGGCTTGTTGGTTAAGAGTGCTTCCTATTCTTTCAGAGGACCAGAGTTCAGCTCCCAGCACTCATGCTGGGTGGCTTATAGATGCCTCTAACTCTAGCTTTTACACCCTCCTCTGGCATCTGTGACAATTGGAACACACACACACACACACACACACACACACACACCAATAAAAATAGGTGTTTTTTTTACAAGTTTACAGAGAACTTGCTTCTTTCCCATTTGTGGCGGAGGCTGAATCAAGAGCACCATGCTGCCGCCACCTCATCCCCATCAGAGGTATTCCCTTCTAAGCTGGCTTTACTTTTAGCACAAATCTCCCCAGAGCATCTTACTTTGAAGTTAGAGAGGGGAAGGTCATTGGGTGAGTCAGGAGATGTCAGCTACTCCATGGATGTGCCATATGACTAAAGCCAACAACTTCCATTTCTGAAGCCAAGTTTCCCACTGACTGAGCCAGCAGTCGAATTTCCAGATCTCTTCTGCTCTTGCCAGGGTAAGCAGCTTGGTGGGCACGAGCTACCCGGGAGCTGAAGGCTGGCAGGCTGCAGCTGGCTATTGGACAATGCTCTTGCCAGGGACTTTACCCCTGGGCACCGTCTGTGCCACCTCTATTGCTTCTGCTGTGAAAGCCTTAGTTAGTCACCCTGTTACAAAGGTTTTCCTTGGCTGTGTTTCTGGTTCAGACTGAGTTCAGGATATTAATTCTGATATTTATTTCCCTTTAGCTAGCTGGAGAGCAAGAACACTGTATTCTTTCTCATCTGATAGATTGGTAGATTTTTAAGATATTTCTAGAAACCCAAGAAAAATTGGTACAGTAATTCCTAAAACATGTTGGTTTTATGAGAAAGAAATTCAGAGCTACTTCTTAAGTTTGTAAGCCATGAGATGGTGGGATGGTTCAGTAGGTAGAGATGTTCTCTGTCTAATATGAGTGTGGCCCCTGGAGCCCACAAAAAGGCGGAAGGCATCAACAACCCTTGCAAGCTGGGATGGTGTGCACATACCCATACATGTAAGGAAAAATATTTAAGATTTTACAGGGTGGTTTAGAAGGTTAATAGCATTTGGCTAAGCCATTAGCATATTACCTTTGGTATTGCACAGAACATTATCAATTTCCTAGACTTTCCAGAAACTGTACCTGTAAGAGACACACTCAGACATAAAGAAAGAATATGAGCAGGATACGGGAAAATGCCAGGGGTGCTGGAGGCCTGCAGTTCAGCCTGGGTGGCTGACATCCATCTGGAGTGTTCTCTCATTCACCAGAAAGCAGCATCAACAGCCTCATCGTGGTTTGTTAAAGGTAAGAAAGCCACCATGAAGGCCAGTTTTTGTATTAAAGCCTGCAGAACTGTCAGGCACAGACTTGCCTCAGAGGTTTCCCAGGCCTGCTAGCCCTGTAGATCTCCAGTTGCCGAACAAAGGTGAGCTCTGCATCATACAGAACCACGTATCTGGGCTCCACCTCGTGCAGTACCCGCGTCAGGGCATAGGGGTCGCTGCACCCTAGAAGCGGATGGATGATGGTCAGGGGCTCTTTCAGGATGCCATAGGCCGCATCAGATGACACATTTAAATCAAATGATTCATGCTTAATCTCTGCCCCGCAGCCTTCTGGGCTACTGCTGGTCTGTCTGTGCAGGTCTTCCTCCAAAGCCCCGTCCTCCGGCAGCTCCTCGGCAGTCCCCAAGACCTGCGTCAGAGTCAGCTCTCGCTTCTTCCTTTTGAGAGGGGCCCCCCTTTTGGCGGAAGCACGCTCCTTGTTTGGTCTTTTGTCAGATTTCGTAGTTCTCTTCGGGCCGTCCCCCTTTCTAAAATTTACCCACACTTCTTCAGCTTTGCCATCCTTCTCAAAGGTTTTCCTATAAAGCCGCAGCAGGAAGGTTTCTGCTCCCTCAGACAGGTAGTCTCTCAGCTGGCAGCACGTGCGGTCATCGCTGGCACAGATCAGCACCCGGCCTGCAATCAGAGAACACATGCTTGCTTGCTTGCTCGCCCACATCCTCAGCCCGGTGGGCCGACCTGAGTCCCCGTCTAAAGGAAGTCATCTTCCGTTAAGGAGTCCAGTTTACAAAATGTTCAAAAGGGAGGGCTTGGGGAGCAACCACATGCCTTCACCTCTGGACAGGCCAAGGGGCAAAGCCAAAGCCAGAACTGTTTAGAGCCAAGGTACAATGGAGGTTTTAAGGGAGCTTCAAATGAATAATTTTCTAGAGGCTCTTAGACACTAAAATACATTTCAAATGGATTATAGAGTTAAATGTAAAATCTTAAATCACAAGATGGCTTGTCTTCACTCCCAAGATGGAGGTGATTTTCTAGCCTTAAAAGTAGAGGAACAATTCTCAGAGAACATTGTATCTAATGGTTGATTTTAGAGCAATAAAAACAGCATTTAAAATTCTAAAGACAGAAGTCAGCAACGATAGACGGTACCATTATTACCAAGAAGGAGCAAACTGATGTAGTTTATGGTGGCCAAGACTAACGAGACAACTAAAGACCCAGCTGAAAGCAGGTGACTAACATCAAAGCTTAAGATGTCTCAGGACAGTTGCCATGGATGCGTAATTTCTGCTTATAGTTAGCTAAGTAAAATGAAAATAAGTATGACAAAAACCAATGTCATGGACACACCTCGAGTCCCAGTTTTTAGGAGGCAGAGGCAGGACGGCTTCAAGTTCAAGGCCAGTCTGGTATACAAAGGGTGTGTTAGCTGCTTGAGAACTGTGCAATCAAGTTATTTTAAAAAGTCACAAATCCCCTCAGCTTTTTAATGAAAAGTTTTAATTATATTCATTTTTTAAAATTTATTTAGTGTACGTGTACAGGTCAGAGAACCCTATTCTCTTCCACCACCATGTGGTTTCCTGGGAATGAACTCAGGTCATCTGGTTTGGCAGGAAAGGCCTTTACTCACGGAGCCATCTCACCAGCTCCTCAAAAAGCTTCAAGGATAAGCTTTTGTGTCGGGCCATTTGCATAGCTATCCTTGCCTGCAGGCCAAGGGACGGGTCTATCCTAGTGAAGTGACAACGGGAAACATATGTGAAAGAAATCTAGAGGGAAACACAGTAATGGCAACACCCTCATCGTCTGCTGGAGACAATCTTGCCCACCCCATAGTTTATTATTCTTTTCACTTCACCTAAGTGAGCATGTGCGATGTTGATTTGTGGGTCACAGTACTGTAAGTTCTGGGTAATTATTGCCAGGATCTATTAATGTAAGGATTGAATGACTTCTAAAAAAAGATCTCTCTGTGTGTGTGTGTGTGTGTGTGTACATGTGTGAGCGTGAACATGCAGATGACTGTGGAGGACAGAGGAGGGCATTTGAACCCCTGGTGCTGTCTAACATGAGTGCTGGGACTGAACTCTCCTCTGCTAGAGCAGCACGTGCTCTTAATTGCTGAGCCGTCTCTCCAGCCCCTTGTGTGACTTTAGAGAAGCTAAACATTTAGGGCAGTGCACAGTCATTAGTTTTCCAGTGGAGTCTTCACAGTGTTATGACACTTTGTTCTCATTTTCCCGAGCCTACCACCCCACACCGCTTGCCTTTGCTACTCTGCAGTTGAAAGACTCAGTATTTTCGAACATGCACATTTACTCTCTATCTAGCTTTATTTTTAATCTTTGCGTCTGTCTTAGTCTACAGTGCTCATCTGTTAGCACGCTCATGTTTGAAGGCAGAAGGCCTACAATTGGAATTGTTTTTCTAGGGCGCGGCCAATAGGCATTTAAGCTTCTTTGGAAAGTCACTTGACTAGGCATATAAAACAGAAAAACCATTAGCTGATTCCTGGGAGAGTCTAGATTTAAAACCTGGTGAATGCATACATGGAAATAAGCTGCATCTTTAAATAGAAGCTCCAAGAAGCTGAGCAGTAAAGACTGTGCTTCATGAACACAAAATGACACAACCTGGAGGAAGGCTCATTGAATGAAGGAACTGAAACAGTGCTGGCTCCAGGTGACTGACACTGAATGTCTGTGCATGGTGTGGGGTTTGGTGACACCTGCCTGGAATCCAGTACTAGGAAGCAGAATCAGAATGTCAAAGCCAGCCCCAGATGCAAAGCAAGCTCCAAGCCAATCTGGGCCAATGAAATCCTGTCTCAGAAACAACAGAGTAGGCTAATGTCACCAACTCCTTTGTTCCTACCTGGACCACCAAGGGCTTCGCTCTCCTTATTTTCTGCTTCGATTTCTTTCAGGACTTCAGTCAGCGCCTCCCACTTTGGATTGCTCTCGAGAACCAGTTCCTTTTTTGTTTCTGTACAGAAATAAATGATAACCTCATTCTGTATAATGTTCAGTTAGAACCATGGCAAAGGCTTTCCCACAGCAGAAAACTAACATTACTGTGAATGGACATGTCCTTGGGCTTCCACCATTCAACATAGGAGCTGCTTCCCTAGAAAAGCCTGCTGACAAGTCTAGCTGAAATACGCAGAGGTGACAGAGTGGAGGGGCCATGTACATGGCCAGCGGAGATGGCTCTGTGTTGTCAGTTGTGATGCTGTCCATAAGCAGCTACACAACGCAAGGGATAGGTGCCAGCAACACTTATTGTCCCTCCTTCCCTCCCCTCTCCTCTCCTTCCCTCTCTCCCCTTCTCTTACCCCCTCCCTCTCTTTCCTTTCTTTCTCCCCCTCTCTCTTCCAGTTTTTTTTTTTTTNTTCTTTTTTTGTTTTGTTTTTTTTTGTTTGTTTTGTTTTGTTTTGTTTGGCTTTTAGAATCATTGCTTCTCTGTTTAGCCCCGGGCTGGACTGGAACTCAGAGATCCACCTGCCTCTGCCTCCAGAGTGCTGGGATTAAAGACGCGAACC
>NC_034601.1:9105908-9116649 GCF_900095145.1 Mus pahari | reverse complement strand
TGCTTTTTACAATCCTGACCATGGACAAAAGCAGGTATCAACTATATTTTATTCTATAAGTATTCGAACACATGAATACACTATTTTGAATAAATCTTTAAAATAGGCAAAAATAAGTATTAAATATCCCATCCCAGGCAGGCCTTAGAAGAAGTGCCTTGATGCTTACTAGATAGAAATTGGAATCGAGCCTACAGTTACCTTTGTCTATTGTATTTATATTCTTTAAAAGTTACAAAAAAGGCTAAGATGTTTCACTAAGACTTTAGTGCCCAAGACAGTAACAGTTGAAATGTTTCTTGTACAGCAGTAAGGACACACTTGGTTACTGTCCGGCCTTGACACTGGTGGTCTCTGGCCATGGATATCACCCTGGTTTCACTGTGCACTCTTCCCTCACGTTACACACATCTCTATGCGTAGCAGAAGATGCTACACTTGCTTTAAACTGACACCTCCTTCCACACCACTGTGGCCACTGTGAACAGAGAGGGGTGTAAGGCCTGACCTTGAACTTCTGGACTCGCCATCTTTTCCGATGTTTTGGCCTTTTTGCTCAGTTTGACATCTGGAACACGGTAAACTCGGGCACGAGCGTTCACGAACATGGAGGTGCTAGCATCCAGGAAAAGCCAACCTAATAGAATGGTTTTTTAAAAAGGGCTTCAATTAGTGGCAGTTTTAAATACTCTTAATGGGCACATGACCCACATAGACCACTGGCTGCCATCTTGCTTCTACATCTTACTGTTGTAGCCTCTGCTTGGCTAGACCAGTGGCTTTCAAAGTGTGGCCCAGGGCCTCCTTGAGGACTCCTCAAGGTTTTCATGGGTATGATATCACAAAACTCTTGCTTACAGTAATTCTAAGATAAACATGTTGACATTTCCAAGGTGGTACTGGAGAACTCCACATGTAACTTTGCATAAGCCAAGGCAGAGTGCTTTCTCACATACCTCTGTACTTCATCACTGTTGCATGCCCATAACACTGGGAACTGTATCCAGGGCCTTACATGTGCTACGAATGCGCTCTACCAAGGTTTTATATCCCTAGGTCTGTACTTTGTTATTTGAGAAAGTTCTGAAGAAGCAGTGAAAATTATCAATTGCACATATTTTGTTTGACCCTGGCTCAAGGGTCTTGGGTAGTTAGCATGACAGTCACTGTACATGTGTGTACTTCTAAATGAGTCTCATAAGCCTTTGACATTCTCGTGGAGCAAACCCTCCCTTGGGGTCTTTGAGTAACATTAAAGTTTCTACCAACCAAACTCCCAGAACACAACCCATTTCTAAATTAGGCTGTACTACAAAGAGCTTCTCTGGAAATAAAACTGTCGGGAATGGATATATTTATTATACAGAACAGAAGTTAAGTAGGTGGGGACATTAGCAATCAATAAAGCTCTACATCCTTGTGCAGTGAGCATGGAACGCAAATTATCACATGAGTTGAATACAGCACGCCTTCCATTAACACATTATTCAAACCAGCTCCTAAAATAATACTGGTATTTCTAATGTCACACCTGAATTCTGACCAAACACCTTCTCTGTTGCTCTCAGAGATTCCAGAAGATTAAGAAATGTAACACAATCATACTGAGAGAGATACTGCAGTAAAGTCCTTAGTATCTTCAAATCCTGCACCAAGGATTTAGTTTTGGCTCCAAGCTGATGCCACAAAGGGTCCAAGTAATGGCGGATTGTCTGAAAAAGAATACAATTTACTGTTGTTAAGATATGTTCAATATGGCTTTTCTTAACACAGACATACTTTCTATAAGGGTTATTCACTGGAAATGTAAAAACATATTTAAGATGCTAAATGTTTTGTTATTCACATTTTACTACAATTAGAGTCCCTAAATATTTCTTTCCAAGGAAGTAGCTAGAAAGTTTCAGGTCACTAATTCCTAATAATGTTTTAATTTTTCAAGCATAATGTCATATTGCTACAATTTTTAAGATCAAATGGAGTTCGGCTCCCTTGATTACTATTAACATTACTGTCAGGGGGCTGGGGAGATGGCTCTGAGGTTAAGAGTGTCCATTGTGCAGAAGAAGGACCCGAGTTCAAATCCCAACACCCACATAAAAAAATGGGATGTGCCTCTAACCCTGGAGCTATGGGGCAAAGACAGGAGGACCTCTGAGACATTCTGGCTGTCAGCTTAGCTCTCAATTCAGTGAAAGACCCTTTTCTCAATGAAATGAGGCAAAGAAGTGATAGAGGTTGCTCCATATCTCCTCTGGCCTCTGTACATTCAGGAGCATGTGCAACACACACATACATGTGCACCCAGCATGCACAGACACAACACACAGCGGCACATGCACATGTATGCAGACATACATAAACATGCATGGTCATACACATCATAAGCAGAAACGGCCTGGTATGTATCAGAAAACCAGTGACTCATTCGTATGAACAGAAATGGCAACATATGGGGCGTCTCATCAGACACACTGAGCACAGGTGGTATCTGTGTGACCTATGGTTCATGCTCCAGACTGGGATGTGTACGCACGAGAAACCAGACGCACTGGGGGAAAGGAGGCTAGAGCCACTCCACAACAGCACACTACTTTGTCAGAAGATGTATGCATCCTCCAGATTTTGTTTGACCTGATGCAAGCTCTGTCTACATTCAGATGTGATTAGTGCAAGAATGTCTAAAATAACCTTTGCTTCTCACCATCAGTGACATTGGACAGAAATAAGTGTTCAATAAACCCTCTGCTTTTCTAGGACAGGTTTATTATCAGCATGTACTAAGCTATTCGCACGTGAGGATGAAAGAGAACACAGAACGTACGGGATCCACCCTGCACACAAGCATTTCACAGTAGACTGGCCTCTTCTGTACAGACCCACACATTGCTCCCAGTAACACAGAGACTGACCCAGAATTTAAAAGACAATAGCATGTGTTAAAATCAATGTGACCTGGAATTTCTCAAAGATAGCATTTTGGAGCTCATAATTCACTATAACAGACTATAGGGCCACATAGTGAGAGCCTGTCTCAAAACAAAAACAGCCCCCCATAAAACCAAACTAAACCCCAAACTAAAACAAAAAAAATTGTACCCAACTTTCTATTTAAAAAAAGACAGTAGATTCAGGGATGCTTAACTATGACGCATTCCTTTACAGACTTGCTGTCTACAGATACTCAGATACTGCCAGTCTGGAACAGACATTGATCATACTTACAATAAGACATTCACTCACTACATAACTGAAAAAGTCAGTCTAATGCTTACATGGCAAACATGTATGTTACTACGACTTACTATTTCCCAGTAGGCAAAGCAGCCCCACTTTAAGTCACCTACAGTTTAATTCCTACAAAGAATATGGTGAATACTGAAAAGCCTTCCATTCTTTAAAACAACAACCTAACCAGCTATGGGGTAAGAGGAAGAAAAGAAGTGGACCTTGTCGAATGGCTTCCCAAGAGCGTTTTCTAGTGACAAATCTTCTACTTCTAGTGACGGGTTGTGGCACTTCAGTTCCTTCAGACACGCGTTTAAGATGTCTAGTATGGCCGTCTGAATGGCAAGCATGGCAGGCGTCATGGACACGTGAATCTCTACGACTTCAGGCTTGTGTTGCTCCAAGAATGAGTTGACTGCTACATGGAACCTATGGAGACAGTTTCCAAATCAGCTTCAACAGCTACAAACAGAACAGAAGCACAACAGCTGTGCAGACAAACACACCAGGCCTCACTGAGTGCCCAACCCAAGGCCTGCTTTCAGAGTGTGAGTGACCATGGCTCCAGGCTCCAGGCTCCAGGCCCCGGACCCTTACTGTGTGTGATGGCCTAGAGAACAAAATGAAAGAGCAAAAAAAAAACCCCGTGACACTTATTTGGTGTGCATGTGCCATAGCGCATGTGTGGGTCCTGGGGATCGAACCTGGATCATCAAGGTTGGGAGCTAGCCCTTTTACCTAGTGAGCCATCTTACTATCCTCGCCCTTGCTCTTTTTGAAAGATATGTTTATTTATCTACTTGTGGTATGTGTCTGTGCACTCAGAGCTTAGAGGACAACCCATGGTCAGTTCTTTCCTTCTGTGTGGATCCTGAGATTAAACTCAGGCAAGCACCTGGACCCCTGAGCAATCCTGCTGGCGCTGCTTTTTTGCCTCTAACAGAAGAGCTGAGTTGTCTGGGCCGCCACTACCAAAATATTTACTATTTACAGGTGGTTTTTAATTCTGAAATAAGAAACAGTTAAAAGAATAATTGTACAACTAGTAGTCTTCATAAAATTGAAACACACACGCACACACAAATGTGTTTATAAAGAAGAGGAGGAGGAGGAGGAGGAGGAGGAGGAAGAGGTCCTTATAGACAGGATAGCAAATTACACACTGCATTAAAATGCAGCTCAGAGAGCAGGGAGTGGTGGCACACGCCTTTAATCCCAGCACTTGGGAGGCAGAGGCAGGCGAATTTCTGAGTTCGAGGCCAGCCTGGTCTATGAAGTGAATTCCAGGATAGTCAGGGCTACACAGAGAAACCCTGTCTTGAAAAACACCAAAAAATAAAAAATAAAATAAAATAAAAATAAAAATAAAAAAGCAAAAATAAAATGCAGCTCAGTTAAGGCACTTCTACTCACAGAACATGCTCCATAATGTCATTGTTGGCATCAGGACCTCCCAAACCTATGACATTGTTGTCAAGACAACAGCCACCATATTCCCAGAATCCATTGCACTCACCTCCCACCTTTACATCATTTTCCATGTAAATCAGGGGAATGCCTCTCCCTCTCTCTTCCCCTCTTCTCTTTCTGCCACCACCTTCTCCTCTCTTCTCTCTCTCTCACTAAAGCCTCTTCCATGTGGAACTGCCTTGGCCTAGTGTGCTGTTGAGTGTTGAGACACGACCCTCTGGCCCACCATTCTAACACATCAGTCATTACCTTGGCCATAAATAGAGTTTCCTCACAAAAAGGTTCCGCATCACTCTTTCCACATGACAAAAGCCAGTGTCAAAGGCAACAGCGTTGTCGGTGAAAGCTTTGATGAACCCACGCTTGTTTTTCTGGCGGAAGAGACGCAGGATGAAGGCTTCCTGGCAGGACTCAATGATTCTGTGTGCTCTGTACACGAGGATGCCTGTTGGGGATTGTATTAGTGAGGGCTCTTTAGAGTAACAATGTATAAGATGAATCTCTCTCTCTCTAGACAGAAAGGGGAAAGGGGACTTATTAGAGTGCAAAAGTAACCCTTGTGATTTCTTAACCAAGGCAAGGTCACTATTGCTGTAATGAAACACCATTACCAAAAGCAACTTGGGGAGGAAAGGGTTTACTCTGCTTATACTTTTACATCACTGTTCATCATTGAAGGGAGTCAGGACAGGAACTCAATCAGGGAGGGCAGGAACCTGGAGGCAGAAGCTGGCCATGGAGGGTGTTGCTCACTGGCTTGCACCCCATGGCTTGCTCGGCTGCTTCTTTATAGAGCCCAGGACCACCAGGGCAGGGATGGCTCCACCCACAATGGGCTGGGCCCTCCCCTATCAATCACTAATTAATACAATGCCCTATATGTCTCCTTATAACCTGATCTTATGTAGGCCACTCCTTTCGATGACTCTAGCTTGTGACAAGAGTACACAAACCTACCTATAGAGGTGGTGGTCTGTGTTTTAGCTTCAGGGATGAGTGTGCACATGGGAGGTGAAATGAGGGAGTGAGTCTCCTGAACCACTGGGAACATGAGTGTCTGGACCACAAGGGGGACAGGCTGAGGGAGTGATGAGGCATGGGTCTTGAATGGCCCACTATGTGAACAGATGAACTACATAAAATAGTTTCATTTTAACAAGTCTGGTTAGCACCTGCATCCCATTAGATAAAGTCAGCTTTGAGGATACAGTCAACAAATGGCTAAATTATAAATTACACTATTTTAAACAAAAACCTTTAAAGAACAAACTTAATACAACATTTTGTTTTGTTTTGTTTTGTTTGTAGAGGCAGGCACATGATCTTTAACCTAGCTTAGCCTTAAACTCGTGATCCTCCTGCCTCAGCCTCCTGAGTACTGGGCTTACTAGCATGCACTACCATACCTGGCAATGTGGCTTTTGTGGTCTGTATGGTACAATGCCCTGAATCTTAAAAACAAGAACAACGGCTGAAGAGGTGGCTCAGTGGTTAACGCAGTAGCCATGTGGGTGTGAGGACTGAAGCCTGTACTCCTACAACAGTCAGGTGGCAGAGGGTCCACTGTACCCGGGAGCTACTGACCCTGCCTCAGTAAATAAAGCAGATACAGACTGAGGAGGACATCTGATGTCAAGGTTTGGGTCTCCACACGCACGCACACATGCACGCACACTCGTGCACATCGACCCGCGTGAGAGCACACACAAATACATGCACATACAAGAAAGATAATTATAAATGTTTCCTAATTTTAAATATCAGATGCTAAACAGGAGAGCTTTAACACACTACCATTCTAAGTCCATTCATTTCTTTATTGTGTGTGCACATGTGAGGGAGGCACAGCATACACGGTGGCAGTTACAGGACAACTTCTGGGAGTCGGTTCTCTCCTTCCACCATGTGGATTCTGGCGATGGAACCCAGGTTGGGCAAAGCACCTTTACCTACTGAGCCGTGTTTTTGGCACATTTTAACACAGTGTGTTTAGTGACACTCGAGAGAGAAGCATGAGATATAACGGGGACAGATTTCATTTCTGTCACTCTTTCTTCTGTAAGGATTCTGAGTCTTTACACTGGCATGTCCATGCACACACATGTACTGTTTTTTGGGCCTTCCTGCCTCACTCATAGGGTACTGAAAATGACATGTTGACACAGGGCCCTTTCTGTCATTCAATAACTCACTGTACAGTGTATTACTTTGCCTGGCCTTGGTGAGGACAGAATGACATGATTCCTGCCCCTGGGACAAGGCCAGCAAGTGTGTGTGAGTGCCTATGGCAGTTGGGGGCTAAGGCTTGTTTGTATAATAATGAATATATTTTATGCTCTTCCATCAAGGAGTGTTTTCTCTGTTACTGTTAATGACTCCATGATAATCAGAGACAGCAGTCCAGAAGGCAAAGTCACAGCTCATGTCTCTAGCAAAATGGTAAATGCTGGGACCTCTAGAACAGCTCTTCAGAACTCTAAAAACAGAGCTCAAAAATAAATAATTTCTCAACTATGCAAAATATAAGAATGCAGTATGAATCAAGAGGGGCTTCGTGAATCTAATGGAACAAAAGCAGCTGCCCTATGAGTCAGCTTGCCAGAAAGATACTAAGGGAGGAGTGTTGTAAAAAATTTACAAAACCCAGACACGGGGTTCCTTCCCACCTTTAACCATTTATGTTCCCAGATGAAACACGCAGCCTTTATATTTAAGATGCCTTAAGCAGCACAGTAGCTGAGCAGCTGCCTACCCTCCATGCTGTTAGAATCCACTTTCTCATCGATAATCCCATTCCACCCTGACTCTTAGCCCAAATGGGCAGTCCTCTGGGCCATGGTCCCTTGGCTTAGCCCACGGTCCCTTGGTTTAGCCCACGGTAGTGTCTCTTGTTCTTGATTCTCTCTCAGCTCCTTCCTCAAGTCTCCAGCACAGAAAACCTAAACTTGGACGTTGTCTCTTTTTTTCTTGCTATTAGCTGCTGGCATCTTCAGTTACCAATCAGAATTAACTGGGGGCAGAGTTCCTCACCCTATGTGCAGACTTCAAATCTTGCAGGCCAGCACTTAGCATACAGTAAACAGTAAAAGATAAAACCTCAACAAAGGAGATAAAGAGACTTAGGGACTGGTGACTACAGGAGATACCACCCAGCTAAATTTTTTGTTTATGGCTATGAAGGCAGAGTTGACCCAGGACCAGCAAGGTTAGGCCCTGTGGTGGGCTGGCTGGTTGCTACTTGTATTCTAATGCTAATTTGGGGTCCCCAAAACTGTTTACCCCAAGTGATCCTGCCCCTACTTAATTGTGATTGGTAAATGAAGATGCCAACAGCTGGTCTGTCTGTCTGTCTTAGCAGGTAAGAGCACTGACTGCTCTTCCGAAGGTCCTGAGTTCAAATCCCAGCAACCACATGGTGGCTCACAACCACCCATAATGAGATCTGACACCCTCTTCTGGTGCATCTGAAGACACACAGTGTAATAATAAACAAACCTTTAAAAAAGGAAAAAAAAAAAAAAAAGATGTCAACAGCTGGGCAGAAAAGAGGTGGGGTTAGGTTTCCAGCGCTTAGAGAGCGCACCACCACAGGAGAGGAGAAAGAAGCCATCATGTCAGAACTAACAGGAGAGGAGAAAGGAGAGACACTGTGGGTTAGCTGAGCCATAAAAACGTGGCTATGTGGGCTGGCCAACTGGAGTTAAGAGCAGCCCAGATGAAACATAATAAGTAACAACTTGGGTTATTGATAGGAAGGTTGACATTAACAGCATGGAGGGTAGGCAGCTGCCCAGCTACTGTACTGCCTAAGGCATATTTAAAAATATAAAGGCTGTGTGTCTTTCACCCTGGAACATAAATGGTCAAAGGCAGGGAAGAAACCCTGAGCCAGGATTTTGAAAATATATCTACTACAGGCCCAGGCATGATAGACATGGTAATTTTAGGGTGAGGTCTCTCCCAGCTAGATTACAGTGCTTAACTGAGGCAGATCTCTGGATTCTTTTGCAATGTTAAAAAAAAAAAGTGCCGGTTTTGTCTCCTATAAAAAATCAGCTAGGAATGCTGATTCATAGGAAAATCGAAAGGGAACCAGGAGTAAATGTCTGGATTGATATGTAAAATAAAAGACTGGGCTTATGATCAGCAGAAGAAGAACTAGAGAAGTTTTTTAGAACAGCAAGAGACAATTGCTTGGAGAACTGGCATGAGCAGAATGGAGGGGACAGGGTAGGGGGTAGAGGAGGGGAAGAACTGCCTGGAGATCTCCAGTAAAAGCAGAAAAGGAAGAATTCTGGAACGCTATCTCACGCAGAGAATAGGCTGCCAGCTTGGAGGCACAGTCTGACTTCCAGCTGATTGTTTTCTCTGCTCCCAGACACTCCTTCTCTCAGAATCCCTCTCCAGGCTGAGCTTCTGGACAAAAGTGACTGGCACTAAATTTCACTCTCACTAACCACCTAGCAAGTATGTAAAAATTCATTTACAAGCTTATGGACCAAGACCTTCCAACCACTCCAGTACACATGATCTACTCCCTGCTCAGAAAACATTCTAAATCTAGCAGGGGGCTTTCCCAAGGACTCCACAGGCCACCCTTGCTCAGCTCACTTGTGTTGAAACATTACACAGGAAGCTGGGAGGTAGCCCAAGAGCACTGGGACCCGAGTTCAAACCCTTAGCACCCAAATAGAATGCCAAGCATGGCCACCCTGTGCATGGCGGCTCCAGAGCTGTCGGAGAGGTCAGTGGCTAGCTGCCAGCCTGCCTCCAAGTTCAGTGCTCCAGAGAGAGGCCCTTTCTCCAGGAGTAAGATGAAGAGTGACAGAGCAGGCCACCCAGTACGTTCCTCTGGCCCAGGTATGTGCACAGACGCAGACACCCACACATATACACGTGCATACCACACGCAACAGAAATATCCCACAAAATTGAAAACAATAAAACTGGACTTTCAAACTATAAGTGAGCCTCAAATTAGGACACTGCACTCTGAAAGGTCCACATTACTTCAGAATCCAGAGGAAGGAAGAGCGCTAACCCTAACCCCAGGTGCAGGCTTTGATACAGGCTCAGGTAGGCCTTCGGAGGCTGGGCCACCCTGGGCCATCTGACATTAGGGTTTGGATAGGAAATGTCCCCAGAGGTGTGCTCAGAGGACTCGGTTTTCCTTTCATGGAGGTATTATTTTAAGATTACAGAGAGGGGAAGGGGAAGCAACCTGACTGAGGCCATCCAGAAAGAGGGTGGACACAGAAAGGGGTTCTAAGCCACAGGCTTCCTGCTGAAGCCTCCGTGGGGTCCTTGTAAGCATCTGTGCAGGTGAGTGTGGAGGGAGGTGGTAGTGCTACAGGAGGCCCTTGTGAGACAGGGCAGCCTGTGTCCCAGGATGGACTGACTTTGTCAGTTTCAGTCAAGATCCTACCTGTATGTGGGGCTCTGAGGGGGTGTTTAGACTGTGCAGGCCTCCTCTGTGACTGATGGTGTCATCCTGACATCTAGCGGTCGTTTCTAGACAATGTTCTCATCTCAGTAACTTAAAAATACATTTACACAACATAGAGCAGGACAGAGGACAGATAAGGGCTNTAGATGCTCCAATATCTCCAACTATAAAAGGCTACATATAGCACTCTTTGGTACTGTTTATTAAAAGTTTACTNTGTTCAAGCAGCACAGTAATGCTATCATTCTAACATAGTGTTTTGGNTTTTTTTCTTTTAAAAAATATTATTTTACATGTATGGGTGCCCTGCCTACCCCTGCCTACATGTATGGATACCTGAGTTTTGATTAGAAAAAAAAAACCTAACAAACCCAGAAATACATACTGGAAAAAAGATGCCTGTGTAACTGGATGTGGGCACACAGAAGAATGCAAATAGATCCATATCTATCTCCCTGCAGAAAACTCAAGTCCAAGTGGATCAAAGAACCCAACATCAAACCANATACATTGAACCTGATAGAAGAGAAAGTGGGGAAAAGCCAGAACGCACTGGCACAGGAGACAACTTTCTGAACAGAACATCACTAGTGCAGG
>NC_034601.1:8903898-8905592 GCF_900095145.1 Mus pahari | reverse complement strand
AACAGAGGAGGTGACCAACTAGTGCTGCCATCTCACAATGGTGTTTAGAATATCCTCTAAACTCTCAAAAGGAGCACATTTTCCACAAGTTTTCTCTTTAATTTCACTCTATCTATCTATCTATCTATCTATCCATCCATCCATCATCTGCCTGTTTATCTATCTATGGAGAGAGAGCAAGTCATTTACTCCATATCAGTGCATTGCTGTACATATTAGATTCCAGGAGAGGCAAATATACTCACCTTGTGGACTTCTTGGCCTTGTGGTCACGCCCAACATCATGGTGGTGGAATCACATAGGGGGGGACTTTCACCTCATGGAGTGAATGAAACAGGGGAAATTACCAGGTACCAGGCACAGCCTTCAGAGGCATTTTCCTAATGACTTATTTCCACAAAGAGGCTCTGCCTCCTAAAGTTCCAGAATCTTCTAAAATGGTACCATGACCTAAGGACCAAGTATTCAACATACATGGCTTTGGGGAATGTATTGTATTGAAGCCATAAAACACAGTATGTTTCCTTTAGGTAGGAAGTTAAATCTGTATATTCATGTTTAAATTTATATCTGTGTCTATGTGAGGAACAGTCATACATTTGTACCTTGTTGGGGTTCAGAGTCACCTCACAAGTGACATGAACACTGATTTCAGACAGACAANGATAGTTTATTGAGCATACACCACAGGGCCAATAGATCAGGGCCACCATCCAGACTTGAGAGCTAAACCTGGACATTGAGTTAAGATCCTACAGGGCTTTTAAAGCTTGAGATCTACAAACATCTGTGCCAAGTTATTCCACCAATCAGGATTTAAGGATAGGTGATTTCCTTAGGAACATGTCTTTACACTTATCCTGATCTGATTGGTTGGGGTATTCAACTGTGGCAGGGGACTTGCCTTGTCTAATATTCATCTTCTAACTTGTCTACTGGGATGGGACTTNCTTAACATTCATGTCTTAACTTGCCAACTAGGATGTCAGTTACCCATGACATGTCTCTTTCTAACAAGTAGGATGTCATTCCCAGGGAGGTCTTGGGAACTTAAACTTTACTTGACACCTACTCAAAATGGAAGTCTTATTCCAAATAGTTTCTTATATTGGTGCAGGTGTCTCTCTTATGTTGGAGTCATCCCAGGGCAACTTATACAGCACATACCATAACAGCTCACACATAGGTGCAGGAAGTGCTCCTAGTTGGTTGGTTTGGGTCAAGCTTATTGTGACTAACGATACAGAGCAGGTCTAACTGACTTCTGTTGGGATTGGTTTCCAAAAGCATAGAATATAACAGAATATGCAATCAACTTGGGCATGAGAAAATGTCTTAGTAACAGTGGTAATGACATGTGAGAAAGCGTCCCTATGACATTAATAACAGCACAACATGGCAGACCAGACAGGTATTAATTACCTAGGCCTTGCCCTTTTACCTAGGCCTTTGCACTTATCTAAAACCATATTGATAATTCTTGTGTTGACTTAGAGTAAGCATAATTGTGTGTTAAGATTTGGAAGACAATATTTAGGCTCCTGTGCATGACCATGCCCAGACACATGCACAGCACAAGCAAGTTGTTCATAAAAAGAGCACATGATGTCAGGGGGATGGATGAACACACTCAAAATGCATTTGAACAGAGGTCTTGAAGAATTAATAAAAACAGTTTAAAGACTAAGGAACA
>NC_034601.1:8902233-8903319 GCF_900095145.1 Mus pahari | reverse complement strand
TTGCATAGGAAGGTGTAAAAGGTTGAGAATTTTATCCAAAGTCCTCCATCCAACCTGTGAACCAAAGAGAGCTAGAGCCGAGGCCCAGGTGTATCTGGCTCACAATCCTTAAAGGTTTTGAATGTGGCATAATTTGTAGGCTAAAGTTTGCTGTGAAAGTAATAAGCTGGCACCCAGGCTTGTGGAGTGTTATGAGATAGGTGTGGCTCGTCTTCCCAGGGCATCCCTTATTCTTGCTGACAAGTGATTGGAAAAAAAAAAACACTCTGAAGGGACAGAGGGGAGTGGGGAGGGTGGGGCATAGGCCTGGGGGGAGTAGAGGGAAGG
Organism: Mus pahari; assembly: GCF_900095145.1. Classification (NCBI taxonomy): domain Eukaryota; kingdom Metazoa; phylum Chordata; class Mammalia; order Rodentia; family Muridae; genus Mus; species Mus pahari. The sequence goes on along the minus strand of NC_034601.1, from coordinate 8,902,992 downwards.
AAAACTACTGTCTGGATGTGTTGCATGGCAGGGTTGGGGGAGAACCCAGGACACAGACAGTACAGTGTTATATGCAGAAAACTTTTTTAAAAACCACATGGTTTTGTTGCTGTTGTTGTTGGATTAAGCTTGAGATGTGAGGGAAATATCTCACTTCTTTTCAAAGCATGGACTTTAAGCATTTGTTCTTGTGGCCAGGAAACCTCAAGGCACTGAATGATTCTATGTTCTGTAATGTATTTGGGGAAAAGCCCATTTCCTCAGTGCAGTTGTGGATTTAAATCCACTCTGAGGTCAGACTAAGTGGTGTAGGTGGGGATGTGCAGAGGCATCAGGTGTGCGAGAATAAGAAGAGTAAGATGGCGACTTTAATGCATAGGTGTACAAGGTCAGCCCTGCGTAGAGTCTTCTGTGATCATATATTTTTCACCTGACGTCACCTGGAAACAGACCTATGAAGACGCCACAGATCCATTCCACTGGTTTCCTGCCGTGTGTCTGCAGAAGATATTGCTCTGAAAGTACTTCCTCCATTAAATATAGATCATACTTACAGCATCGCAAACACTGCCTCTGGGATCTCTGTCACTGGGGAAACCTATCTGTTAAATATGAACTAAGTATGGTGGCTAGAGCACACATTGAGAGCCAGAATGTCTAGGCTTGAATCCTGGCTTCGACACTATGGCTGTTTGGTTGTGGCTGCCCACTGACCTCTAGGGAGTTAATTTGCCTTCTGTGGAAAATAAGAATAGAAGA
>NC_034601.1:8851909-8853061 GCF_900095145.1 Mus pahari | reverse complement strand
AAATTTTTAAAACATTGTCCTCAAATGTTTGAATGAAATAAACATCTAAAGAAGATATGCCAAGAAGATATACCTTAAGAATTCTGTGTCCTCTTCCCCTCAATGTAGTGAGCTTTGGAGACTAAGGCCTGGAATCCTAGCAGCTGGGGAGAAGTTGAGGCAGGAGGATGGCAAATTCAAGGTCAGTCTCAGCTACTGACTGAGGACAAGGCCAGACTGGGAAACTGAGAGAAACTCGTCACACAACAGTAAGCAGAGGACTCAGGCTAGGGCTGAGTCACAGACTCTAGGTGAGCCTGCTCAAAGCCCACATTCAACCCACTGCACTGCACTGCCTCAACAACAACAGCACAAAAACTGAGCCCAGACAAAGGTGAAAAACTCTGAGTGGCAGGTCTCCTACTACTCAGGACAGCAGCCAGGAACTCAGTGAAAACTCACTAGGAACGGGATGGAGAAATGGAGACTATTCATTACTAGGCCCTTGGTGCCATCAAGATCAACATTTCTAAGTAAAAGTAGATTGGGGGACAAAGCTTGGATCTGAGATCTCCTGGGTTCTCATAGGAAATGAGCTCACACAGCCTGCCCAGTAACTGTGATCCAGGTTCAACTGTTATTGACACACTAAAACACCAGTTCTAATATTTTTTTTAAAAAGTGAATCCAGAAATTAGTTTTTAATGTGGAAAATTCTCATTCAGACAGTCTATTAAACCATTCAACTTTTTGAAACAAATGGTAGGCAGACCAAATAGCACATTTGCCTGTTGGAGATAGTTTGGCATCACCACCATGACAGCTGGATTACATCATCATCCCCTGGACTTGTATTCCATGTTACTTTTTTGCCCCTAGTTAGGCCAAAGAGATGAGCTAGTTCTGTCAAGGACTGGAATATGGAAAAGAAAACTCCTGACCCCAGTGTGTATGGGTACCATGGCTGCTCTCATTTTCCTTGCTCTGATTAGAGACCTTCTTGGTCTCTGTCCGTTATTCCACATTCCTCTGCAGCTTCTTCGTTTTAAATCTGGTCCTAGCACCACNTCGTTGCACAAAGAAGACTCAGGTTGAAGTTTGCTGTCACTCTGATTAGGCGATAGAAGAACCCAGAACTTCTCCTGTCAACAGATGGGTTACAGGGCTCTGTTT
>NC_034601.1:8762079-8763747 GCF_900095145.1 Mus pahari | reverse complement strand
CACTTAGAGGCCAGCTCTCACAGTCATGCTTTCCAGAAAAAAAGTCCCAAATAATGCATAAAAATGAAAGAATCTTAACTTGCAATGATTTAAGAAAAACATTAGTNTTTTCATGACATGGAAGCTGTGGGTTTATTAGATTTTCTTGAAATTAGAGTATAAAAAAAGCCAAGGCCATTGAGGCTATTGCTAATTGAAGGTTTACCACTAATTAATAATTTTTGAATTAAAATATTGTGGGTGTTTTCATTAGTAATTCTAAATACACTGAAGCCTTGAGCCAGGAATACCTTTTTTATATTTCATTACAGCTGCCTATACTGCAGCATCCTTTGTGGACAATAAAAACTAAAAATTTACAGTCTCGCAGAGATAAGCAGCACAGTGGTTAAACATGCTTTGTTATTCTGGATCATTCCCTTGCTGATAATACCTGTGTAAGGCCACAGACAAACTAATTTTCATCTCAGACTCCAGCCAGCAGCCAGGAAGGCATAATAATCAGATGGCCTGGTTGAATCTAGCTCTGAGGCCTTTTATATTCTTTAGGAATTTATCATGGGAATATGGAAAGGGCTTGGAAGGGAATTTGTCCCAAGAACTGTGATACACCAACCTAGGACAGGCAAGACATATTGGTGTAGAGAAATTAGCTTCCTCCAGCTTCTCCTGGCAACTGGGAATATTGATAACTTTCTACGCTTTTGTGACAAAGGCAACTTAAGGAAGAAGAATCTATTCTTGCTCATAGTTTACAGGCACAGCCCACCATGCAGCAAAGGTGTGAGGTGGCTGGTTGCATTGCATCTGCAGTCAGGAAACAGATTTCCTTTTTCTTTATATTGTACCTGGGATCCCAGTCCATACAATAGTGCAATCCACGTTCAAAGGGACTCTGCTCATCTTAGTTCACCCACTCTAGAAAGTCCCTAACAGACATGCTCAGGCATTCACCATCTCCATCAATGATTAGCTTACAAGATGGTCTCTGGTTCTGTCGCTTTCTATCTTTGGAAATCCTCATATTACTTTATTTTGTGCACTAGAATTTTAAATGCATAATGCACATGACCGCATAGCAGGGGCTGAAGACACCGTAGTTTTAAGAACATTTAACAGGGATGTCAGGTTTGCCTATGATACATCCCAACTCCATGTCTTCCAGTTATAGAACTTTAATTATTTGATCTTATTGACTCAGTCTCTTCATGTACAAAATGAAGGTAACTCTGCTGGTTTGAATTGGGATGGCCCCATAGGCTCATGCCATCAGCTCATGTGTTTGAATGCTTGACCATGGGGAGTGCACTCTTAGAAGGTGTGCCCTTGTTGGAGGAAGTATGCCATATATAATCAAGCCATGCCCAGTGTGGCAGTCACTTTTGCTGCCTGTGGATCAAGATGTAGAACTCTCAGCTCCTTCTCCAGCACCATGCCTGCCTACATGCCACCACGTTCCTGGTCATGACAATAGCAGACAAATCCTCTTAAACTGTAAGCCACCCTCAACTAAATGTCCTTTATAAGAGTTCCTGTGGTCATGGTGTCTGTTCACATNAGGACATTGACTAAGAAAATGGTGTTCATAGTTTTCACTTAGTATAGCTGTATAGAGAGAGGAAATGGATTAATATGTATGTAAGTACAGGATGAAATGCCTAATCCCTA
>NC_034601.1:8684586-8685768 GCF_900095145.1 Mus pahari | reverse complement strand
ATACACATGCGAAGGCATTCACTAGGAATTGGTGTCTGTTGAAGACTCACTTAAAACTGGGGTTTCCACTGTGCTTGAGGTGTGTGTGTGTGTGTGTGTGTGTGTGTGTGTGTGTGTGTATTTGATAGAGGGGTGCTTGATTTAAAAAGGCATAGCAAGCAGATGAACATAAAAACAAAGCTTTCATGTTTGTCGGAGGTAGATGGCACTGTCATCTCTCCAGTTTCCTCCCCATCTTTGACATGTCACAACTCCCAGATGTGAGTTATTGCTAAATTTTATTGTAGGTGTGAATCAAGAGTCTTTCACTACCATGGAACTCTGAACAAAGATGTCTTTTGCTTTAAAAAAAAATAGTGTTTTCTCAAACTTTAAAAAAAAAAAAAAAAAAAAAAAAGTGGTTTCTTTCTTCCTTAGAGTCCCTGAAGATGTCCACTCCATCTGTGCGTGTTCAAGGGTAGAGACTAAGTTCAGCTAGGATCCATTTCCTGTCCCCTCTTAAGAATCAGTTTTTAGGTATTAACACTAATATCTGGATCCACGGTTAAGATCATGTGATCCAATTCTAAGAAAGGGCAAAGTATCCACACTTTGGTCTTCCTTCTTCTTGAGTTTCATGTGTTTTGCAAACTGTATCTTGGGTATTCTAAGTTTCTGGGCTAATATCCACTTATCAGTGAGTGTATGTCATGTGAGTTCTTTTGTGATTGGGTTACCTTACTCAGGACGATACCCTCCAGATCCATCCATTTGCCCAAGAATTTCATAAATTCATTGTTTTTAATACCTGAGTAGTACTCCATTGTGTAAATGTACCACATTTTCTGTATCCATTCCTCTGTTGAGGAACATCTGGGTTCTTTCCAGCTTCTGGCTATTATAAATAGGGCAGCTATGAACATAGTGAAGCATGTGTTCTTATTACCAGTTGAAACATACGCCCTCAGCACCCTCAGCCTGGACTTTCCTGTTTCGATGAGGTGATAACTTCTCTCTTATCTACCTTAAAGTCAATCTGCCTTTACATTTTCACAACTTAGAGTGCACAAAGTCTTCACTGATGCACAGATCTTTACTTTCTTCCCTCATAAACTTCTTTTTTGAAAGTGAGAACCACATTTAAAATCAAGTCAGTCACTCCAATTGGTGTGATTGACTTTAACTGACGGCCCATCTGCCTTT
>NC_034601.1:8682178-8683237 GCF_900095145.1 Mus pahari | reverse complement strand
TCAGGCCTGCAAGCTCACTTGGAGACCCCACCATGCTGGAGTTCTGCAGAATAAAACCCTCTTTGCATTTAGATAGTATTTGAGTTTGGGGTATCTGTGGGGNATCAAGGACCCTTACAGTGTCTGGGTGAGTTTTTCAGTGGGAATGCAGGTGCTCTCAGATGGAGGTGTTGGATCCCCCTGGAGCTGGCATTGCTGGCAGNTGTGAACCATCAGACATGCATGGTCAGAACTGAACTTGAATCACTGCAGAGCCATCTCTCTGGCCATCTGGAGACGCAGGCAGCAGAATCTTGTGATGTACCTTCAGGATGAATAGAGGCTACTCAGGGTGTATTCTAGTGCCTTTGGCCGTGGTCCATAGCCTGTGAGCCACACAGCTTAAATAAAGAACCTTTAAACAGAAACACAAGATCAAAGGTGAGAACCGGTCGGCTGACAAAAATCTTGTGGGCAGAGGCCGAAGAGAACCATTTAGCGGTTACCTTTATTTTGCTAAAAACAGTGATTTGGGATTTGCTGACTGTAATCCTGTGCTCACCTTTTTTTGAGNATAACAGGAAATGGCCATGCACTGTATCAGATGTGGCCAGATAGCCACAGGGAAGTGAGGCAGAAGACACAGGAGGCAGCCTGCACTTAAGCACAGTAAAGTCAACAGCTTGAGCAAAGGGGGAGGAAGGAGATGCTGAAGCAGGGGCCTGGTGTAAGCAGGGGCGTGGCTTTTGCAGCTGAGGTGCTCTCAGTTGCTGCCAGCCCAGGATGTGAGCAAGTGGTGGAGGGAGAAGCAGGGGCATAGCGTTTGCATCAGTGAAGCTCTCAGCTGCTCCAGGCCCAGGAAGTGCGAAAGTGAGAGGCCTCAAGGTTGCAGAAGCAGCTTTTGAGACAATGTTTCCCTTGACCCTACGCTCCACCCTGCCACAGGGATCTGGAACTCACTGAGTCAGCTAGGCTGGCAGCCATCAAGGATATTATTCTGTCTCTACCTCCCCACTCCTGGGATTACAAGCGGGAGCCACCATATCAGACTTCCTGGGTTCTGAGGCTTGAACCCTGGTC
>NC_034601.1:8679360-8681609 GCF_900095145.1 Mus pahari | reverse complement strand
CAACAGTGGCTGGAGTCTTCTCTGGACACTTTCATATCCAGCCCCTCCCCATCCCCACATTAATCTTATAAGCCTGCTTTATCAGGGGTACCTTCTAATCATCATTTAACTGCGACTCTCAAAATATCCTGTTCATCACTAGGCTGGGCCCTTCTTAGTGTTCTCAAAGGAGCTTTGAGTTCAGATGAAATTCCAGCCAAACATCTTCCCAGAAAAATCCATCGCACTGACATATGGGAATGTATTTTTATCTTATTATCTGAATTCATCTTCATGGATGAATTACAGGCACCTATGCCCACATGGTGCTGAGTCAAGGAGACAGTAAGAAGTTTGTATTCCAGGTTCACGAGCTCCTTCTAGTTATGGGGAGAGGAAGGGAGAAGGATCTGTGGAGCACACATGTCTTCATTTATTTATCATTAATATTTATTGAATATTAAGANCTGAGTATCAAGTGATAGGCTCCCAAGACAAACACAGTGGTCACTGATGTGACAAGAGGGATGATACACTGGCTGAGATGTACACAGTGGAACCTGAGTCATTGGGAAACGAATGGATTTCCTCTTAGTTCTTGTAACTAATGAAGAAGATGAGAAGCAGGAGTGCTGGGTTGCTAATCACTGAGCTCATAGACTGAACCCATATAGATNTGGTTTGCAAATTCCAACTTTTTGAGACTTTGGCCTTCTCTGAGTCTTGGAGATTAATGTTGTCTTTCTCTTAAACACAAAGGAAGCTGNGATTCCCTCCACCTGAGTGGCATGTGGAGCAAACTCTACAGAAAGGCCAATGAAATGCTGGACTAGCCTTACCATGTTTTCTTGAGATTTTTTCATGGTCATCTATTACCCAGGGCAGGTTATTTGTCTTATTTTTATTTCCTGTTGTTAAGGGAAAAAGACTCCTGGTGACAGTCCATCACTGCGAGGAAGGTCAAGGCAGCAGAAAAAGCAGTGATCCTGCTTCATCTACAGATAAGAGCAGAGAGCAGTGGATTACTGCATGTATACTGTTGTGGGTCTCACTCAAGTTTNGGTTTTAGTAAATTAAAGGCTTTTTATAAGACTGTCCAGGACAAAACCAGAGGGAGTTTCTTAGATAAGGCCCTGGCTATTGTCAGCCAAAGGATTATAAAGTCAAAACACAAAATTATAATTTGNAGAAGCCAAATTAACTTCTATTCTGTCTTCTATTTTGTCTATTCTATTCTATTCTATTCTGCAAGCAAGGCTTGATTTTGTGTGACAGATGTCCGGCAGGTGCCTCAGTCATCCAAGCAAGTATTTCATACAAAATCAGAACTCAGCAGATAGCCTGTTGAATCTTGTGACCCATTACCNTGTAGGGATAGCTGAGGCAGTGAAAAAGTTTGCAACAATCAACATTTTTTTTTTTTTAAAGAATAGTCCAGCTGCACCAGGAAGTGGTCTATCTCAGGGCANCTGACAGGGTACATTCAAGGTAGGAGCAACTTCCTCCTGGTTTATACAAACTCAAATACAGTGGTTTGTGGTTTTTTGTTTTTGTTTTTTGTTNTTACAAGCCCAGCACAGTAAATATATCTTCTAGACATAATGTTCACCATCACACTGGCCAATGCTTTCGTCTGTTTATACATTCTTTTACACTCAGGATCCTCTGCTTCTAAAACAGTGCCACCTAAGATAAGTACATCTTTGCACTAAACAGGGTAATTCCCTACATACAACCCACAGGAAATCCANCCTGCACACTCCCTCATCAATGCTCTGTCCTGGGAGATCGTAGATTGTGTCCTGATGACAATTAAAACTATCCACCACACCATGTTATTCATAGACTTCTTTGGTATTTGAAGACTCCTGTTGTACANGATAATATACTCTCGCTCATACTCAGGCTTTCTCTCTGTGGAGAATTTAGGGCTTCACACACATTAGGCAAGTACTCTATCACTGAGCCCTTTCTGTAATTTNAATTTTTATTTTGAGGAGATGTCTTAAGGATGTTCTTGAAGTCTTCTTTTTGCCTAGGCTGGCTTTGAACTTGCAATCCTGCCTCANCCTTCCAAGAGCTTGCAGTTTCTGAGCACAGTTCTCTTGCTCTTTTAAATTAGCCTTTTTGTTCATTTGGGGTTGTTTGATCTCAGCCAACACTTTCATTATGTAATTTTCTGTTGTCATGACAAATACATGATAAAAACAAGCTAATGGAGAGATAGTGCTAATGTTCTTAAGCCCAGACCAAGGGCTAAGTTCACAGTA
>NC_034601.1:8639440-8678770 GCF_900095145.1 Mus pahari | reverse complement strand
CACCTTAGCAGTTCCAGATCTTAGTGTCAACCTGAGGTCTCACCCTTAGATGGAGCATTACTGGAAGTTCATGGCTTCTGAGAGAGGGAGAATCAGTTTTCTCCAGAATAGCTTGTCCAATCCCAAGTGTCTACATATGACAACACTAAATAGACTCACTAGGCTGTGTGTGTGTTTGTGTGTAGGCATGAGTGCATGCATGTGTAACAATAATTAAGAGGTTATGAGTTAGAGATGGAATATGTGGATGTGGGAGGGATGGAATAAGGGAAAAGAAAAAGATACAGATGCAGTGAACATGTCTGAGACTCTCAAACAAAAAATAACATGTAAAATTCCATATCAAAAGATGCTACAGCTTAATTTTTCCCATGAATTTATTAAATAAGGTACTCGAAGGTACCAATAAACCATGGATCATTTGCATATTCACAGATGTCACCTCTCCTATGTAATCTGTGTATAATTAGTTATGATAGTAGCAACTGGAGATATGCACCATATTATTCTCTTGTTCAGAGTAGGAGAGGTGTAAATGTTCCATTTATGGCTGAGCAGATACTTGTTCTCTGCACTTTGACTAGCTTCTCTGATGAGACTTGCAAGCTGCACTAACTAATCTATGGATAGTGATAATAACTTAGAGGGCAATTTGGTACTAGACCGGTTTAACAAAAGAATGACTGTAGATTCAGCCATAGGGCATGTGGGCTTCCCACATGTGGATTCTTGTCCAGATTCACAACATCAGGAATGCACTTCCTCCTGTGGAAAAGGCCTTACATCCAATGAAAAAGCAGTTTGGTTCCCTATATTATGTGTACCTCTGTTGCATCTGAGTGTGTCTTGCTGTAGTTGACAGAGCTCACAGCTGAGGGAGACTTGATTATAATCTCCACCGCAGTGTGGCCTTTCTAGTCTTCCCTGGTACTATGAAGGCTGCCAGTGGGAAGACAGCTTCCTGGACAGTATCATCCTGATTTCTCCATGTCCTGTGACTAAAGTGTGTGGTGTCTTCAGTGATAGTATCTATCAAGTTCTGGGGGGCAACCAAGAGCAGTGCCAAACATCTCTACCATTTTGGGGGTGTCCGGAACACCTCTTACCAACAATTCAGGATGAGATACCCCATATCTGACACTGGGTTTCTTGCTTTTTATTTGGAAATCTATTACTCTGGGAGGAGCTCTCCTCTGTGGAGGGCAACTTCAATTAAACATTGATGATGTTGTCAGTCTTTAGATAAATGTATTTCCTTGGTTTCCTTATCTGTAAAATGGCAACAGACACAAGCTTTCAAGATTGCTTGAGAATCATACATATACTTCTGTATAATACATACATATACACCCATACTCTACAAAGCCACTGTGATTCATTTAGTCAATTGATATGATTTGACCAATAAGATAAGGCATTCCTCTGCTAGAGGGGAAAGATGAAAGCACAAAGCTACAACACTCAGCAGACACTTTGACTCATAAGGATGGGTCATAGAATGCATGAGACAAGAGGAAGTATCTTCCATGAACATGTTCACTAAGTCACATCTCATTCTTTCCCGAAGCCATGTTCTCAGGTAATATGAATTTGATACCAGAAACTAGATGATTGAACTTACTGGAGAATCCAACTCAAGTTACTTTTAGTCACAGAGGGGATTCACAGACTCTCTTCTATTTGGGCTGGGGAATGTCCTAACCTACCTATGGTGAGAAGAAACATCCATGTCCCAACATCTACCACACACAAGGTAAGAACAGTTGTGCTAGTTGCTGGGAGTTCATCTTACTGCCCTCAGTTGTGAAAGTCGCATTCTACATAACTCTAGCTTAGGGAGAGAACTAAAATTGAGGGATTCAAAATCCAAAGCACCATCTCCATTGACTGTGCTTCAATTCCACAGCATTGAAAAGTTTAAAGAAAATAAATCAGGCCATTTTAAGTTGGGAATTGTGTTAGTCAGGTTCTCTAGAGTCACAGAACTTACGGATAGCTGATGACTTACAGTCTATAGTCCAACTCCCCAACAATGGTCAGCAGCAGCTGTGAATGGAAGTCCATGGATCTAGCAGTTGCTCAGTCCCACGAGGCAAGTAGGCAAAGAAGAGAGAATCTTCCTTCTTCCAATGTCTTTATGTAGGTCTTCAGCAGAAAGTGTGGCCAAGATTAAAGGTGTGCACCACCACGCCTGGATCTGGGACTTGCTTTTTCCCAGATGACCTTGAACTCAGAGATCTCGTTGCCTTAGTCTCCCAGAATCCATAGCCACTAGGCCTCAGGATCTCCATGCCAAGATCCAGGGCAGAAACTTGTATCTTCCAGCCTCAAGACCAGGATCACAGGTGAGCCTTCCAATTCTGGACTGTAGTTCATTCCAGATAGAGTCAAGTTGACAACCAGGAACAGTCACCACAGGAAGCATCCATATCAGGTACATCTCCCTTGAGAAGGTCTGGCTACTTCAAGGGGGACTGAGTGATGCTCCGAGGTGTTTTCCATATCCTCTCTGCCTTCTTCTTGTCTTATGCATTCTATGACACACCCTTACAAGTCAAAATAGCTGCTCAGAGTTGTGGCTTTGTGCTTCCTTGTCCTCAGGCTATCTGTAAATCAAAAGAGATCTTTCCCCTGTAACAGAGGAAATGTCTTACCTTATTGGTCAAATCATATCAATTGGCTAAATGTGTCACAGTGGCTTCCAAGAATGTGGACATTTGTTCGAGCCAGTTGGAGGCCACCTTGGAGATGTGGGCAAGGCTATGGATGCTACAAGGCTGTGGGCAATACTCAGCTCAAACTGAATTTAATCACCAGGAAGAAAGAGGTAGACACTTTTTCTTCTTCCTTTTAAACCTTTGAATTTCCCTAGAATAGAGTATCTTCCCCTGGAATACTTAAAGTTTCTGTCTTGTACCATTTTAAAGGACCTGGAACATATTAGATTTTAACAGTATTTACTTCTAATTCTTAGCAGTCCAGACTCATTTATTTTGTGTCACAAACAGATGAAGGTCAGCATTTACGTTGATTTCTTCCTCGATATCCCCATAATGATGGAAAGCGTGCTCAGCTGTAAGAAAGTTAATTGGCAGTAACTAAAGGTAACAGTTTGATGGCGACTCACAAGGTGGTCAGTCCTCAACCAGGGGGATGCAGGAAAATATTTGAGTTCAAATCCAGTTGCACCATTTCACATGCCTACATATAAACTAGCAGAAGATGGTGGAGTCATAACTGAACCTGAGACAGATAGTCTGCTCTTCCAGAGATTACTGTTTGAAGGTCAAAAGTCTCCCTCAGGCTCATGGATTTGAACCCTTGGACCCTAGATGGTGGTAGTGCTGCTTGGGAAAGCTGTGGAATCCCTGAGAGTGGAGCTTTGCTAGGGATAGCAGGTTATTACTGATGGAATGCTTTGAGAAGTTATAGCCTGCTCCCATCTCCTATTCACTCTGCTACCTGATCAGGAGTCTACTATGACCTAAGAGCCTCCTGCCCCTGTAGCCGTACCTTCTCTTCAATGCTGGTTTTATTCTCTCCAACTGTAGGACACAATAAACCTGTCTCTTGAGTTTCTTATTGGGTATTTTGTCACACAATAAACAAAGTAACTGATAACATGCCTCAGTTTCCATCTTAGAAGAGAAGGTGTTATAGGAGCTACTGCGTAGATCTGCTGGGGAGAACAGTACATTGAAATACACCTTGCAACGCTTGGCAAAGTAGGTTCAGGTATGTGTAGTCCAGTGAGTCACAAGCAGGGGTGACTTTGTCTCCTAAGGGCACTATCTAGAGACACCTTTGATTGACACCCTTGATAGAGGTGTGCAATGGTTTGTCATCTGGTGGGTAGAGGCTAGTAAACTAATATGTCCTAAGAATAGGCCAGCTCCCCAACAAAGGATTATTTGAACCCAGAGCATCACTAATGGGGTGGTTGAGAACTGCAGTATTCAGTAACCTCAACATGGCTGCCTTTTGATTCGGTGTGGACATTTACTTCCTGTGGTGAGTTGTTATCACGGGACAAAGGCCAATTGGCAGAAGAGAAAAGAGCCAGGCAGGCCTTGTGAAGTGGCCTTGGTTACACTCAATCAAAACAGACTGTTAAAAACACAAGGCTTAAAAATAACTTGTTATTTTAAAACACTCCGGCCTTTCCTCCCTGTGAGCCTGTCTTTCTAAAGCTGAGCTAAATTCAAATATGAACACATCAATCACAGCCCTAAGCAACTTATCATTGATCTTATCTTTACTTTATCTCTCTGCAAACTGGCAGTGATAATAGGTTTATCTGTTTTCGCTGTTACAAAGGACGAAATGAGCTAAGGCAGCCAAAACCTTATGTGGCAGTGCTGGGGACCCTCAACTATGTGCAAGTATTGATGACTCCAGCTTAGTGGTTGTTAGCACTTGTGCACCATCAGGACACCTGGCCTTTCCACTTTCACCGGGACCTAAGCACATAAAGAGCATTCACAGGAAGATGGCCTCAACCCCAAAGCCAAAGGAATCCCAAATGGAAGGATCCAGTTAATACTGATCCAGAGATTCTGAAGAGTGGCCTGTGAGATTCTTCCTGTGAGTACTTCCTGAATTTCAAGAGCACAAACCCAGCTCCCCGTGGAGTGTGAATTCATGCTGTCTTCTTTGCAGAGATGAGTACCAGACCTCTGGTTTCATTCTGAGCAGTCTGCACCTGGTTTTCCTGACTACTTCACTTATTCCACTACAGCTGATCTTCGGTTTCATAGTGGAAAAGCACAGAGTGGAAGGAAAGTGCAGCCACAGTCCCTGTACTAAACATGTTCTTCATGACATGCTAATTCTCCCAGTGACATGAAAGCCCCCTAGTGTGTGCATTTATGCATGTGAATGCTCTGTGTGGGAGGGTGCGTGTTGGATGAGTGTTTCTGATTTCTTATGCACACGAGTATATATGTTCACACATCCACCCAGTTTGCAACCCTGTGGTGTGTATTTGGGCTGTCCCATGTCATTTCATGCGTGTGAATCTAAGGATGTATATACATCAACCTGCTTGTATGTCAATTGTTATACAAATGTGAGTTATGTGTACACAGATGGTTTCCTATTTGAGCTTATATAAGTGTGTGAGGTCATGAATGAGCTAACCTGCTTATGTGTGATTACTACTGTGCTCAGAGCATAAGAATCCTCATGCATGTGCTTGTCAGTATGCATGAATATAATATCTATGCATTTACTGAAGATGGGAACTTGAACCCCTGTTGGGGCATCTGTGTTTTTAATGACAAATATGTTTAGTGTTCACCTACTATATGTTTGTGTGCTTGTAGGGACACATGTGTAAATGTGTGAATGCATGTATCTGTGCACCAGGGAAGGAGGAACAGAGATTTTCAGATGTTTGTCTTTGAGCCATTACTTCTTAGGCCAAATGTGTCCTCCCCCCAAGCCATGTTGGAAAAGCAGCAAGGATGAAGACCATGTGAACTCTGAGAGAAACAGATCTTACTAGTGAATTCATCCCTCCTCAGTGTCTCACACTGAATGCTTATTGGTATCTTTAGAATGAGGTCTTTCTGTAAGGTAGGAAGGAAGCTGTAGACGCCTGCCTCGCCATCAAGGAAGGCGCCATACAACAGGATTCTTGTGCACATGTTTATTAGGAGAGCTTGATTGCTGTGGCAAAAGACCCTGAGCCCGAAAACTGGTGCTGCTTATATATGCTTAGGATAGGCGTGGAGCCTCCTGATTGGATATGCCATCAGAACCTCATTAACATGCTCTGGGGCGAACAGTGGCTCAGCGGATACCTGAATGCACATGCGCACATTGCTTGTTTATCAAGAAAGCATGCAGGAAGTCGGCGCCATCTTGTAATGGCGAAGTACCTGGCTTCCCACAGAAGCTATTTTCGAGTGCTCCCTTCTCAGAGAGGCCCAGAGTCACTGAAGCCAGATTCTTACCCACAGGATTTTGCCTTGTTTACATTCAGAAAAACCACATATCCTAAAGATTGTGCTGGAAATCACCAGCTTGACTCTGTGTTTGCTGATCCATGTATAAGGCTTGCCACCAGACAGATCTTGCTGAAGCAGGTAACTCGGTGCATTTGAACTATGTTTTTAGGAAGGTCTAGTTGTAGAGGCTTGGAATGGGCAAACACATTTACCTCCTAGTTTATATTACACAGATGAGAAAACTGAAGGCTGGAAATCTGCCAGAGACTGGAGCTACAACTATGGATGTGGTGGATGCGGTTGCCATGGAGCTTAACAATTATGGAGGAAGGTATGAATGCCTGACCTCTCTTCTCTGGTCCAGCTATGCTGACTTCTTTCTGTTTCCACTGGGGATCTACATGTGCTACTCTCTCTCCCTGCTCTGCTCTGACTTTTCCTGTGATTCATTTTTTTCCTCATCACTTTCAGTCGACGCCAATCCTTTTTTATAGGCCATCTTTTATACACCATTCAAATCATTTCTCACCCCACAGTCTTTTCCTGGGAGGTGAGCCTGTTTCAGTGCCCTTTACCTGAGATGGCTAATTTGATACCAACTGGATAGCCACTGAAGCATCATTTCTCAATGTGTTTGTGAGCTTTATCCAAAAGAGATTAGACTTTGGGTCAATAAACAGGGTAAAGAACTCTTCTAGCCCATGTAGGTACTCATATGACAGTCCACTGAGAACATGACTAGAATAGGAAGGTAATTTGTTTTGTCCTGTGATGTTTCACATATGTGCATCTCAGGACTGATACATCCACCTGTATGTATGTATGTATGTATGTATGTATGCATGTATTACATACATAATTATTTCTTTTCTTGAGATGCAGCTAATAATAAGTCAGTTGTTCCCATCCTTAGATGGCAGAACTCATTTTCAGTTCTGATTTATGGTGTGGGTACAAAAGTAAGAGATCTAGGATAGGTCAGAGCTCCAAGTATCCCTATGACAGGCCGCAGCATAACAATTCATCTTGGTTAGTCTGGGGAACCATAGGAGCGACACACGAATGTACTGGAGAAATGGGAACTACAAGTGACAGCTGTGTTTGAAACAGACACTTCCAAGACTAGCTGTTTCCCTCTTAGGGGAAGGGAAGAACTATTAACATGTCTCTAGCATCTGGGAGAGTGGCTATGGCAACACGGATGTTCTCTAGGAAAGCAGGCAGTACTATGGATTCAAGTAGATGGTGAAGTCACTTCTCTGGATTGCTGTTCTCCATGTGTGTTGTCTTGGACAGAGTATTCAGTTTCTTTGACTGTTTTCTCAGTGACAAAATTGAGGAAGGTATCATTTACATTGCAGAGTCATTCTGAAGCGGAACATGAAAAACAAACACATAGCATGTGGCTTAAGGCCCAGCACTGGCTAGGTCTTTTACTAGGTGTCATTAGTGCTATTGTGATGACAGAGAAAGTTAGGAGGAGGAGGAAGAGGATGTGGTGATGATGGTGGTGATGATGATGATGATGATGATGATGGTAGTGATGATGATAATGTGGTGGGGATGCAATGATGACAGGAATTACAACCGAAAGTGCTAATTTGCTGACTGTATCAGTCTTCTATCATGAAGGGCATCAAAGTCACATCTTAAAATATGGCAGCCATGAGAGGCTGAGACAGGGTGATTTCTGAAAGTTTAAGGCCAGTCCAGACTACTTAAGCAAGACCATCTCAAAACAAGCAAGCAAACACACACATCTGTCCTAAATTTGTTCCTTTCCATAGTGGCTGGTGAAAGAAGTCCCAGCTAGGACATTAGTGCTCTGGTCACAGTTGTGTCAGCTCCTCTGATATGCAGCCTCCTTGAAAAGTTCTGGAGATGGAAATAGCAAAGGGGCTATGGCCAGTGATGCTGTGAGAGGGGCGGGCATCACAGCACTCAGGGTGAGCTCTCGGTTGTGCTGGCAAAGTCCAGCTTTACACTGGTAGGCTGAGGATTGTCTTAGTGTTTCCATTGCTGTGAGGAGACACCATGACCACAGCAACTCTTATGAAGGTGAGCATTTAATTGGGGCTGACTTACGGTTCAGAGGTTAAGTTCATTATCACCAGGGCAAGAATGTCTCAGCATCCAGGCAGACATGATGCTGGAGTTGCTAAGAGTTGTGCCACCTTGATCCACAGGCAGCAGCAGTGACTGTGTGGCACACTGGGCATAGCTCAAGCATATGAAACCTCAAAGCCTGTCCCCACAGTAACACACTGTCTTCAAAAAGGCCACATCTGCTAACGTACTGCCACTGTCTATGGGCCAAGCATTCAAGCATTTGAGTGCATGGGGGCCATTCCTATTCAAACCAGCATAGGTGGCTTGAGTTGCCTTTTCTACTCGTGCTGAACCTCAGTTTGCTCAACAGTAAAATGGGCACCAGAATGAAGCTACAGTTGAGTCACTCACATATCTGCTGCATGCCTTTCATGACAGCTCCCCACGTGGCAACTGGTAGAGTGTAGGCACTTACTATACTTAGGCAATGAACAAACTGGCAAAGTGTTGGCAGTTGCTATGCAACAGTAAGATGGTATGGGCAGAAGCATTGCAATTAGACAGCCTGGGCTAAAATTGCCTTAGTGCTGCTGTTAAGTTGGTAGTGTGTGTGTGTGTGTGTGTGTGTGTGTGTGTGTGTGTACATGGATTGCTTTCATGGTCTAAATAGCTGCCGAGAAGCATCCAAGAAGCGTCTTTGATCAGGAGGGGCTTACTTTGAGCTTGCAGTTTGAGGTCACACAGTCTATTGCTACAGGGGAGACATCTGGCCATACTTATTACAGAGCACACAGGAAGCAGACAGTGAATAGGAAGTGGGCGGGGCTATAAAACCTGAAATCCTCCAACCTCCCCTGTGACTCACTTTTCAGTAAGGTTCCAGCTTCTAAAACAGCTATCGCATCAACCTTAGAGCAGGGCTCATGAAAGGTCAGCTTCCAACGTTCTGCCAAGGTTCCCTCTGGGTATTGAATTCTTTCTCAGTGCTGCTGGGATCTCCTCTCAAGCAGTCTACAGCTAGTATAGTGTTCTTTCTCCCTCCCTCCCTCCCTCCCTCTCTCCCTCCCTCTCTCCCTCCCTCCCTTCCTTCCTTCCTTCCTTCCTTCCTTCCTTCCTTCCTTCCTTCCTTCCTTCTTTCTGTCTTTCCTTCTCTCTTTCTTTTTCATTTTAATTCTCCAAAAGATTGCATTATCAAAGTCTTTGTATGGAGTTGTAGTTGCCACCCTTGGATGTTCTGTAACTTGGTGAATGGAAGTGCTCTCACAGTGATCTCTTCAGTAATTACTTGTGTAAACTGTGTGTTTCCATAAGTGAAACTCCACTGTGTGGGGGGTAGTTTATAAAGATCTATGATTTGTGATAGCTTTTCCATATTGTTTCTAGGTTTCTGTTTTTCCTCATTAGAATGCTGTCACCCCCCACACCCCACTTCAGTCCACATCACTGTTTAGTCTAGAAGGCAAGAACACACAGCGAAGTTGGGAAGGAAGCTTCCTACAGATATAGACAAACTTGAAACCCCCCCCTTTTTTTTTGCCAAAGACAATAATTGTAACTGTAGTTTGTGAAACATATTTTCTGACAGTATCTAAGATGTGATTTATGAAATGGTTGTGGTGAGTTTTTTTTTACTTCAAGAGTCTAGTAATAACACCATTTTTCTCTTGTGGCCAGCAACTTTCCTCTTACATATTTATAAAAGCCCAGCAGAGGGGCAAGGACAGCCTTGTGTCTTTTGCTATCAGAGGGTATTCCATTACTGTGCCATTCGAGAGACAAGGTATGCCTTCTGCTTTGAGGAGTTACAGAGAGGGGGGAGGGGGAGGGAGATAGAGGGAGAGAGAGAGGCAGATGGAGGGAGGGAGGGAGGGAGGGAGAGAAGGAGGGAGGGAGGGAGGCCTTTTAGGGATATGCATCATGTGCAGCTTCAGCTGCCCCAGCAAGTGCTTTGTGCTTTTCTTTTCCCACTGTTTCTTCTGCAGTAGAAAACAAACAAAGCCACCAGGAAAGAAGAGCACCTTTCAACTGAGCAGAGGGAGGCTGAGGCAGGGAGAGGGCTTTGAACCTGAAACCAGCCTGGGCCACAGAGCAAGTTCCCAGGCAGCCCAGCCTGTAGAGTGAGACCCTGTCTGGACAGACAGACAGACAGACAGACACATACACACACACACACACACACACACACACACCAGAAAAACAAAGAAACAAAACAAAACAAACTGCCAATCAGCATACAGGATTTGGACAATCCCAAACTCAAAGATGTTTGAAATAAACTTTAGAGATTCTGTAACCTAATGTATGTTTCTATTTACATGGGTAGTAGTAATCCATTTTCTACATGTGGCGAAAGCTCAGCGGTTCATCTTGTCAACCAGATTGGATTGAGCGCTATCCAGGAGATTAACAAAGCACAGCCTTGAATGTGTCTCGGAGGGTTTCGAAGAGGTGATTAGATAATGAAGACTCTGGCCTGGTCAACAGTCTCCACAGCCTGTTGAGAGATGGTTGAACTGTGAGGTGTCTGTGTGAAGGAAGTGTGTGTCTCAGAGATGTAGGTGCCTTTCAGTGTGTAACCCCTTCTTCCTCTTCTCTACTTACTCAGGGCTGAGTAGTTGGGAGTTTTCCCCTTAGGGTCAACTGCCCTTTATCTCTCTGTACTAGATCACCATGGAGTCAGCTGACCACCCGTGGACTGAAACCTCTGGAAGCATGAGCTGAGTTGTAGTCTCCTTTTAAGTAATTCCTCCCATGTATTTGTACAACAATACAAATTCAAATGGAGAAGGGAGAGAAAGAAGCCAGCTCAGGCTAGTGAGCAGCCTTGAAGCACGCAAGCATTCAGAGATTCATATACAGAGAAAAATCAGCAACACATGCACATGCGCACGCACAGAGAGGTGGCGGCGGCGGGGGGGGGGGTGTGGATAATGAGAGAGAGACACTGAGAATCAGAGACAGACAGAGACAGAAAAACAGACGGAGGAGAGAGAGGAGGAAGAGACAGAGACACACAGAGACAGACAGAGAGGATGGTAGGAAGGGAGGGGGGGCAGAGAAGCACAAAAGTGAGCGACAGCATAACTATGGTTATGGAAGTGCTCCACCGAGAGCAGAGCCCTAGCAGGGAGGGAGGAGGACAAGTGCAGCGGGAGTGCCCTGGTGGACACAGGAGGAATGGTAGGACTTGCCCTGTGATGAGGAATTACCCTTCCATGGAAGTTGGATGGTGAGACAGTTCCTAGCACTGCTATTCTATCACAAAACAAAAGAGAAAATTCACCATTTTCTAAGGATAAAGAAGAGGCATTGGAGGCTAGGAGAGATGTTTAATAATTTTTCTTGGAAAAACAGAAAAGGCAAACTTTCAGAGAAACACAGCAGTATTTTTTCTGCATAAATCTATGCTTTTAAGTTAAATTGAGGTCTGTTAGCATGGAACATATTTTCTTTGACAGTGCTGGCCTTCAGAATGCATGATTTAGACTGGCCTTGGCTTGGCTGGAGGAACAAATTAGGAAGAGAAGTAAGAAAATCCATGGCATTCTCCAAATGAAATGATGGAGTTCTTAGCTACTTGAAGAAAGCAGCAAATTTAGAGAACAGAGATTGCTATTGGGGAGTGACAGGAAACATTCACAAGAGCTCTCTTGGAGTGACCGAATCTGGGAGTCCACAAAAGGTGAATTATAAGGACAAGAGGGTGTTTGGAGAAGGGGATGCTTAAGTTTGAGGTTTTGAATTTAGGGCAGAATAAAGAGAGAAACCATGCAAACTGGGTGGAAGTAGGGCAGAATAGACTAATGGAGCTGCAGGGGTGCTGAGATGAATGGATACTCTGAGGGAGAAGGTCACAGGAAGGAGGCAGAAACCCTGGTGAAAAGCATGCTTCATGTGGTAGAATATTCAGTGAATGGGAGAGACCATGAGAAGCCTGAAAAGAAAGGGCTTTGTGTACTCAGGATTGGCAAGAAGATTGGGCAGGTAAAGTGTTTGCCGTGCAAGCACGAAGACCTGAGTGGGATCTCTAAAACACTCTAAAGCTCTCCAAATCTCTAAATCTAAGATGGGTTTGGTGGCCTGTGTTTGCAATCCATGTGCTGAGGAGGTGGAGTCAGGTGAGTCCCAGCCAGCTTAGTCTATTTGGCGAACCTCAGCATGCACATATGTAGTCACATGCACACCCTCCTCACATTCACACATGTGAACACACAACTCACATATGCACATACATATATGACATGCTCACACATATGCATACGCAAACACATCCACATGCACGCGCGCACACACACACACACACACACACAACTTTGGCATGGGCTTGAAAGTTTGGATCCAGGAAGGAAAGAAGACATAGTTCAGAAGCACCCATTAGACATACAGTGAGCATTTTCCCAATTCAGAAAAAAATATTTGTTATATATATGTATATATATATATATATATATATATATATATATATATATATATACAAATACTCATATATACAGACACACAGAGGTATGTGTTGCATAGTGATCCTATGGTTAAAAGCAAAACACATATATGATGGTGGTCTTGTAAGATTCTATCTTGTAAGATATCATGACTGTCTCAGTTTGTATATGTACACCCTATGAAACTTACACAATAATGAAATCTACCAACATGTTTCTTAAAACATATCCTGGTGTATTATGGAGTATGTGTATACATGTATGTTCATATACAGCTACATATCTATAAATAAAATTACCCCATTCTGTATGCTCTGTGAGCTTAGACAACCGACCCAAGTCCTTGGGCAACCGCCCAGCTCAGGTGATCTGCTTGACTTTGAAGCTTGTCTAGGTCACCATGACTGACATGCCCTGTTAGGTACTACAAGGGTCCTCCTTAGTCCTGGCATGTAGCTTCCTCCTTCAAAGGTCATCACCCGAGGTCATCCAGAAGGAACTGTGGGTCTGGATCTTTCATCCGTTGCACAGTGGGCTCATCCCAGAATCCTTGACCTTTGCCCTCAAGGTTAATAAGTCGTATAGTAGGGAATTCACCCTTGAGATCTCCTCCCTCCAGATTCTATTCAGAGCAGGGATAAGTCAGTAAAGACAGCTGGCTTCAATCTTCCTGGTGCCTACAGGGAGATAATGAGTCAAATTGGCTCTACTTAAGGAATGAAACCTGGAAGGGAATTATCATATGTTCCTCAGTGAGGACAGCAGAAAAGGGGGTTTAAATTAAAGTGATAACTACCGATGTGGTTGGCATTCACTCCATCTCCCAAAGTCTCTCTTCCTCTTTATGTCCTCCCTGAATGAGACAGAGCAGACAAATGAGGGAGGGCAAGGCAATCCTCTAGCCTTGTGATGCTCCTCTTCAGCAGCTCCCCGAGGGCTCTGTGCAGCTACCAAATTCGCAAGTTCTCAGAGTAATCCTCAGGATAGGGATGACCCCTTCTGTGTGTGTGTGTGTGTGTGTGTGTGTGTGTGTGTGTGTGTTCACGTGCAAAGGTGTGGATGAATCTGTAAGAATTTGTGGAGAACAGAGGTCAATTTCAGATGTCATCTTTAGATGTCATCTCTTTTTTTTTTTTTTTTTTTCGTTTTTCGAGACAGGGTTTCTCTGTGTAGTCCTGGCTGTCCTGGAACTCACTCTGTAGACCAGGCTTGTCCTGAACTCAGAAATCCGCCTGCTTCTGCCTTTTGAGTGCTGGGATTAAAGGCGTGCGCCAGCATGCCTGGCTCAAAGCATCACAGTAGCCAGACAAGTGATGCAGCCGCTGATACTGGGACTGGGATCCATCTACCCTTTTTTAAAGGTTTATTTATTCTATGTCTGGATACACTGTCACTGTCTTCAGAAACACCAGAAAAGGGCATTGGATCCCATTACAGTTGTTTATGAGTCACCATGTGGTTGCTGGGAATTAAACTCAGGACCCCTGGAAGAGCAGTCAGTGCTCTTAACCACTAAGCCCACTCCCTACCTGTTTGTTTGTTTGTTTGTTTTTAAGTTTTTTTTGAATTTGTCCAATGAATTTGGATCATATTCATTCCCCCAACTTCTCCCAGAAAAATTTCCCATTTCTTACACACCCAACTTGGCGTCTTCCTTATTTGCTTGAATCTACTAAGTCCAATTTGTACTGCTCATGTATTCTTCGATATGTAGCCCTCCACTGGATCAGGTGTTGCACTTTGAAAAAATACCAACTCTACCCCAGCAGATATCTATTGCTGATGGTTCCCTGGTAGTGCTTTGAGTCCATTTCCTCTATTCATACTGGGATTTTGTCTGACTTAAATTCGCACAGGTCGTGTGCATGCTGTGTGAGTTCGTATGTGTGACTGTGATATAGTCAGAAGATACTGTCTCTTTGTGACCACTGCTGCTTGCTTTTTAGGCTTGTAAATTCTTTCTATCCCTTCCACAATGATCTATGAGCTGCTTTGGGAGAACAGGAAGAGCATATATATCTATGGAGAGAAGGGGGAGAAGGGAGTTGTGAGTGCTGGTGTTATTTGCCATCTAGTACAAATAGATGTTTCCTCTGATAAAGGTTGAACAATGAATCAGTCTATGATGAGTCATTAGGAATTGGTTTGATTTTATGTTCATTTAGCAACATAACAGTTGTAGAGTCTTCCCTAGGGCCTATGAACTGTTTATCCACTGGTCCATGATCCAAGTGTGGTGCCAGGTCTAGATGTTGCCTCTGGAGTGGGAGTTAAATCCAATCAGAGAGTGGTTACTGACTGCCCTGATGTTCCTGACACTGTTGCACCAATGCATATGTCTTGCCAGGTCAGTCATTATTAAGGCTGTCAGGGTTCAGAGTTGCATTACACTATGATTCCTCTCTACACTAGTGTTATTCATAGCACCTTCCAGAACTGTGGAAGTTATCCCATAGGGTTGAGGCCTCCACATCAGTACCAGCTTGGTTTTTCCATGTTCTCTGACTCAAGTACACAATGCCTTCAGCAATATATAGCCGTACTGTTCCATTCTGGAGAGTAACCAATAGGATTGACAATAGCCTGCAATATTTGGAAGTGTCTATGGAATCTCAATGGCCAGAAATTCCAAAAGAGAATAATCTATTCCTGTTACTAGGATTATCTGTTAATCTCTGGTGCCTATTGTCCCCTCATAGAGAAATTTAATCTCCCTCTGTCTCTCTCTCTGACTCTCTCTGTGTCTCTCTGTCTCTGTCTCTCTTCCCTATCTATCATCTATCTATCTATCTATCTATCTATCTATCTATCTATCTATCTATCTATCTATCATCTACCTATCTATCTATCTATCATCTATCTATCTATCTATCTATCTATCTATCTATCATTTATCTATGTATCCATCCACCATCTCTCTATTTCTCATCTACCCATCAAGAAGCTTCTACAGTATTAGGTTTCTATATAACTTTTTGATGGTTTTTAGTGGTACTTATTCTTCCTCTACCCTACCCTCCTACCGCCACCACCACATTTCTGTCTCTTTATTCCCTTTTAAGCCATTACACCACTCTCTTGAAAACACCCACCCACCAAGGCTCCACACTAATTTCTTCATCTTTTGGGTTATTCCAATGAAGTAGACATATTTGAAGATTCCAAGCGAACATCCATTGTAGTCACAGTTTGGAACTCATGGATCCCACTAAGCTAAGGAACCCCAGAACCTGCGTATATCCACCTCCCCAACACTGAGATTGCTAGTGCATATCACCACGTGGTCTGGGTATTCTTTTCTTTAAAGTGGGTTCTGGGGATCCAAATCAAGTACTCATTCTTGTCTAGCAGGAACTTTGATTAGCTGTCCCGTCTCCCCAGCCCTCTTGCCTCTAGTTTAAGGGTAGGCAATTTAGGGTCAGTGTGATGTTGCATCTTACTCGGTCATACAAGCACTCCTGACTCTTAACTCGCACATACCCCTTCTGCTTTTTGCTTAGTGCTTCCTCAGAGGCCTTGTTCACTCGCATTGGCTTTACTCAGCAGGAAGGAAGCCAATCAGCGCTCCTCATGGTCTTCCTCTCTTTTTGTCACTAATCTGGTGCTGGGCTGCTGGGTTTATCTCTCACCTGTCAGCTGTGAGTCCTTAGGGAAATGACTCGGTCCCTCCATACCTCATTTTCCCCATCTGGAAGATTGGGATCATTATAACTTTTATCTTATGAGGCCGTTGAGAAGATTAAATAATTTAAATATGCTAAGCATTTACAACTGTGGCTGGCACAGAGGAAGTGGTCGATGTTATTTTTGTAGCTTGTGGCACTTGTTTTTATTGGGAGTAGCTATGCCACTAGTAATGATGGTTATCATGATGAAGGCGCCAATGGTAAGATATAATCATTTGTTTTGCCTTTACTGGGGTGCCAGGGTTGACTGGGACAAGTGATTTAACACGTGTAGTATCGTAATTAACCCTCATCAGCTAGGATACTTTTGGATGCAATGACAGAAATTGCAACTCCAGCTGGTTTAAATGACAGGTCATTTATTATTGCCTGGAACAGGAAACTCAGACTAAGGCAGGTTTCAATACGGGTTGATTGAGGGGATAAATGGTGACATAAGTACCCGGACTCTTTGATGCGTCTCCTCTACATTACTTGGCTGTTCGCTTCATCCATAGGCTGTTCTTAAGTAGTCCAAGGCACCAGAGGCAGGGTAGACAAGCAGAAATGGGTAAGAGATACCTGGAAGAAGAAACAAAAATGCTCCCAGAAGTTCTAAGCACACAGCAGGCCTTGTCTCATTGGCCAGAGTAGTGTCCTACGACACTGGCCAGAGCAGAGACATCTCTGAGATAGTGGACTGAATGGTATTTCCTCCTCCATGCCATTCACATTAGCTTTGGAGCTGAGGGGTCCTGGATAGTAAACTTTTACTCTTGTGCAGAATGAAGAGAATCTGGGTGAGTGAGAGCCAAGGCCTACCTCATACAGGTGTTGTCCATGCCTTTGGACATGGACAAAGAAGGAGAAAGAATTTGAAAAGAGAATGACGTCATAGCTTCATCAATGCCAAAATGGCACTCCCAGCCAACCCTATCTGGTCACGGAGTACATGTTTTTCTGGGCCACACTGAAACTGGATGTTTGGGACAGTAGATGTGCCCAGTTTCACTGAACATATACAGCATTGTAAGTATAGTGTAGGTCTATCATAACAAGCTTAATTATTCAACCTATTTGTGTGTATGGGTGCATATGCACATATACATGTGAATGCCAAAGTATAGCTTGTAGCTTTGTTTCTCAGGTACAATCCACAATTTCTTTTCTGAGAGAGTCTCCCAGTAGCTTAGAGTGGCTCTGTAGTCTAGATGAGCTGGCTGGTGAGCCACAGGGTCGCACAACCTCTGCATTTGAAGAGCTGTATTACTATGCATGCCAACACAAATGACATTTTTTTTATGTTAGTGCTGGGGATTGAACTCTTGAACTTAAGCGTGTGCAGTAAGCACGTCACAAACTGAGCCATCTCCCAGCCCATGTTCATCAACTCAATGAATTAGGCATTTTTAAGAGATAAGCTGAGGTTCATGAAGAAACTTTGACAGACTGGAAACCACTGACCTAGCAAACCCCAACCTTGAATCCAGGTTTGTCTACTTTCAAAGCCCCAACTTTTTCTATGATCTCCCCACAAAATAGAATGTCCTCACATCCCTATATTTTGGGGGAGCCAGATGAGGAAAACTGAAACTTTTAATGAGGATCCTGATGCATTTCAACTCAGTGACCCAGTTTGCTTCTTCTTCTTTTTTATCAAATTATTTTTATTTTAGAATGAGGCACTTTCAAAGCACATGCCCTAGTAAACTGTTTCCTCTTCTGTGCCCAGAGTTCTGTGACCTGCTCTGCCCACCTGCCTCCACTCAACACTTTGAGGATAAAACATCCTAATTGGCTGCTCTGATGCCCCCTGGAATGCGTGGAGTCAGGAGTGTAGAAATGCTCTCTTTGGGTGACAGGATGGTAAATATCCTCTTCTCCCACAGCCACAAGCAAGAAGAGGGTGATTTTGATTGCATGAAACCCAGGCCATGCCCCGTCTTGGGTGGCACGCCCTCAGAAATCCCCTCTGTGCTTTCCCATATCACTTCTAAATCAAACCCAGGGATGGGGGTTGTGATGAGTGGGTGACCCCACAAAGTGCCACATGCTAGACTAGTATTTAATTTTCACAGATCAAACCCTGTGATTCGCAGAAGTAAAATACTTGTCGAGATGCCACGGCTATTATGTGTAATCTTGGAGCTGACCTGCATCTAAGCCTAAATCCTGTGCTTTCTCAGTAGTAAGTTTTGGATTGGTGGTCAACACTTTTATACCTTCTAAGCACCTTCCTCATACTGCACACACCGTCATATTATGTTATTTGTATTTCTGGTGATGGATATCTACTCAATTAACATGAGAAAAAGAGTTCAAGGGCAGAAGTTGAGTTCCATGGAGACTTTCTCTTCACCAGTTACATGAGCTACATGACTGACTCATCCTTCATAGCCACTGTAGAGTAGCTTCTGTATTTCTCTTTACCCAAGAACATCACCAACTGTACTTGACCTTTGCTGTGTACTAAGGGACACTAGCCATGTGATTATGCACAGGAGGTTTGGTTTTCTGTTTTCTTTTCCCCATCTCTTTCCCCTCTTCTTCCTGCTCTGCTAGTTCTATGTTTTCAGAAAAGAGAATAATCACACTCACAGATGATCTGTATCTAGCCCTTAGTCTATTGAAGTGTCTCTACAGGTTGAGGAGAAATAGTGTACCAAATGGCAGCTCTTGCTATTCTTCTTATGTTGGTGGTGTGCTCCAAAATAATGAAGGCACATTCTAGAAGGAAACTCACAGCTCTCTTCTCCGAAGCAGATTATAATATAATAATAGATACTTATTCTGAGGACCCAGTGAATTACATATAAAACAACAGCATTTGTCAACAAACACGAGTGCCCAGTGAATGTTCAACGTTGCCATTTAGTCCCTCCTTTGAAGCTTGAGATGCAAAACCAAATAAATAGAAAAGCCAAAGCCAGTTCAGGAGCTCAGGGGGCCATAGTGAAAGGTGAGGTCACAGGGTTATTAGAACAGAAGAAACTGTGCATTTTGGTAACAGAAAACTTCAAGTACTGCAGGTTTTTTCTCCATCATCAAAACAATGTTGTTAATCGACGATGTGGATTATGGTTAGCTGAGGTGCTTGGAAGCTACTGATGCATTAGCCTCATATCCTTGGCTTGGTCCCACTCTTCTGGGATATGTGTTCATACAGTAAGTTTTCAAAAAGCTTTTGGGGTGAGTTAAATTTCACACAGAGGAGAAATGCTGGTTCAAAATGAGCTTCTCTCCTGGGGACCTGAGATGTGTCCATGAAGATATAGTAGCCACAGGGCAACTATCATCATCAGCGGGGGGGGGGGGGGAACACAGTGAAGGCAAGTTTGCCTCAGACACTAGCAAGCCTCTGATGTGTTCCTTGGGAAGTGCTGACCTGAAGCCACTAATGGGCTCTTCTGGAGTGGGACCCACTCTGAGTGCTAAGGATTCACTTCCTGGCTCCAATGGGCTCAGACAGTTCACTTCATCATCTTCCACTGCACACACCCTAACGTGTTAGGGGCAGCTCCGAGATGAGAGGGGATTGCAGGTCCTTGTGGATAGAAGAGCAGGAGGAGAATTCAAGCTTGCTGCCCTAATTTGCACCAGAGGGAGCCACTTTAGTCCCACTGACCTTTCACTTTCTAGACAGTTACGACAACGGCCCTGCCTAGTTCTAGGTGATCACAGCCCTTTGAGTTTGTATAACACGCTACAGCTTCCAAGACTCCCTGACAAGTATTTCAGTCTTCAGCAAAGTGTGATCGCATACACCGCAGGCGGTACAAATGCACGTACGCGGTTCATGGAATTGTTTAGTTACCTTAATGCATGTTAGAGAAGACTTAATTAGCAAGTGAAAAATCATGATTTCACAGGTATTATTTCTTATGATTAGGTGGTGATTATCTGTTTAGTGAGTAGATTTAAAATGAAGACTGATTTCAAGGAGGTGACTATATGGTCAGAAGATGTGTTTGACAATAGCTGCACAAAATTAGGAAAACACCATTTGTTGTTATTATTGTTGTTGTTCTTACCAACCATGAAGAGTCGTGGAGCTGGAGAGATGGCTCACTAGTGCAAAGTGCTTAGCCTCTGCTCTTCCACAAGACCAGAACTTGCCTCTGAGCACCCAAATCAGTAACTACCTAGAGCTACCGGTTGTGGTTAGGACTTGTGTGGGTCCAAGAGCCCTTTCACAGGGGACACATACCAGATATCCTGCATATCAGATATTTATATTATAAGTCATAAAAGTAGGAAAATTACACTTACAACTTGGCTACAAAATAATATCATGATTGGGGGTCACCACAACATGAGGAACTGTATCAAAGGGTCACAACATTAGGAAGTGAAGAATCACTGTTATAAGGGATCTGACAGTTTTTTCTAATCTTTAAGGTACTTGTGTATATGTATGGTTGTGTGTGCACTTATGCATGTGTGCACGTGCGCACACACATCTTAAAAGAAATACAATGCAAAATAAATAGTGATGTGTTCATAGCTCCATCCTGTGTTTTGTACAGGCTTAAAGTTATGTGATCTGAATGCAACTCCAGATTCCTCTCTGTTACCCAAATGTTTTACACACTCAGTGTCTAAGTCAGACCTTATTTTCTTGACAGGTGAGGGGGCAATTCCCAGCACTGCCCACTCTCCCTGAGGCAGCTGTTCAGGATTAGATATATGCAAAGCTCTTAATACAGAACAGAGTGGGCCGAGTCAATGACTCCCAGCACAGCAGAGTTAACATCAGCAGCAGGGAATGAAAAATGTAAGTCTTTGACCTATTCTAGAAGCAACTCCTCTGAAGCTCTGGGAATGAGGATGGGGTTCAGACACAGTGAGAATGGGGTTCTTAGCTGAGGGTAAGTTCCCCTAGCAGACAATTAAGCAGGAATCTGGACACTTTTTTTTTTTTTTTTTTTTTTTTTTATCATGCCAATTGAGGTGGAGGGTGCTGCAGGCACCTGGTGATTAGAGACTGCTAGGCATCCTCACATGCCCAGAGAAGCTCACCACTTCAAGAAATTCTCCAGTGCAAGATACAAAAAGCAGTGAGTTGAGGGGATGCTGCACTACCGACCAGTGCCTGGCTATGAGTGGCAAGTGAGTAGGAGATTCTCAAGCCTGTCCCTGGCTGTACTCATACCTGGAGTTGTCATCAGAGTTAGAGGTAGGCCCAAAATACCTGGAGGACAGAGACCAGTGTCTGGGGTTGCTTAATGTACCCCACTTCTTCTCCCCGGTCACTCTACCTCTTTTGAACCTCAGATTGCTGCCTGGATGCTAAGATTCCACCTCTATTGAAATGGAGGTGTATAACATGATTGTAGTAAACGTAAGATAGTTTTGGCATCTTTTTTTTTTTTTTTTATGTAGAGGAGTATATGTGTGTTTACGTGAGTGGTGTGTGCATCAATGTGTGTGTTTGTGAATGGGAGTGGGGCAAACAGGTGTCCTGCTCTGTGTTCTTTGCATTACTCCCTTGAAACACAGGGACCTGGAGCTCATTGATTTTTCTCTGGTTCTGGCTGGAAAGCCACTGTGCCCTTTCACACCCACTCACCACACCACACTGGCTTTACAGGCATGTGCATTTGACATTATTATTATTATTATTATTATTATTATTATTATTATTTGACAAATCACTTGTATACAACATACCACGATGACACCCACCCCTCCACTTCTCCTTACCCACTCCCACTGACCCTTTTCCTCTTCCCAAATAGTTTTCTTCCTACCCTACCCCCTCGGCTTAGGCAGTCCCAGTAAACTCACTGTTACAACAGCTACATCATGCTCGGAAGACAGCAGCGCTCCATCACACTCCTCCCAATCCTCTGGCTTTGGTAGTCCTTCCATTTCCTCTTCTGCGCCATCCTTTGGTCCTTTGGTGAAGAGACCAAGCCCTCTCAGGAATCACTTAATTTCAGCACTTTTTTACCTGTTCTGAGTTCCCGCTTCGATCCACTGCTAGAAGAGGTTTCTCTGACTCAGAGGTGCTCGAGTCTATAGCTTTAAACATGTATTCCGAAAGCAGTTCGGCGACACTTCCGTTCGCCTGCCTGGCATTTTATGTGCGCGCTGGCGATTTGAACCTAGGTCCTCATGCCTGCACAGGAAGTGCTCTTACCCACTCAGCCATCTTCCACAGGCCCCCCCATCACCATTCTTGGGAGTGAAACCCAAGCTTCCTCATGTCTCAGCCATATGCATCCAGGAGAATTCTTCACTTTCCCATCTGTAAAGTCAGGATAATACTTAATGGCATCTTTTCCCCCCTCAGCATTATTAAGAGGATCAAATAGAACAAGTACATAAATCTCTTCAGCAGTTCCAGATGAGTAGACAATGCTTGCTTTTTGCTAATTATAATGATTATTAATTCCCTGTACTGTCTCTTTATGTATTCTGTCTTCTAAGTGGAAACAATTCTCCTAATGCCCAGTGTTGTGCACCCAGAACAAGCCCTTCTGCATGCCTCACTTTTCACAGGCCAGATAATCGCTTCTAGGGTTTCACCCCAGCTCCAGGGTGGCTGTGGTTTCCAGTGGTGATGGAGTAGCATAGCCTGATAGTCACTGCCATAAACGCTGAAAATTATATCTAAGTGGTAGGTGGTCAGCAGCAGAGAAGACATGTTCAAGCACGGGATGGCTTTGTCCCTGATAAGCTGGCCCCATTGCTTGTCTCAGGTCAATCTAGACCGGGTCAACATGGCTTTCACAATAATAAAGGGGAAAAAGTTGAAATCTGTCTGCTCTTGCTACGCTTATACCTCGTTGGGCTACTAGAAATCAGAGCAATCACAACCAGTCTCCAGGTCATGGCAGAGGTAAGGGAGCAAGGGTGGAACCCTTCCCGCTGGTCCAAGATACAATGGTTCCACACCATGGACAGCAGGAGGGCACCTTCAGTTTGCCTAGAGACGATCCAACCACGGAGGGAAAGAATGATGGAGGAGAGGTGTGCATGTGTCGCTAAGATGGTCTCTCTCCCTCAAGGTTCCTGTCTGCTCTGTGACCTTAGGTCATTTGAGAAAGTCTTCCTAGAGCAGCAATTCTTAACCTTCCTAATGCTGTGACCCTTCGAATTTCATGTTGTGCTGACCCCCCAGCCATCAAACTATTTCATTGTTATGGCATAACTGTAATTTTTGCCACTGTTAGGAATCAGTGTAAATATCCCTATTCAGGATCTAATATGTGAGCCTGTGGAGACCTCGCCCCACAGGTTAAGAACTGCTGCCCTACAGGCTCCCAGTTTGTCATTTTTCTGCTAGCAATCCATCTTTCTGCCCTCACTCCTGAGCATCACACCAGGAAACATCAGAGTACCTGCACATCCCTCTTGGCTGCAGCCTTCTTTGCTTTTATGGAATGATGAGGAAGAGCTTCGAACAGCTTTTAGATTCCCAGGCCGGGAAGGTTCAGTGTGGGGGCTCCCACCATTTAAGGGTAGCTCCTGCCCACGGAGTATTGTTTAGGGTCTGAGTGGGCTTCATGTCTAGCTGAAGTTAACAGGCTGCCTCCCCCCCCCCCTCTGACTCCAGGAGAGAGAGGTTGCTGTTCCCCTCAAGCATCTTTTCGAATCCCCTGAGTAGAAACCTGGAAACCTCCACTTCAAAGCTCTGTCTTGTTTTTCAGGGACAAGTGACACTCACTCTGACAACAGATGTAGTGGGAACTAGGTAAATGTTAATACGATTTAACTGAAAAGAAATATGAAACAGTAAAATGGCAAAATGCCTGACATGAAACAGAGGCTGGCCTCCCAGCCTCCCAGCCTCCCAACCTCCCAGCCTCCCAGCCTTAGCTATGCTCTCAACTCATCTGTGACATCAGAAGCAAGGGTTTGGGGAACTGGGGCTATGAGTTCAGCACTTCACTGTATGAGGGTTTAAGCCCAGAGTTTTAGAACAAACATAAAAAAAAAAACTATCAAGCCAATATGTCTTTAATCTCAGCACTTGGGGGTGGTGTGGCTGTAGGTGGTCCCTGGGGTGGTGTGCCTGTAGGCAGTCCCTGGAGCTAGCCAATCTCGCTACACCTGTCCCAGGGCTCCAGGTTCACTGAGAAATCCTGTTTCCAAAAAGGTAGAGAGAGAGACTGAGGAAGACAACTGGTATTGTCCTCTGGCCTTCATACACACAAGCACACACCTGTATGTGTACATGTACACACACACACACACACACACACACACACACACACACACACACATTTTAAGAGATGGGCATGCTAAGGACTGCTTGTTATCTTGTTGCTCAGAAGGTGGAGGTCTGAGGTTCTAGGCCAGCCTAAGCAACAGACAGATGGACACATGGACACACACACACACACACACACACACACACACATACACACACGTCTCTGCAGAAGAATTTGGACTTCATGATGACATTTTAGGTTTCCTTTCCTCAGAATAATTCAGTGGCCCACTTTGATCATCAATCTGTGTTGTTTACTTGATTAGATTGGGTCACAATGAGGGCAACTGTCTCTGAATAGGATTGTGAGGACATTTACAGAGTGAAGGTTCTGACTTGATGGATGGTGCGATCTTGATGGATTCAGAATTTGATACTATGGGAGGTGGTGGACCTGTGGCCGGTGTGGTCTAGCTGAAGGAAGCAGGTGACTGGGAGCATGTCCCTGGGGGATGTCTCTTGCCCTGCCCCCTTCTTATATGCCCTAGTTCATTTTCTTTCTGGACCACCGTGTTTTGAATGGTTTGCTCTGGATGTCCCTCTCCCTTCTGTGACAGACACACCCTTCTGAAACTATGAGCTAAAATAATTCTTTCCTCTTGGCTGTGCAGCACCGCCCTCTGAGCAGAAGCACCACCCCCTCCTTTCAGAGCAGTTACCATTACTTGCAAGAGTCCCGAGAGGTCAGGTATGTTGGACCCATAAGAGTAGAGGGAAGGATTTTTAGGGATTAGAGAGTCCAGCCACTGCTTCCTGAATCACTCCTCAAATATATGTAAGTCTGGCCAGCTCTCTGCAGTCTTAGGACATCCTAGGGTACATAGAAGGTTAATGTATTTGAAGTCATCACCCAGGCCTTATAGTCCTGGAAATAGTGTCTCACCCATGCCCTGTAAGGGAACCAAAGAAACTTACAGGTTCACTAAGCTTGCCCACAGAATTGGCAATGGGGTCAAAGCCCTGCTTCTCCTTGGAACTGGACTGTTCTATGCTGTCCCTCATGTATTGTTGACCTTTCCTGCATTAATACAGATGACCTGTGTTGAACCTGATCATGTGGCTCTTCCTGCCTTTACCCCAATCTCCAGCTATGTCTGATATTCACAAGAGGCTCTTGCTGTGGCTCTGACAACCTTGAGGTTTCAGGTCTTCCTCAGTAGGAATGGTGTACGAGTGATAGAGGTTGGTTTGGTTTTTAAGCTACAACATTTTCAAGGGGGCAGTCAATGCAAACACTTGTGGCTGTGGCTGCAGAAATGATTTATCAAGACCTGGTATGTATAAAGTCTGGAGATGTGATGGGAATTTTGGCAATCACATTCATATTTGAGGGTGACACCAGTGAAACTGCCAACTGACCAATTATCAGCTGAGTTGTGAACAGGCTTATTTATCATCTGTCATCCTTCCAACCACTGTAGTTAACAGAGAGATTACTCATGATGCTCTGACTACTGTTTTATTGCTATGGAGTTCAGTGCATTCTTGATCTCAAAATTCTCCCTTAGATTCTCCCTCAGCTGTCTTAGTTAGTGCAGGAATTACCAGCATACAGCAGGCATGCTGCAACCACAGTAATTAAAAAAAAAAAATCAAGAGCTTAATCTGCCCTAAATGTGCTAACTATTTTAAGAAATTCCCTGCCACTTACATTCTATCCTTAATACTCTCTGAATGTCTTACTTGCATATTTGATCACTCATAACAGTAAGATTTTAGAAAATTTAAAGAGATACTTTCTGTTTTGTAGAAAATCATAATGAATTTAGATGTAACCTCCCCAAGTGTGTTTGGAAACGAGTTTTCCATAGAACATTGTCGAGAGGCAGAGTGGGGTCCTGAGGAAGGCCAACAAAACTCCTGGAAAGATTTACATCTCTTCATTGCAAGGATAGGTTCCTTAGAATGCATTCTGCCTCCTCCTCTTCCTGAGATGGAGAGCTCGGGCATTCTTCTGAACCACTCAGGGATTTGGACATTTGGATAATTATTAGGATGCTTGATTTTATTAATACCCCAAAGGCCACACAACCCACAGCCATGTGATGCAGGAGAATCTGCAAAGAATGATCCTCCCCAGGTAGAGATACAGAATGAGAGGCAGAAAAGAGCCTATCCCAAAGCCTGCCTGGGCTGGACCAGCACAGAGCTCAAGTTCACCTGCCATTGGCTTCCTCCTTGACTGTCAACCAGAAGCTCAGCATCCAGGCAGAAAGGGTCATCTCCATGGAGACCAGAAGGGCCAGGTTTCAGTAATGAGATATGACAAGATGACCGGAGGAAGGTCCTGCCTTCCCAGTCACCATAGCATCATGTAATCCTACCTTCAGCTCCTCATCTGAATGACATGAGGAGGCCCTCTAAGGAGAGGGGAGGGAATCAAAGACAGCAGTCAGAGGCTGAACCCCTTATGAAGTTTTGTGAAAGACTGCATCTTGCTTTAATTTTGAATTTTTGTTCTAGCCTTTGGGATGGAGATCTATGAAGATTATTAGAGGCCAGGAAATGTAAACAGTATATTTTATTTGAAGTCTAGATATAATGTGCTCATTTGTAACTCAGTGTGTTAAAACTGCCAAAACTATCCTCAACTTGGACAAGTCAAATAAGAGAAGTATGTTCACCTACAGTCCAGAAAACTGGACGTCTGCTATCAACATGTTGCCAGGACCTACTCCTTCATGAGGGTCAGCCTGTTTTGGGCCTCTTCCTTGATATTGCTGGCTGCCAGAAGCCAGCAGCACTGTGTGGCTGGTTGGCACATCCCTCCAGTCTCTGCCTCCGTTTACACACACCATTCATTTGCAGGCATGTCATTGAGTATCCCCTCCATTGCTTAAAAAGATGCAAGTTATTTTATTTGAGATCAACCTTAATCCAGCATCTCTATTTATCTTCATTTCTATTAATCATATCTGAAAAACCATTTCAAGAGCTCACATGTGTGTGTCCCACCCAGTAGTTACTAACACATTAAAAGAATGAACATAGGATAAATTTGGACTCTTGGTTCCTTCTCTGTAATGTTCCTATCCATCCCAGGAATACCCCCTTCAGTACTTCTTGAGCTGGACTAACTATTTTTGTCTACTATGCAAGTTATATATTCTCAGTCTTCTATGTGGGAGGTTTCTCCAGAAATACGGCTTCTCTGAAAAATACTCTCTTCTTCTTACAGGTACAAGGTAATTGGCGAGTCTTCCTTCTGTCTGCCTGGCACATGTTAAGGAAGAGTCAAATCCAGCCTCTGTGCACACAGAAGGCATGGGTTTGCGGGAGAGTTGAAGCTCTTCCCATTCTAATTGACCCTCCACTTTCTGTTGCTTTTTTGGACTGAGAATTCGCTTTGGACACATCTGAAGCATGGAGTGATTCCATGCAGAGCTATAGAGGACTTTTTTTTTTTTTAAATCATCCTGCCATGTAATTAAGGGATAAAATAGATCATAGGCTACTGATGGAAAACAGGAAAAAAAAACCTTATTCTCTTCTATGACGGCTATGTGTCTACACTATAATCCTGGCTGGTTCTCAGGCTTATTTTGCCACTTTGGGTTTCAGTTTTATGTTCTTTTGTTTGCTTGTTTGGTTGGTTTTTTTGGCAGGAGATTATGTAGACGGGCTTCATTACATATTCAGGACTGCAGACTGTGATCAGTGTGGTGATTCTGTTGTATGACACTTCCGTGGGGAGGTGTGAGCGAACATTATTCTCCCCAGATGAAGCACCGATGACAAGCCAGCAAAATGATTCCACCCAAGTCAAGATTAGTGAATCTGATAGGTTACTCAGGTTACCTCCAGGATCATGGTGGATTCAAAGGCACCTTCCTCATCAAAGTGTTCACCCCACCATGGTACCTGACTCACAGGGATGCTTCGGCGTGTTCTGGCCAGCCTGCAAGCAGAGTCCCCTGGAAGTCTTATCCGGCCAGAAGTTGTGTACTGCTACAATAACTCTGAGCAGGGGTTCGGGGGATTCTGAGCTTTCTGAGCCCCGTGATCCTTCTCAGCCCTCCAGGAAAAAAAAAATGTTTCAATTGAGAGGAAATAACTACCCAACAAATATGTGTAAAGCAGAGGACAGAAATGGAAAACATAGTTCATTCTCACTCTTTAAAGGCTGTCTATCATATAGTAACAGGCATGTCTGGGAGCTTATTTTGCTGCACGTTTGCAATAGTGATCTGAGGATTCAATTTGATGAATAGTTTCCCATCTGCCTTTCAGTGTCCCAAGAACCAGCCTCTTCCTATAATAAATCATATTCTATATCTAGATGTAAATGTGGTCTAAATGATCTCCTCCTCCCTGCCCCCCCTCCCAATCATCTACCAGCTTGCTCTACCACACTGTTTCTGAAAATGTTCCCACTGTCCCATATAGACAGTGGAATTCAGGGGTTAAAATCCAAACTTGGCCAGACTCAGCTGCTCTGGTTGCATACATTGGCATAGTTGGGGGAAAACCCAGAAAGTAGTGGAGGATAACTGCAGAATAGAGAGGTCTGAGATGGACAGCTCATGTCCTGAAAAGAGCAGGCAGGGGAAAAGATCAACGTTTTCAAAAACAAAAGGAGTGAAGACTGATAGTTCTTTTACCCAAGCAAATAATTCTGAGTATTTATCGTGTCTATTCTGAAAGGGACCACCATGATGACAAGGCACATAAAGATAACTGGAGGCAATTTACAGAGGATTTGGAAACCCGAGGTAAAGAGTGTGGACAGGTTTGTGTGTTCCTAGTTGGGGGCACAGGTTGTTAACTGTTGCACTTTCCTTGCTAGGTGGTGAGTTTTGAGGGATGACAATTCTTAGTGTCTCTGTGAATTTGGTGATTCCTTGAGCTCCATCCCCATTTGATTTAGCATTACTAAGACCAACTCCCTAAGAGCATCATCCATTTTCCCAAGTGTGTGTGATGCAACCTCTCAACTCAAGATGAATCCCCTTGACCACCACCACCACCACCACCACCAGCAGCAGCAGCACCTTACACAGTGGAGTTAGGGGCATAGATTCCGTTCCTGACTTACTACATTTGCGTGTGAATTTTACATGTTGCAGGGTGATTCACATGCACCATGACATAAGAGAAACACTAGTTTAGAGGCTTCTCTTTACAGTATCTTTCTGAATTCTCATTGATTTGAACCCTCTGTCATCACCGTAACAACTTTTAGCTCATGATAACCAATAAAAATAATAACAAGAAAGAAGAACAAATGGAATTAGCTGATGAGTACAACCTTTACCCTCAATTTAGAAATGTTAGCTTACAGTGATATTCTGCTGGAGCAGCTGATTTCTTCTTTGGGAATCTCATGTATGCGTGTATGGTGTGTGTGGGTGTGTGTGTGTACAGGCACACATATGTAGGCCAGATTCTGGGTGTGTCCTCCTCACTTGCTCTCCGTGTCTTGTTTTGTTTTTCCTCAATGCACTTGGCTAGAATCACTGGCCAGTGCATTCTAGGGAACTTCTTGGTTCTGTCTTCCCAGCACTGGGATCAGTGGTATGCATCCAGCTTTCCACCTGAGTGCTGGGGAACTCAATCCGGGTCCTTGTGTTTGTGCAGCAAGCACTTTACCAAATGAACCATCTCCCCAGGTTTTGAAATCTTGCTTTCTTAATTGCATGTGTGTGTGTGTGTGTGTGTGTGTGTGTACATGTTTGTGTGTGGATTCACACATGTGTGATGGTGTGGATGCACATTTGTACACATGGAGGACAGAAGTTGTTATCCAGTTCTTCCCTCAACTGTTCTCCATCTTCTGTTTTGTGGCAGGATATCTCATTGAAGCCAAAGTTCGCTGATTTTGTCTATTTTAGATGGCCATCTTGCCCTGGGATTCCTTGCCTCTGCCTCTGTACGTGCTTGTGATTACATATGGGCCACCACATCTGCCTGGCTTTTAGGTTGGTTCTGTGGATCCAAGTACCAGCACTCACATTTAAAAGGCAAGCCAGCTCCCTGGCCCCAACACATTTATCCACTGATGGCGGAGAATCAGCACCAGATCTTGCTCTTTGCTCTCATTTGCTCGCTCAGATGCACGTGCCTTTATTTTCAAAGATGACATTAATCTTTTTAAGAGTTATTTTTTATACATTACACCCCATTCCTCCCAGACTTCTCCCACAACCCCCTCACATCCACTTTTCAAGCATTTCCCTTCAGAAAAGAGCAGGCCTCCCAGCATAACAAAACCCTCATGTCAAAGCTGGACAAAGCAACCCAGTAGGAGGAAAAGGGTCCCTGTGAGAGATGCCCACATTCCTACTGTCTGGAATCCCACAAGAACACCAAACTCCCCAACCATCACATACATACAGAGGTTCTAGGTCAGAGACATGCTGGCTGCCCGACTGCCTCCTCAGTCTCTATGAGTGCCAGTGACTGGTTTTGGTACCTTTGTGGTGTGTAAACCCAGGTCAGTGCTTAAAGCCACTGATTGGGTGGATCCAGACACCTACAGGAACTGCTGCCAAAGGCAGCCAGCGATTAGAGTTACTCAGCAGAGGTTTTTTTTAATGAAGGAACAAAGCTTAATAATGAACTGGAGCTGGCAAGAAAGTGAAGGAGAGAGAGAAAATTTACATACACACACACACACACACACACACACACACACACACGCAGAGTTGATTGATGGGTGGGAGAGACAATGTTCCAGTCATACCAAACCATACTTTATTCTTTCTTCCATAGCTTATGTGTCCCAGCAAAAAATTTACAATGTGATTACATTTTAGTTTTCTTCTAGTAAATGATTATGAAAAAAACTGTGTTTTCCAATATCTGTACAAGAAATAGCATTACATAGTACAGGTAAAGAAAACAAATTATTCTAAAAAACACACATACAATCATAATTAAGCCACTTGTTATCGATTAACAAAATGTAAGCAAGCAGGGTTGTTTCCTCAGCCAATTTCTCTTATTGGCAGGCAGCAATTTGCAGTTACAAATGAGTAATTATTTTACTATTTATCTTTAAAATTAATCTTGTAAAAATCTCAAAAGGATCACAAATCTAAACTTTTATATAAAAATCAGTCACATTTACCTCAAATCCTTCAGAATGCATATCTACTCATCAGCCATTCTTAATAAATCATATCAGGAAACTGAGGGCAAAAAATGGTGTAATAAATCAATTATTTCCAGTACAGTTTCAGTGAGAGTCATGTCAGTCAGTGCTGCCATTATTCTTGTTCCCTGACCATAAAGGGTACCTAGATTGACTAATAAGAGTGTGTCTTTCTGAACTTCATATTGTTCCCTAAGATTTTTTACATCAGAGTCAGTAGTAAAGACATTAACCATTTTATTTTTCCAAATGTTTTCTAAGGGTCCTTGTTGACAATCTACATCTCTAAGTTCTTCTCTAGGATGGTGATAGAATCATAATGTTCTCCAACGGCAATGCCTGGAAGAGATCAAGCATTAATACTGTGAGTGCCAGAAACACTGCCCAGTGAGGGACTGGAAGCCCCCTTCATATAATTCTTAGACTAAGGGGGATGTAAGGGCAGCAGGCAGAGCAGAACTCAGTAACAGGACACAGTCCCCAGGACACACAGTTCTCAGGGCCATAGAACATTGAGGCCCACCCACGTGGCTGTGTCAACCCATGGGCTGTATCCCACAGCATGTGAGCCCCTATGAGATGATGCTGTGGGCTGCATTCTCTTCACATGGTGACCTTGACCCCTCTGCCCCCTACAGTCCTTTCTTTCCATCTTCCACAAGATTCCCCAAGCAAGTTGACATTAATCTTAAGATCTGGATCCTTTTCTGATCACTTGATACCTTGATTGCCAGTGTAAACATTTAAGCATAAGAGTTGTACAAGTAACTTGCATTGAATATGAGTAGTATGGGAAACATAATTCATTGTCTTTGCTTTTTTACAGATATATTGTGGATGCCAACATATTTAGATTCCATGACATCCTATAGAAAATAAGCTTGTGCAATTTATTGTTCCACTAAGTTTTGCCATGGAACAAACTTAATAGATACATTAATCTCTCACAGAGAACAGTTAGAATAATCTACTCTAGGAAAGAAATGGATGAGCAGTATTGGGCAGCAAATACTGCCACTGACCAGAATA
Organism: Mus pahari; assembly: GCF_900095145.1. NCBI lineage: Eukaryota > Metazoa > Chordata > Mammalia > Rodentia > Muridae > Mus > Mus pahari. The sequence goes on along the minus strand of NC_034601.1, from coordinate 8,646,326 downwards.
AGAGAAGGGGGAAAGCTATTCGTGGACTTAGAGTCAAACCTCTGTTCTATTAAAAGGTTCTCAGGATCAGAATCATTCCAGTTACCTGAGAGGTTCTCATTGTCTGAACAATCCCAGTTAGTTAAGCGTCTTTTGAAGCCTACTCAAATTTACCAACTTATTGGAAAATGAGAAACTGATTAACCAATCTGATAGTTTGAACCAAAGGGAGTTTTTGTGAGAGAGATGTGGACTCTGATGCCAGTCATATCTAGAGGACATTTCTCTCTTGTGTGAGAATTTTTTTTTGTCTCTAAAATAGAGAATATCTAAGCACATAACAGGCTACCCTAAGCCTTTGTTTTGACAAGCAAATTATATTTTTATGAAGTATAAAATATAAGAGAAACCATAGAGAGATAGAAAGACAGCCCCATATTTATTTATGGTGTTCTTCATTATTTGTGTAGCTGAGTACTTCTGTAAGAAAATTTGTCTTCTGCTGATAATTTTTAAAATATCTTTGATTGTGCCAATCTACTTCTGACAGATTTTTGTATGCCTAAAACAGTCTTTTATTTAAAAGACAATTATGTGAACATGTAGCCGCCTGCGGCCATGGGTTGCTGGGTTCATAAAAGAAAAGATGGGGATGGGAAAGGCTGAGAGAGAAATAACAAGCAAAGACAAAGTTTTCTGATCAAGGCCAACGTTTACTTAAGAGTCTGAGCTTATAAAGGGGGGACCCATGCTTATAAAGGGGGGAACCCACCCTCCACCATGCCAGGATCTCGTCGCTTTGTCAGGAGAGTGTCAGAACAGAAGAGGTCCAGCCTCTCAGCATGTAGTGGTATCTTGGAGAAAAGCTGCAGATATGGCAGAACAAAATAAACATTACCTAGGTCTGAAGACTCCACCTTCGGTGGGCTAGCCAGCTGTGGCAAGCGAGGTCTGAGCCAGCCTGCTCAAGGCTGGGGGAAGAACACATGAACACATTAACATACTTGTGTAACATACACATCTACCCGTTTATCATCTATTTATATCTATCTCTATATCTGTATTGATCTCCATCTCTATATCTATATCTGTCTATGTGCATGCATACACATATTCTCTCTATATATATATATATGTATATATACACACAAATATACATACATATACACATATTCCTCTCTCTATAGACTCCTCTCAGATATCCTGTTGCTGCCTTGTGTCATGGAGATCCTGCAGCTTTGCATCTGCAGAACCCGCCCTTTAATGTACTCCAGCAGTTCATAGATGTTGGGTGGTACCTGAGTTGGTCAGCCCACCAGCACTCCTGTGCCTGCACCACCAGGGCCAACTTCTCCCACTTTGCCCAGGTGAAAGAAGGAACCATCTCTCCTGCACCCATGCCACCAGAGCTAGCTCTCCAGCACTGCCCTGCATGCTGCAGCTGGTAAGGGGTGGGCTCAGCTCTGCACAGCCTTTGAACATTAGCATGGTCCCAGCGGCCCACACTAGGGACATCCACATGACCTTTGGTGGTAACATGGGCCATGGACATTGAGACAGCCCTGCTGCTGCAGGGTCACAGACTCAGACCCGGCCCTCTGCAGCAGCATATGCAGTGACTACCATGGTGAGCAGGTTTCTCTCTTTTCTTAATTTTGAAATGTTGTTCTGTGGAATCTTCTTGCTTGTGTTATTTTTCACAATATGTCTGTCACTGTGCTCATCTCTCACATTATTCTGACATTTTCTCTGTTTATTTGTGTTTTGGGGGTCTACAGGCTTATAAAATTCTTAGCCATTGTTTCTTTTAGTTAGTGTATATTAGTTTCTGTTAATGTCTTCCTCCATAGTTTCAAACACACACTCTGCATGTATAATAGTGTTTCAATGTCCTCACTTTACAGGTTCTACTATCTGTGCCATCCCTGCATCTTTCTGTTCATTGTAGACTGTATCGTCCAGCTCTTTCACATCCCTAGAAATTTTTTATTGTGATTTTTAGATTGTAAGATAACTTTTATTTCTAAAATACACTCTTGAGGTTTGTCCTAAGGTGCCGTTAGCTTACTTGGAAAAATTTCAATCCTTTGAAATGAGGGAGTAAAGCAAGCATTGATTAAGGATGGGTTTGCCTAATACCATGGCAATCAACACTGAGCTGCATATTGTTAGGACTGAAATTTGGAGGCCTATTTTCAGTGACAAATGAACCAGACACCCGCTAATGCCTGCTAGCCTGTCTGTCCTCAAATCTGCAAAGGTACTCCCACTCAAGCTAGAATTTTCTACTAGAGAATTTTCTACTAAAGTAGAAAATTACTGACACCCAGGCTTGCCTCCATGGCCATGTGTCTGATAAGCTTTAAAATTAAACAGGATGTAAAAATTAGTTATAAAAGCCACGCTTGGTGTTTGTTGAGAGAAGGACCTGGATAATGTGTCAGCTTGCAGCCTCCTGAGCATTAAGCAGGGCTGATGCCAGCTTCCCAAGGCCATGGCAAATGGTTTGCTCTCACTACTCAGGTTCTAGTGCTCTCCTACCATAAAGCGAGGATCATTCTTTTTACAAACACTCTGCTTAGCTTCTACATTTTATGGCATCTTTATTCTAATCAACAGGGGTTGGAACTGGTCCTGGCTTTTTGTAAACTTGAATGCTAGGGTTATTTCCTCTGGACTAAAAAGCAGTGCCGTCTCTAAACTTGGGTATGCTTCTTACGCATAGAGGCTGGCTGCTCTCAGCCATGGGCATCAGAGGGATGGATTTTCTGTGCCTCCCCTGCATCTCCTATTTTTTCTCTTCACCGTTTTTTTCCCCGCAGTGAACTCTCACCTCTGGAAGTTATGTCTATCGGAGCCTCCAAATCTGCCTAGGTTAAGGAGTTTCCCTTTCCTACACCATGGCTTCAAAACTCAAACAAGTTTGTGAAGCTTAAGGAAAAGGGACTCCCCTCTTGTGAGGACGGCTGGCTTGTATTCCTGATGCTTATAATCTGAAAACACGAATTTCATTTCACAACAGGTTCCAACTTTCAGATAAGCAGACAGACCCTGTTGTTCAACTGTGATTGTAAGCAGAAGGCTGTATTAGGAAAAGAGGGAGAGAAGAGAGACAAAGACAGACAAACAGACAGGCAGACAGACAGACAGACAGAATCTGTGCCTGTACATATGCATGTATATCTCTGTGTGAACATGTGCACGTATTTGTGCATATTTGCACACCTGTGGATGTACACACTTGCATGAGCATTCATGTGATGCCTAACAAAACCATGAAAAAGATGAGAGTTTTTATTTTCTTTTATTTGTGCTATATGTTGCATTCTCTGCTTTGAACATTACAGCTATCTGGAAGCTTCGAAGTCTAGCCAAGAAGGTCTCGCCTCAGTGACTAGTTTCACTTAAATGATTGAGAAAAGAGTACAAAGGTCTGCTTTTAGCTCATAACCTGCACAATCTGCACTTCATTATTGATTTATTAGTAGCGACCCTTAATTTACTTTCCCCAGAAGAAAACGTACAAAGATAAGCGGCACCTAGTGACTCGCATACAAATTGCAGGTGTAGTTGTAACATTTCCCCAGGCATGTCACTCACAACCTTCCCCTGCATAAAGTTTGTAGCCAGCAAGGGACCTTGACAGCACAAATGGCGACTTCTACACTAATTTTGTTACCAAAAGTGTGTAATGTAAAGCTTACGTTTGTCAACAATAATTATATGGTTAGTCTCAGTTGTCACAGTGACAGGATCTTGAATTAACTTAACAGCAAGTGGATGGACACTCCTTTGAGTAATTTTCCTGATCACATTATTTAAAGCTATAAGACCCCACTCTTTTTTAAAAAAAGTTATTTTATTAAATATTTTCTTCATTTACATTTCAAATTCTATCCTGAATGTCCCTTATACCCTCCCCCCCCACTCCCCTGCTCACTCACTCCTGCTTCTTGGCCCTGGTGTTCCCCTGTATGGGGCATATAAAGTTTGCAAAACCAAGGGGCCTCTCTTCCCAACGATGGCTGACTAGTCCATCTTCTGCTATATATGCAGCTAGAGACACGAACTCTGGGGGTACTGGTTAGTTCATATTGTTGTTATAAGATTCCCCACTCTTGAGTGTTTCCAGAACCTTCTGGAGGTAGCACAGTTGAAAGGACATCAGAAAGAAAGGCTTTGCTTTTAGCCTGTTAGCCTGCATCGCTTGCAGGCAAGTGCACTCCTCTTGTCGCTGCCGTTGCTGCAGCCCTTCAATGCTATTAGAAGCAGCTTCTTTTGACTTGGAGTTTTACAGACTGAGCCTCTTCAGTGTGAGTCTGCCATTGTTAGTTTACTCAGACCATTCTGTGTAAAACAATCTGGTAAGGCCCCTTTAATGTGCATCCTTTCTAACAATTCTTTCTTAAGGACGTCTGATAGAATAATCACAAGCATCTAGCACCTCTTTAGTTTTGAATTATGGAATCCAAAGTACCTACTGCTTAGTGAGAAAATGTGCCCAAATAATAATTTATAATCTTTAAAATAACCGTAGAGAAATCCCTCCTACCCAGTCTTCTCACTGTCTTCAACACAACACAGAACCACTGGAGTGTGGCCTAGTAGGGAAGTCTGTCCCATACTAACTTCTGATGGGATTCTCAGAATGAATTACTAACACGGCAGCTAATTTGTCAACATGACAGGATATAATATTAGGGCGGTTTGGTCAGACAGATACATACTCAAATCTCATGCATTTATTGCTTTTATGATCTTAGGAGGGGTACTTATCTGAATGAGCCTCAGAATGTATTAATAAGTAATAAGAAGAGCCAGCCTTATCCGATCGCTCACCAGTTGCCAGACATTGTCATGAGATAAAAAGGGAACTGCTATTATCCTCATTTCCAGGAAAATGAGGCTTAGAGAGGTCATTTTCTCTGAATCATAAAAAAAAAAAAAAAAAAAAAAAAAAAAAAAGAGTGCATGGACAAAAAGGGGCTGAACCTTGGCTACAACAATTTCATGAAAAACGTTTGAAATGACACCGATTCTAAGTAGTGGTTCGTAGAGATTAAACCTCACAACATGTCCCTGAAACATGCTATCCATGATATTCCTTTTCTCTCACTGCAATCTCTTTAAACAAGGTGGCTCCTAAAAGGGGAGGAAGTAATTTTAAAACGTAGCTCTGTAATGACTAAAAGATTTGCAGTTGGTGAGCTTGTGAGCTGGTTCTTCATCGCTGTGACAAAATATGCCCGAAGAGTGATTTGACAGAGGGGTCTCGACCTTGGCTCACAGGTTTCAAGGCTTCAGTCCTTAGTCCCCGGCTCTGATGACTGGAAGTCTGCGGTGAGGTAGAACAGCGGGGTAATGAGAGTATGGAGGGGGCAGCCCACCTCAGGGTGAAGGATGGGCAGCAAGCAAAGAAAAAGGATTGTCAGACGTGGCCAGGTGAGATATAGCCCAGAAGTGACCCGGGCTTCCCTGACTCCATCACCTCCCAATAATTCCATCCAGTGTGAACCCATCAAAGGATCAAGCCAGTGATTACATCAGAGCCTCTAAGATCCAATCACTTTACTAAAGCCCACCAGATAGCAACCGAGCCCTCACTGCAGGCATCCACGTGGCACATTTTGTATTAAATTATGACAGAGGGAAAATTTAAATTCAGAGAACAGAAGCAATTTTAAGACATTTGAGTAATGACATTACTCTGTTCTGTATGGGATCCATGCTTGAGGATTTACGTGAAGCAAGACAGTTCTGGGTATGATTTTGTGAGACAGGCTCTGGGATTAGCATTCTTTCTGGGGACAGAGATTTGGGGTGTAGCTGCTTTGTATGTGAATGGAGCCAAACATTGGACCGTGCCACCTCCCTGTCGCTGCTGATGCCTCGTTTCCACACAGCACCCTTTGCATTTTGTTTATTGAGGAATAGGAAGCTGGGGATCGCAGTCAGGATCTCGCACTGGCAAAGCACACAAGACACCGCGACAGAATACCCTCAGCCTTCTCCCCATTTCTCACTGAATCGAGCTGTATATTTGGTGCCAGGATTGTCATAATTCCAAGTCGATGCTCCCCTGTTCCTGGATACAGTTTCCCCCTTAAAGATAACGTCCCAAGTTCCAGGCAGGTTACATAAATATTTCCTTTGCACTTTCTGATGTGTACTCACCTTCTGCCCCAGCTGATTCCAGATTTCTGTTCATGACAGTTAATTTCCAGCCAACAAGGTTCAAATGAACAGAATCCTGGAAATCGTGTGAGAAATCCCTCTTCCTCCCAGGGTTACAGCAATTACATCCTTGATAATGAATTGCTCATCAGTTCTGCAGGAGATAGAAGTGATTGCCTCTGCAGGTAGCAATCATTTTTGTGCAACTGCCGTAATTATCAGTCCCCTTCAGTGTGATTGGGCTTTAGCAATGGAGACCAGAAGAACATCACATCTTCACTCCTCTGAAGGATGCTTAACATGCAAGTGTTGCATTAAAAAAAAAAGTCATCAACATTTCTGAGTTTATTCCATAAAGAATTGCATGCACATTGTATACACCCCAAACACTTGATACTTGTGACATTTTTTCTGCCCTACTGTGTGTGTGTGTGTGTGTGCTTGTATGTACTCAAACATGTGTCACACTTGCCATGATAAATGTAACACGTGGAAAGGCATTTTTGAGCTCCATAATGTGGGTCCTGGTGATTGAACTCGGGTCCTCAGGATTGGCAGCAAGCTCCTTTGCCTTCTGAGCCACCAGGCCAGTCTGACTTGGTTTTTAAAATGTGCCAAAGTTTTTCTTTCTTCTTCACTATTACCCTGGGTAATGTGTTGATGTGCATCTCTGATCGATTACATTCTTGATAACATTCTCTCTCTCTCTCTCTCTCTCTCTCTCTCTCTCTCT